>NC_041390.1:360980488-361054782 GCF_002162155.2 Triticum dicoccoides | reverse complement strand
AACCGAGGTTCACCTAGCAAAGTGCGAAGTAGAAACCACCCCCCCCACACACACACACACTCACTTTCAGTCGGCGGGCCAGAGAGGCATATCTCACCAAGATGGATCATAAAATGGACCAAGAATAATCCACCTTGGTCGTACAACCTCTCTCTTGTTGTTGGTCAAAGTGATGGCCGTCCGTGCAACCCCAGAGATGGGCTAGCTCGTTAATAATCACGCAAGTAGCTAGTCCCTAAAGACAACCACTACATGCGTGTGGCCCAAACATATGTATGGAGAGGTGTGTTTTTGAGTAACAATGTAACAACTTTGATGTGGCACCGTGATTTTGAACTAGAAATCCCCACACTGAGTGAGGGTTAGGTTAACGATGCATATGTATGCTACACCACATTTCAAGCCAACAACGGGGATTCATGCATGCATGCGTGCATAGTATATGCGCTCAAACTTAAGGTCTGAATCTCGCCATGACCTATACTACGATAACACGAAACAAATGAAGAATCCGCCATGGTAACCTATCTTCTTGTTGGTCAAGGTTATCATGGATGTCCACGCGAGCCCACAAAAATATAGGCTTGTCGCCGATAACCACACGAGGGAGTGTACCGTTCGAAGGCAACCACTACGTGCATATGTATGAGGTGATGCGTGCATGCATGTTTGAATACACAACATTGATGTGGCACGTGTGTCAAAAATCATACACTAGCTCCCCACAGAGAGAGAGATCGGTTCATGATGTGTCATTGTACTAGCCACTTTGACTCGATGGGAGGGATTCATGCGTACACATGCATGTGTGTGTGCTCAAACTTTATCATGCGTGTCATCCCAGAGAAAAAATAATAATCCCCACCTAAGTCAAATTAACCTCTCTTGTTGTCAGGAAAAAAGTAGTGATGGACCAAGCGGGCCCACGGATGGAAAACATCGATGTTGCTGATAACCGCTTAAGTGGGTGCGAGAGGACAACCACCACCGCTTTGCATGTGGGCCAAACGTATATATGTTGAATACCCAAAATGCACAACTTTGATGTGCCACATGCCTCAAAAACCATAAACCATGCACCCACACAGAGCATGGTGCATCAAGCGTACTACATATGATGGTTCCCTTCCCCCCTCTTCACCGCATACTATATGCTCCTGCCATAATATATGTACAACCCAAAAGAATCCTCATTGATGGTGAAATTAATTAACCTTTCCCATGTAGGTCAAAGTGATGCATGCATGCATCAAAGATTGCCTTGTGGGCCCACAGATGGAAGCGTCACACGTGAGTGTCCTAGCTAGGATATCCATCTGGCCCAAAAAGTTGTTGTGTGATGTTTGAATAGCCAATTTCAAAATTTTGATGTGGCACGTGCCTCAGAAACCAAAAAGTCCCGACACTAAGTGAGGTGTACTTGTACAAGGACGCGTACGTATAGTATATATGCTAGCCCCCTCCCATCTCTTCGAGGCGTACTATATACCACCATAACACAAACAAAAAAGATTATACCTTGCTGGTCAAATTAACCTCACAGCCAGCTATTCATTAAAGTGATGGACGACGACCTTGCGGGCCCACATAAAGCGTCACACGCAAGTATCGAGTGTCATGTAGGACAACCATCGACTGCATGTGGCCAAAACATTTATGTATGAAAGGGTTGTGCAATGTTTTAAATAATTATTTCGTGACTCTGATGTGGCACTGGCCTGCCTAACAAAATGGCCAACCCACACGGTGGCTCACAACTCGTAGTGTACTGTGAGCCACCCGCCACCCCAGATGCACACACCCACACACACACCGCGAATCCACCGCAACTATGATGCATGTTGAATTAATTATCCCATGGTGAACATATTTGTTACCAAAGGAGGGACCTTTTATTTTCTACCTGTAAAATGTGCAAAAATAAAATTTGAGCTGGGTGCATGTTTACTCCCCGTGCAACAAATTTCAAACATTGAGAATCTTGTTTTTTAAATTCTAGTACATCCAAAACTTATTTGAAGTTCATGAAACTTATCGTGTTATCATATGGACACCAATACAAAGTGGCATTGTACTTTTTTGTCAAATTTGAGACAGGTTTTGATGTAATCTTTATCTAATTATAGACGGGATATTATTAATAATTGGGAACCAATATCCCAAACTGATTATTTATTCGAACCGTGAGCGTTAGACCAACAATGGGTACGTGCCATGCTTTGGTTAAGCAATAAAGTTGCAGCATTAATTAGCCAAATAGAAAAACAATATACGTGCCGACGCGTGACCCGAGTGCCGTGCGAGCAGGCGTGAGTTGACGAGACGCATGCGAGCAGTCCGCCGCGCAGGCAGACAGGGAGGCGTGCGTGGAGGTATGTGAATTGACGGAGGCGTGCTCATTGCGCAGTGTCATAGGGAGGCATGCGAGTAGCTGTGTGAAACTTTGGTAGGCACGCCAGCAGTTCGGTGAGCAGGCTCACCGGGAGGAAAGCCATCGGTTTGACTGTCGTCCGCCTCTATCCCACAACTCCCACTACTCCATATTAATGGTGCGCCCGAGCGCCCGCACCACCCATCTTTGCTACACACACAATCTTCTCTCTCCTCTTGCATCCTCGACACCGCTCTCAGTCCTCAAAGTCGTCGGTGTATGAGGATGCCGCCGAAGCGCCCCATCGGAGGGAGTGGTGACGCCGGGGCTGCTAAAGCACCAGGAGATGGAGAAAGGGGTTGCCGTCACCGCCAGCGAGTTATCGCTGCAGCCTGACATCGTCGACGGCGCTGAGCTTCCACAGCCGGAGGCGGAGTTCCACACCGACTCCGATGACCACTCCAGCGACGACTCCGATGACGACAGACAGCTGGTTAGTCATCTAAACCCATTTATGTCTCAAATAGATCATAGGGTTTCTCTGGTTACTCCTGTGTCCCCCTTTTTGGAATAGAAATCCTATGGTTATGTTCTCCCAATCCATGAAATTTGAGTAAGTTGAATTAGATCCGTGTAGTGTATTGATTGTTTGAATGGTACAGGTGATAAGTGATTATTTGTTTCATCTGTGCAAATGATTTCTACAAGTAATCTGACTGGGGCTAATGTTCCTGCTAATAATTCCTAGCAAGGGCTTGACAATTGATTTTGAAGGACCTACATATGTTTGTGCCATTATTGTCTTGAAGATTGGTCTATACATAGACGACTGTGCTTAAAAATCGAACCATAATCTCTGGATATGTATAAATAAATAGCCATAAATTCCTAATCCTACTTCACGACATGTAATCATTGATTTGATGGCAAATTTTGTCGGTTCACGGGTTCCGGCAAAACCCTCAAGGTTCGAACACTAGGGTGCGCGCAAAGATCTCCCCTACCTATCCACGTCCTAACTTCGCTAAGATCTCACGGGCTAACTCGATGAACTCGCAACACAAGGACACAAGATTTATATTGGTCCGGGCCACCATTGTGGTGTAATACCCTACTCCAGTGTGGTGGTGGTGAACTGCCTCTTGGGCTGAGGATGAACAGTACAATGGGAAGAATAGCCTCCTGAGGAGAGGTGTTCTCATGCTCGGTGAGCTTGTGGTAGTTTTGGTCTCTCTCGATCCGTCCGATCGATCCCCCTAGCTATGGTGGTGGCCAGTCCTATTTATAGAGGCCCCGGTCCTCTCCCCAAATATTGAGCGGGAAGGGAGTCAACAACGGCCAATTTGAAAGGGGACAGCTAGTACAGCATATCCTGACTAAAGCAGTCTTCGCCTGCAAAAGGCTCTGGGGTGACGCCATCTTGGGCTCCATGTGACCTCCGTCTTGTCGTCCTTCTGGTCTTGGTCTCATTGCACCGATATGGAAACCTTTGCTGGACGCCTTGGTACTCTGCGCCTACGCTTGCTCCCTTGGCACCAAAGAGGAAACAAGGACACTGTGCGCGCTCGTGCCCGCCCGGCCTTGGTCGTCATGGCTTACGTCACTGGAACCTCGCGAGGTTTGCCTTGCCTTGAACTCTCTGCCCCTCGCGAGCCAGCTTGGTGAGGCCGCTCCTCAAGTGGTCTTGTGTCGTCCGCCTCGTGAGGCTTGCCCATCGCGAGGGTCTTGAAAGCTTGTTGGTGAAGATGGGTCGTGCGGGCCCGCTCGCAGTGCCACGCCATGGGCCGCAGGCAGGCAAGTCTGCGGACCCCCGTTCCCAGAATGGCGATAGTGGCCCCCAGGCCCAAGGCACGCTCGGGCTTGGCTTCGAGGCGAAGCCAAGGGGCAAGTGCGGAGCGCCGTGGGCCCCAATAGCATGTTGCCTTGGTCGACGCGTGGCAGTTGATTGGACGTGGGCATCTCAGCTTCCGCATCCTGCCTTGGAATCCGCCTGGCTATGCGGCCACCGCAACCTACACAATTATTCCTCCATCGCCTACGCCATACTCCTCCAGTTCCTCTGCTTCGCCCAGACTCCGCTCCTCTTTCCAATCTGACCTGAGCTCTGCTCACTCCATTGCCATGGCGCCGACACAAACGGATAAGGGGAAGAAACCTTTGTCTTCGGCTAGTGCACCTCCGGCCGCCGAGCCCGCAGTTGGCCGATCGCTGTTGCTCAATGATGAGGCCATGGGCAAGGTGCGTCCCATTCTCATCTCGTGCTCGCATTGACCGGGCAGCCACCGAGGTCCCATTCTTCATCGACGCCCTTTGGGCTGGCCTGGTCCTTCCTTTCTCCGCCTTCTTCAATGATGTGCTTGCGCATTATCAGATCCACATGTTGCACCTTGATCCTCAATCAGTGACCCTTCTCGCCGTCTTCACCTTTTTGCGAGGCCATGGTAGGCATTGCCCCTTTAGTGGTCCTTCTCCGCCTCTTCTTCTCGCTGCACCTGGTTGATCCCCGGCAGAGCTCAGGATGCCTGAGCTTTCAGGCCGTGGCGGCGACGGTCAGCGCGGGGATTGACTTTGATCTCCCACCATCCACGATCTAGTTTCGGACACGGTGGGTATTTGTTGATGTCAGTGTGCTCAGCCCCCTGCTCTCTTCTCTGTCATCGCCCACTATTCCCAGCTCCGGTTGGTACCATCAGAGGCTCTCCGATTCACGCCTTGCCCCTGTCTGGCTCAGGCTGAGGTGGCTTAAGGACCTTGATGTCACTGCACCTATGGTGGTGAAGGAGTTCATCCGGCGCTGAATCACTCTGCTTCAACGCCATTCTCAACCAATGTGGGCCTTGCTCAATAGTAAGGACCACATGAGACTTCAGTAGTCCGGGTTCCCCCTCGAGGCGCGGAGAACAATGCTCGAGGTCCTGACGGGTGTCCCGTTGCTAGACGACATGCCAAGGAAGAGTTTCCTTTTGTACCGCTGCTTGAACAAGGAGACATTCGTGGAGCAGATGCCCGCCTTTGATGAGTGGGGGTTGCGCCCAGTCGGCCTTGTGGGGCCTTGTGAGAACCCCATCGTCGTGGTTCCTCTTCCTGTTGCTGGCGCCGAGCTCGCCCCGAGTATGGATGCAGGGGGCGAGCACCGCAGGGGGCCGATGGCGAAGGTGCCGAGATGTTGATGCCGCCTAGGGATCCTGAGGCGTCATCCTCAAGAACTCACGACTCTTGCCCTGGGGCGGCAGTTGATGAGGCGACGTAGCCCACATCTCCCGAGGCCAGGGCTCCTAAGACCTCGACAGGTCACTGTGAGGCAGAGCCTGGTGGCTCCCCTCAGCTTGGCGCTCCTGAGACTATCCCTTCGAGTGCTTCTCCAGTTGTGCCTTGCGTGGGCTGCCATGTCCAGCGCTTCGGTCGGCTTTGCATGGACTTTGAAGTGCTCCGCAAGAGGAAAGGGTCCCCAAGCAGCGGCACCTTCGGGCCGTTAAAACGGAGAAAGTACATCGCGTTGATGAGTAAGTACCTTATCTTGGTGATTCTCCATGTGCCGCTTCCCTTCCTGACGATATCTCTTTAGGATTCCTTCCGCCAAGGCCGCAAGATCTCCTGAGAAGCAGCCTCCTCTCGCCTCGCTTCTCCCGCTAGACTCGAGCGCTTCAAGCCCACGCTCTTCTCATGGTGTTGAGCCAACCGGGGAAGCCGGCCTGTCAACAAGGTGTCGTGAGCTCGCGCCTTCGTCGTCTTTTCTCTGCAGCCTTGTTTGGAGCACAGCAAGCGTGCCAAGGGTTCCTCCACTGGTTGTGGGCAGCGACTGGTTGGCTTCGATCCTGGGGTCTTCTTCAAGCAACGGGCCTTTGAAAGGATCGAGAAGAGGTGTCTAGAGGGGGGTGATTAGACACTAAGTGCTAAAAGTTGCAGTTTTTAATTTCTTTAAGTTGAAGTGGAGTTTTGGCACAAGTTTAACAATCACAATACATATCAAGCAAGCATGCAAAGAGTATATGAGCAGCGGAAAGTAAAGCATGCAACTTGCAAGAATGTAAAGAGATGGGATTGGAGTGTGCAAACGCAATTTGGAGACATGGAGATTTTTGAGACGTGGTTCCGATAGATGGTGCTATCGTACATCCACGTTGATGGAGACTTCAACCCACGAAGGGTAACGGCTGCGCGAGTCCATGGAGGGCTCCACCCACGAAGGGTCCACGAAGAAGCAACCTTGTCTATCCCACCATGGTCGTCGCCCATGAAGGACTTGCCTCACTGGCGGTAGATCTTCAGACCTCAAGGGAGAAGATAGGGAACAGAAAATCAGAGCAAAATCAGAGCTCAAAGGAGATAAATAGAGCTAATGCAAACGAGCAAATATGAACATGTCTTTCCCCTCTTGAAGACATGTGACTTCTCTCCTCTTGAACACCAAGCATCTGGGGTCCTTGATGATTACTCTTTCTTCCCTTGAGTATTCTCTCCCCCTATAGATATGATTAAACTTTGATGTGATCTCTCTCTCCCCCTTTGACATCAATTTCCAAGAAGGGTTCTTCTGGATTTTTGTCATGATGGGTTTGGTCCTTGAGTCACAGAACAAAGCAGCAAGTTGAATGGGATGCTAGTCAAGGACAAGATTCATTGAGTGGAGCTGGATCAAAAAGAATGCAGAAACAAGTGGCAAGATGTCTTTCCTGTAGTGAAATCGGTGACACCGAGTTGTATGGTTCGGTTGTACCGAGAGGATTCGATTGGACCGAAAGCATCAGACCGGTGAGAATGAGTTCATCGTAGAAAAACACTTGTCACCTCAGCTCACTAGACAAGTAAGATCTCACAAGGATTTGCAAGGAATTAACTGAAAGATTTGCAATGAATTGGATGCAAGGGATGCAGAACAGAAAATAAAAGAGAAGAAACAAAAAAGGAGTCTAGATGAAGTTGGAAACAAATATGCATGAGACAAATGCAAGAGCACAAAAAGGAACACAAGAGAACTTCATCTAAAATTGGTTGGTGACAAAGTCACCTATGTTAGAGTATATTGACTTAGGAGTCAAGTGAGATCACTTGATCATAGGTCATACTCATCGTTTATGCTCAAAATGGGGTTACCATTTTTCGTTTAAGCTTTTTGATGTATTCACATCTTGTCGAGTTGCTTTGACTCATGACTTGGAGTAAAGCTTCTCTAAGATGGAATAACATACCTTTGGTGGTGGCGTTGATCATGATTATGTAGTTGAACTTGTGTGGGCTGCTCAAGGTTGATATATCTCATCAAGAGCTGGGAGCACCACTTGGAGTTTGAGTTCATCTACCTACATGGGGTTGGTTTTGGCAAGGAAGAGCATTTGTATATCCAAAATGACAATCATGAAACTCAACATAAAATTTGTCAAAGGATATGTTTAAATGGTTGCGTGCTTCCTTGTCTTCATCCACCATTGTGTAGAGACTTGGTGATATAGAAATTGCTCAAGATGTGAGTGAGTTGCAATCTCATAGATTTAGATTCATCCAAGTACCTACACGGGTTAGATAACATGCAAGGTGCAAATATATCCAAGACATAAGATAGTCAACATAAGAGAAATATCAAGGATTAGTCATAGGCTCATGGCTTGCATGTATCAAATGGAGTTCCTACTCCAAGTTTGAAGCATCAATGATGTTCAATTCACCTCTTAACCTGCAAAACACTTTCTCATCAAGTGGTTTCGTGAATATATCAGCTAACAACTTTTCAGTGCGAACATGCTTAAGATTAATGTCCCCTTTGGCAACATGATCTTGAATGAAATGATGACAAACTTCAATATGCTTAGTTCGAGAATGTTGCACGGGATTGTGAGCAATCTTAATAGCACTTTCATTGTCACAAAGTAATGGAACATGTTTCACAGATATCCCATAATCTTCAAGAGTTTGGGTCATCCAAAGTAATTGAGCACAACATGATCCAGCGGCAATGTATTCCGCTTCGGCGGTGGATAAGGATACCGAGTTTTGCTTCTTGGAAGACCAAGACACAAGAGATCTACCAAGAAATTGACAAGTACCCGAAGTGGACTTTCTATCAACCTTGTCACCAGCATAGTCCGAGTTGGAGTAGCCAACAAGATCAAAGGAGGCCCTATTTGGATACCAAATGCCAAAATTTGGTGTATGGATTAAGTATCTTACTATCCTTTTCACGGCCTTTAGATGACATTCTTTAGGAGCGACTTGATATCGTGCACACATGCACACGTTTAGCATAATATCGGGACGTGAAGCACATAGATATAACAATGAACCTATCATAGAGCGATAAACCTTTTGATCAACCGGTTCACCATCTTTGGTTAGATCAGGATGTCCACTAGTAGGCATGGGTGTAGTCATACCTTTGCATTCTTGCATATTGAACTTCTTGAATAAGTCCTTGGTGTACTTCATTTGAGAGACAAAGGTACCTTCCTTAGTTTGCTTGATTTGCAAACCAAGAAAGAATTTGAGTTCACTCATCATCGACATCTCAAACTTCTCCGACATTAGCTTTCCAAACTTTTCACTAAAATGAGGGTTAGTTGATCCAAATATAATATCATCGACATAAATTTGGCACACAAATAGTTCTCCATTAACCCTTTTAGTAAAAAGAGTAGAATCTATTTTTCCAGTTTCAAAGCCTTTTTCAATAAGAAACTTGGTCAAGCATTTATACCATGCTCTAGGAGCTTGTTTAAGACCATAAAGAGCTTTGTGAAGTTTGTAAACATGATTAGGTTTCTTAGGATTGACAAATCCGGGAAGTTGCATAACATAAACTTCCTCCTCTATTTCACCATTTAGAAAAGCACTTTTAATGTCCATTTGGTACAAGGTGAGATCATGATGATTAGCATAGGCAAGTAAGATGCGAATGGACTCAAGTCTAGCAACGGGGGCATATGTCTCACCATAGTCCATACCTTCGACTTTAGTGTAGCCTTGGGTGATGAGAAATGCTTTGTTGCGAACTACTTGTCCATCTTCATCTTGCTTGTTGCGAAACACCCATTTGGTACCGATGATGTTGTGGTTGTTGTCGGGCTTCTCAACTAATGTCCAAACTTGATTTCTCTCAAAGTTGTGTAGCTCTTCATGCATGGCATTTATCCAATCCAGATCTTCCAAAGCTTCTTCAACCTTCATAGGCGAGTGATTCTCCCGGTATGGATATCATTGTAGATTTGCTCGATGGGATGGTCTTTAGCAATTCTTGCTCGAACTCGTGAAAGCTTTCGCTTGGATCTTGGTTGAACATCTTCTTCATCTTGTTCTTATTCTTGGCCTTCTTCGTTGTTGTTCTCTTTTCGTGGTGGAGAAGGATGTTGTTGGCGTTCATCTTGGTGCACTTCCTCGTTTTCTTCATCTTGGTGTGTCCCACTTGTGGATGCTTCCGTATCAACTCTTGGTTCACCTTGTCGTGAGGTAGAAGCTTCCACTTGGACGAATGAGGTACTCTCCTTCACCTCCGTTGGACGAATCTTGCTAATAGACAAGTCTTGGATTGCTTCCGAAGGGTCTTTGTCTCCTACATCAATTGGCAATTTCTCTACTTGCGAGCCGTTAGATTCATCAAACTCCACATCTACCGTCTCTTCAACCTTTCGGGTGAAATTATTGTAGGCACAGTATGTGTGAGAGTTTGAGCCATAACCAAGTAGGAAACCTTCATGAGACTTAGAAGCAAATTTAGAATGACGACGCTTATCAAGAATGTAGCACTTTGAACCAAATACTCAAAAGTATCCAACTTGTGGTTTGTTACCGGTGAGGAGCTCGTATGCCGTCTTGTCGAGTAGCTTGTGAAGATACAAGCGATTTGTTGCATGACAAGCTGTCTCAACCGCTTCCGCCCAAAAGTGTTTTGGCATCTTGTACTCATCAAGCATCATTCTCACCATTTCGATGAGTGTCTGGTTCTTCCTCTCAACAACTCCATTCTATTGAGGTGTGTACGTAGCCAAGAACTCATGTGAAATCCCTTCTTCGTCAAGAAAGGTGTCCACATTTGCGTTCTTGAACTCCGTTCCATTGTCACTGCGAACCTTCTTGATTTTCACTTCAAATTGATTTTGGGCCTTCCTAGCGAAGTTTTTGAAGATCTTTTGGACCTGCGATTTATCATCGAGAAAGAACACCCACGTAAATCTTGAAAATCATCAACTATGACTAGACCAAAAGAATTTCCACAGAGACTTTTGTAAGCGTTAGGACCAAAAAGATCCAAGTGAAGTAGCTCGAGTGGTCTCCTTATGGTCATGATGTTCTTCACGGGATGCCTTCCTCCAACCTGTTTACCTGCTTGACAAGCGCTGCAAAGTCTATCCTTATCAAATATGACATCGTTAACACCAAGGATATGATTTCCTTTAATAAGCTTGTCAAGGTTTCGCATACCAACATGGCCTAATCGTCTATGCCATAACCAACCTTTAGAAGATTTAGCAATTAAGCAAGTTCTAGGTTGAGCCTTTTTAGTGAAATCAACAATGTAAAGATCACCTCTGCGTATACCGGTAAAGACTATTTTATGATTATCTCTATGAAACATTTGGCAATCTACTTCAGTAAATAGGACATTGAAACCAAAATCAGCAAGTCTAGATACTGAAAGTAAATTGTAGCCAAGGGATTCAATGAGCATGCCATTTTGTATGGAGCTATCATGTGAGATGGCCACCTTACCTAGGCCAACCACCTTACCCTTTGAGTTATCACCAAAGGTGACATACTTTCGAGGGTCATCATTTTCAGTAAGCTCACGGAACATATCTTTATCTCCGGTCATATGATCAGTACATCCACTATCAAGAACCCATTCCTTTCCTCCAGCCATGTAGCCACGAAGATTTGCCATAAGACCAAAGTGTCTCATTGCATCATTAAGATCATAGTCACTGTCATCATCATCCTCATCATAGTATCCATGTTCAACATCATCTTGTGATTGGTCAATTCCTAGAGAGGGTAATTCATTAGATAAATGATCATTTCTATGGTTATCTTTATGAATTCTAATAGCTTTGGAAATGATATTGCTAATGATTCCAACATATCCTTTGGCACTCGTAAGATTAGTAAGATCAAATAAGTAGTCACCAAATTTGGGATCATTGGAACTCATCTTAATCAAGGCAATAGACTTACGGAGAATTTCATCTAGATTTTTCAAGGAATAATTTGGAAAGTGTTCCTCAAGAAATCTCCATATAGTGTAGGCACAATCAAGAGTAGGCAAACATTCAATCAAGTTTCTAGGCAAGCCTCTAGTGATAAGATTAACAGTTCTAAGGTTGCGGATGCAAAGGATCAACATGAGGTGCACAAGGCCTAGTAATGTACTTGTTCAAATGATATTCATTGAAAATCTCAAGCATTTCATTTTTCCACTCATGAAAATACTCTCCATCAAGTATAGGCACTCTATGTCTAAGACTCCCCAAAGTAGAGTCATCCATCTTCCTCCAATGTTATTTAAACCAAAGCAATGGAGACCAAAGCTCTGATACCAATTGAAAGGATCGAGAAGGGGTGCCTATAGGGGGGGGGTAATTAGACACTAAGTGCTAAAAGTTGCAGTTTTTAATTTCTTTAAGTTGAAGTGGAGTTTTGGCACAAGTTTAACAATCACAATACATATCAAGCAAGCATGCAAAGAGTATATGAGCAGCGGAAAGTTGTTGGTGGGAACGACACCTATGGGATCACAAGAATCCCTACTGTGGTTGGCGGGGCGCGGGGTCGTGAGAAGAGCGGATCTACCAAGTAGCACACGGTTCGTTTATCCAGGTTCGGGCCGCGAGGAAGCGTAAAACCCTAAACTATATATGGGGCTTGAGCTAGCACACGGAATCCCTACTGTGGATTGTATATCTGTGTTCTTGAGCTAGCTATGGGGCGTGAGGAGTTCCAAAAAGCCGAATCCTTCTCCTGGTCCCCTCGGGCCTCCTTTTATAGAAAAAGGGGTTGCCACAGTGGCACACAGGAGGTGGAAAGGGCACAGTGATGCGAGGTTATCCCTCGCATTACATGACAAGGCGCATTAAATGCGTCTTGCTTAGGTGTCCTTACTTTATCGGGGGCAGAGGAGAGATTTGTCTCGTCCATCACCGCTCCTTCTTGTGTGGACAAGCGCCCTGGCCAGCGACGCCTGCGATGCCACGTAGGTAGGCAGGCAGCTGAGGTGGCGCAGTGGTGGGTCTTCACGAAGATCTGCATGCCACCACGCAGGTGCCTGCCCAGCTGGTTGGGTCGGCAGCTGCATGCATGCGGTGGTGGAGGTTTAGTCAGCGTGGGCCTGATGGTGGCCCCGCAGGTGTCCTCGGGAAGGGCCTTGCCGAGGCCCCGGCAAGGGTCTTGCCGGGGCCCCGGCAAGGGTCTTGCCGAGGCGCCTATTGTCATCCCCGGCAAGGCGCTTGCCGGGGGCCTTGTGGTCTTCCTCGGCTGGGATCCCGCCAAGGGTTGTTGTCTCCTTAGTGCGTATCTGATCTTGAATGTCTTTACAAAGATTTGCATGCCGTCACGGGGATGTCTCCCGAATCCTTTCCCTTTGGGGGCAGTGGACTCAAGGGTGGTTTGCTCCGTAGGCGCGGGATGAGTCGCCGCGGCAAGGGTCTTGCCGCGGCTGCTAGAACTGTCTCCCGGCAAGGATCTTGTCGGGGGAGTCCGCTTCGTCCCCTTTGCCCTTCGTGGTCTTGGCCTTGGCGTCGTAGTTCTCTTGAGCTTCGGTCTTACCCTGGCTCACCTCCCTTGCCTTGCTTGGTGTGGTGGTGCCCGTGGCTTAGACTGCCCGTGCACAGTTATAGGGGTACAAAAAGTGTACCCCTCTTTTTGTACACCGACAGGAGCCCCTGGGCCTGGGCCACACATAAGCGCAACGCGTTGTTGGGCTAGGCCCAAAAACGATGCGCGGGCAGGCGGGCGGTTTTTACCGCGGTAAGGTTCTTCATGCGTTGCGCTTCCCACGACTCCCGCGCGTGGCGCGGCGCAGGGAGGCGCGTGTGACGTGGGCGGCATGCGTGGGGTTGGTTCCCGCAGGCGTGCGTCACATCGTAGTAAAGGGGCGGTTCGCGCCTTCCCCATAAACGGAGGGAGGCGTGGAGGCGCGGCCCATTTACTGAATGGGGCTGAGGCGCGGTCTTCAAGGCGTCCTCTCCCCACGATCATGGGGTGGGGAGTGGTCGTCTCACCCGTCCCCTCGGTTCTGCACGTCCGCCACGTGTCTCCCATGCACCTGGGGTGGCAAACGGTGGAGGCGGGAAATCGGGCCGTCGCTGGTTGGGGCGGCGGGTCGGTACTGGCTCCCTGCGCCTTCCGTATCTTGATTGTCCGAGCGGGGTGGCCAAGCCCCAACCCCGATCCTTTATAAAGAGCGGGAGGGGGGATGGCGTCCCGCATTCTTTCATCTTCTTCTTCCTTCAGCTTCTGCTCCTCCCTTCCATCCGTCATGGAGAGAGGGAATCCCGGTCCTTCAACAGTGGCGGCGAGGGTCGCCGCTCAACAATGCGTCCCTCCTTCACCTGCGCCTGCGGTGGCAGAGCCAGCCGCGGGGGTGAGGGGGAGGGGGCAAGGCCCTGGGCGAGGCCGGGGCGCTCAGGGAAGACGAGGACGGGACGGCGCGCCGGCCTCGCCTCCGCTAGCGGCTCCTCCTCCAATGGAGGGCCATGTTGGGGATGACCCTTGTGAGTTCT
Organism: Triticum dicoccoides; assembly: GCF_002162155.2. Lineage (NCBI taxonomy): Eukaryota > Viridiplantae > Streptophyta > Magnoliopsida > Poales > Poaceae > Triticum > Triticum dicoccoides. Next base: position 361,040,709 of record NC_041390.1, on the reverse strand, counting down.
TCGTCAGGCTGCGCCGGCCGCCGCGCCGTCGCCTTCGTCTCCCGACTCCATTCGTGCGGGAGATGGAGCTGGATCCGCCGGAATCGTTGCGGCTGCACATGAGGGGCTGCGGGATCAGTGGCACGCGGGTCCGCATCGACTTCCCCGCCCCTCACGTGATGTATCTTTGTCGGGGATGGAAGACGTTTGCTCATATCCACCGCTTGACGGAGGGGCTCACTCTCCATTTTAAGCTGATGGAGGGTGGCCTTCTCTCTGTCAAGGTCTTCGGGTGCTTTGGGACCCGTGCAAGGTGCTGCGTGGAGAGCTCTTTTGATAGTGAAGACTCCTCCTCGGGCGGGAGTGATGAGGAGGACAGCGGCAGCGACGACGAGGGTAGTAGGCGGCAGGATGACGGGTCTGATTAGATGTCGGGTGCCACTCCGTGCGGCACCGGTGACCCCATCATCCGCGTCGCCGGCTCCCTGAACTTCTCGGGGTCGTCTCCTTGGGCGGCTGGCGTCGGGAGGCTGCGGAAGAGGAAGAGGGCGGGCGGCAAGGCCGTCAAGTCGGAGTACGCGGGCACCGATGCCTTCGACGCATGCTGACGTCACGCCGCCTCGTCCTGGAGCTCTGCTTCCGGCGCCGCCATCACCATCCAGCCTTTGGACGGCCACCAAGATGTTCTCTTGGTGTCTTCTGCCACCCATACCTTGCCTAGGTGCTCCTTTTGTCCCTTTCGCCTCCTTGACCTGCCTCCTGAGGAGAGGGACAAGAAAGGGATTATGGGCACCTTATCTCTTTTTAGTTTGTAAGCCTTCGGGCCTTTGTTGAATTTAGAACTTGTAATCCCATCATTCATGTTTTTCATTCCCTATGGACTGTACCTGAGTGGAATGTTTTTAATGAAAAATGGATGCTTGCCGGGTCATTTGTTTGCGGGTGGAACCCATGACGAGGAGTAAATCCTTGATATCTTCAAGATAAACATTTCCTTGCCCGGCAACAGGCCTTGCCGTCTCCCCCCTTCGCTCGACCTTCCTCACGCCTTTGCCAGAGGCAGGGGCGAGGCGGGTTCAGGCTCCTTGTTTCATCCTTTCGCTGCCGTGACTACGACCAAGCTTGGCCCCAGGAACGAGCCCTAGGGCCTAGAGTTATGGAAGCACGGTAGCTTAGGGGAAAACGAGGTTTCACATACCTCAGTCCATAATGGAATGCATGATGAGGGATGAAGAACTTATCTGAAGCTGCAGTCCCCGGCAACCCTGGTTCGCCGTGGGTGAATCATTGCTCTTGCATCCCCTGGCAATACTGGCTTGCCGGGGGCTAGATGCTGGTCTGTTCCTCTTTTTTTTCTCCCCAAGTGGTTCGGCACGGATATCTGTGTGTCCTGTGAACCAAAGAAGACAAAAGAAATACAAAGGGATGCACACTCGACCTCTAAGCTAGGGGTTAGTCGCCGCTAAGCACTATCAACCCTAACCAAGGACGAGACTCGACCTAGCATGCATGCTATAACTTAGGGCGCCAGCGCTTCATTTATTTATGCTCAGGGTCTGCGCCTGGCTTTGTATAGAGGGTTACATGTGTCATCGGCAAGGCTCGTACAAAAGGTGGCTTGCCGGGGGGCCAGACAAGCCGCGCCTCACGGGTAAAACTTGCGAAGATGCTCAATGTTCCAGGAGTTACTCACCCGAACGACATCTTCGGTCTCCAGGCGGACTGCGCCAGGCCTGGTGACTCGTATTACCCGATAAGGGCCTTCCCACTTTGGCGTCAACTTGTTGGAATTCTTGACCGATTGAACGCGCCTAAGAACAAGGTCGCCTTCCTCAAAGCTTCGGGCATAAACCTTGCGGCTATGGTAGCGGCGCAAGGCTTGCTGGTAGCGCGCTGCTCTCACAGCCGCCCAATGACGATCTTCCTCAAGGAGCATTGTGTCATCTTGGCGCAGTTGCTCTTGCTCAAGCTCATCATAAGCGAGTACTCGAGGTGACCCGTATATGAGTTCAGTGGGGAGAACTGCTTCTGCCCTGTATACCAGGGCAAAGGGTGTGTGGCCGGTGGCTCGATTTCGCGTCCTTCTGATTGACCAAAGAACCGTCGGCAACTCATCAATCCAGCGCCTTCCACTCTTGCGCAGCCTGTCAAAGGTCTTTGTCCTTAAGCCTCGCAGTACTTCAGCGTTTGCCCTCTCAGCTTGACCATTGCTTCGTGGGTGAGCAACGGCAGCGAAACAGACTTTGCTGCCGAGTTCTCGGGTATATTGCATGAAGGTGCGGCTTGTGAATTGTGTACCATTGTCGGTGATGACCCTGTTGGGTACACCAAAACGGCACACTAGTCCCTTGAAGAATTTGAAGGCTGACTGAGCTGGACCTTCCTCACTGCTTTCACCTCTGGCCACTTTGTGAACTTGTCGATTGCGACGTACAAGTACTCAAAGCCCCCAACAGCGCGGGGGAAAGGGCCCAATATGTCGAGCCCCCCAAACCCAGAAGGGCCAAGAGAGAGGGATGGTTTGGAGGGCTTGAGCTGGCTGATGAAGTTTCTTTGAATGGAACTGACACGCTTCACACCTGGTGACTAGTGTCGTCGCATCCTGGAGGGCAGTGGGCCAGAAGAAGCCTTGCCGAAATGCCTTGCCGGCAAGGGCTCTTGACCCTATGTGGGATCCACATATGCCTCCATGTATCTCCGCCAACAGCCCCAGTCCTTCCTCTCGAGGGATACACTTCAATTTCACGCTGTTCGACCTCTTTCTGTACAGGATGTCATTGACGAACTGGTACATAGTAGAGCGACGGGCTACTTTTTCCGCTTCTTCCTGCTCCTCAGGAAGTTCCCCTGTTTGGAGGAATCGGACGGTATGCTGTGCCCACGCTGGAGCCTGGGGCTCGACGTCGAGGACTAAAGGCATTTCCTCCGCTACAAGAGCGGCTGTCTCGACGGCAAGAGCTTGATGCTCTGTCGGAGCTAGCCGTCCTGTGGCGGGCTCAGTGTCTCCGGCAACATCCTTGCCGGCGGCTTCGGGGAGCTCGACGGGAAAGTACTTGTCGGGCCCTGATTTTCTCCTCTTGTTCTGCTCTGTTGATGGATCAACGGATGGCTGAGTTAGCCGAAGCACAAAGGTACCTGGTTCCACAAGTAGCTTGAGGGCAACGCATTTTGACAGGTAATCGGCGATATCATTCTCCGCTCGGGGAATGTATTCTGCCTGTATACCATCAAAATGCTCTTCCAGCTTTCGCACTTTATCGACGTAGGCCTTCATCAACGGGCTCTGGTAATCCTTGTTGACTTGCTTGACGACAAGTTGCGAGTCGCCTCTGACGACAAGTTTCTTGATTCCGAGGTCCGCCGCGATCCTAAGACCGGCAAGCAGCCCTTCGTACTCGGCCATATTGTTTGTTGACACCTCCCTGGGGAAGTGCATCTGGATCACGTACTTGAGGTGCTCTCCGGTGGGCGCGACAAGCAGTACGCCAGCCCCGGCGCCCTACAAGGAGAAAGCTCCGTCAAAGTACATGATCCAGTCGCAACTTGCCTCCATGTCGGGGAGAGCAGTCTCTTGGGTTTCTTCGTCAGGCATCGCGGTCCATTCTACAACGAACTCCGCCAGGATTCGGCTTTGAATCGTCGAGGTACTCTCAAACTTGAGGCCAAAGCTGGACAGTTCCAGTGCCCACTCTACGATCCTTCCCGTTGCATCTGGATTGTGCAATATCCGTTGCAGAGGGAGGCGAGTGACGACAGTGATTTCGTGCGCCTGGAAGTAGTGACGCAGCTTCCTTGAGGCCATAAGAAGGCCGAAGAGCAGTTTCTGCACACCGGAGTACCTCGATCTAGCCCCCTGCAGGAGGGAACTAACAAAGTAGACTAGGTGCTGCATCATTTTCTTCTTCGGCGGCACTTCAATTGGCTGCGTCGTCTCGGCATCGGTGGCATCGGGCTCTGTCACTGCTATTACCTCATCATCAATCTCTCTCTGCGCCACTACTACGGCGCTGACCACCTGGTTCGTTGCCTCCACGTACAGCAGCAACGGTTCCTATGGCCTAGGCGCAACTAGTATTGGCGCGGAGGAGAGGTACCTCTTCAAATCTTGCAATGCTGCTTCGGCTTCTGGCATCCACTCCATCGGGCCCGCCTTTTTCAAAATCTTGAAAAAGGGAAGTGCATGCTCGGCGGACTTCGAAATGAACCTGCTCATGGCGGCAACGCAACCAGCAAGCCGACGCACATCCTTGACTCGCTTGGGCGCTTCAATCTGCTCTATGTCGGATTTCGGGTTCTGGCAGACCCTTGAGGTTCGAACACTGGGGTGCGCGTGGAGATTTCGCTTCCTACCTACCTGCACCCCTCCGCCTCGCTAAGATCTAAGCTATGGAAAGAACAACACAAGGGACACAGGGTTTATACTGGTTCGGGCCACCGTTGTGGTGTAATACCCTACTCCAGTTTGTGGTGTGGTGGATTGTCTCTTGGGCTGATGATGATGAATGATACAAGGAAGAACAGCCTCGCGAGGGTCTGTTCTTGGCTGGGGTGATGAACTGCTGGGAGGAGTTCAGCCACCCTTCTCTCTCTCTCTCTCTCTCTCTCTGATCGAACTCCTTCTCTTAATCCTTCCCCCAAAAGACCCCCCTCTTCTGTGGGTGGCTGGTCCTATTTATAGAGGCCCTGGTCCTCTTCCCAAATATCGAGCGGGAAGGGAGCCAACAATGGCGGGCTAATTTGAAGGGGGACAGCTAGTACTAGATACCCTGACAAAAGTAGTCTTCGCCTGCACAAAGCTCTGGTGGTGACGCCGTCTTGGGCTCCACGATGACCTCCGTCTTGTAGTCTTCCTGGTCTTGGTCTTGTTGCACCGAAATGGCAACCTTTGCCTGATGCCTCGGTACTCCGCGGCTGCGCTTGCCCCCTTTGCACCAAAGAGGAAAGGAGGACACTGCGCGGGCTGGCACCCGCCTGGCGCCCTTGGTCATCATGCCTTGCGTCATGGGCACCTCATGAGGTATCCCGCCTTGATCTCTCCGCCTCCTCGCGAGCCAGCCTGATGAGGTCGTGCCTGAGGAAGCTCTGTGTCATCCGCCCCGCGAGGCTTGGCCCCTCGCGAGGGTCTTGGGTCTGTGTTGATGAAGATGGGCCGTGCTGGGCCCCCTTTGAGCCACGTCGCAGGCCGCAGGCAGGCAAGTCTGGGGACCCCATTCCCAGAACACCGACAGTAGCCCCCGGGCCCAAGGCGCACCCGGACTTGGCCGTGCAGGGAGGCGGAAGGGCAAGGGCGAAGCGCCGCGGGCCCTAACAGCCTGCGGTCTTGGGCGCCGCGTGGCAGTTGATTGGACGTGGGCGTCTCCACTTCCCCATGGCGCCTCGGCAACTACACGGATTGGACAAGTCCCTACATGCAAAGGGGGTCATGATTACCTGCGATCGTGGAGGTCGGCGGTTGGCCTTCGCCGGCTATAAGTACAGAACAGCGCGCGCCCTTCCAGTCCATCCCTTCTTGCTTCCCCTTCTTCCCGATCATTGCTCCGTCTTGCTGCGATGGCTCCAATCCGCCGGTTCTCGACGGCAGAGAAGGGAAAGGCTCCCCGGGAGGAACCAGACCCACTCCCGCCGAAGAAACGGCTCGTCCCCCGTGGCCCGGACAAGGGGGCCCTTCAGGTGGTGTCGAGGCCTTGGTGTGAGCGGGCACCGCCGGGGTTCCCGCTTCCATTGTACGCCCACGTCGAGGGCCCTGAAGGAGCTGATGCTGACCGCCACGGGCGGCGCCGCCGTCGGCGCCGACGGGTCACGAAGGTGTTGGTCGTCCCCCCTGGGGTCCACACCGAGGGCTACTCCCGAGAGTTCGTGCTCCACATCACCATTCCTCTTCAGTCTTAGATTCGCCTTCCTTCCTTCTTCGCCTCCATCATCCCGCAGGGGGAGCCCCTGGAGCTCTGGCTGCAGTACGCCGGCTGCAGCAACCTCGCGACCGAGGCAGAGGTCACGGTCGTTGCCCCGGGCGAGGTCTTCATGACTCGGGGCTGGAGAGAGATCGCCCGGGTTTGCAGGACAAGGGGCGTCTTCATGATCCACTTGGATTATGACAGTGCTTCGGCGATGTCCTTCAAGGTCTTTGACACGAACGGGCGCCGGCTGGAGTGCTGCCCCGGGAGAGGTGGCCGGGGCCCTGCTGCGGCGAGGACTGGGCCCGCCGACCGCTCCCTTGGCGGCTCCCCAGGCGGCGGAGGCGTCGGAGGTTCCAGTGACTCTGGCGACCTCTTCGCGACTCCGGAGACGAGCGACGACAGCTACGAGCCCCCAAGCCGGCTCCGCTCCCAGAGCAGGGTGGGCTCGTCAGGCCACCGCCGGCTCTGATCTGGATGGGGTTGGCGCCGGTGCTTGACGGCCCACTGTTGATGATGGCTTCTTCTGCGGGGGCGTGCGTAGCTAGGGTTCCTTTAGGATCTGTTCCCTGCGAGGAATCAAAGACGCGTCCCGTGGGGGCTTGTAAGGTGCATGTGATCCTATTTTGTTAATATAACCCTTGTCGTAGAATTGTGTGAGTTGCTCATTCCGTCTTAGCTCAGTCCTCCCTTTCGAACCTCACGAGGGCTTGGTGCTCTGCGCCGACAGGTCCCAGTCCCAAGGCAGCTTCAGCCGTCGCTGGTATGCCAGGTCATGATGCCGTGGTCAAGGCCAGGAGGTGAGCGACCCAGAGTCTGATAAGAGCACCTGAGTCGCAATGCTCAGGTGGTCCCCTTTGGCACTCAAGCAGCCGCCGTTCGGTGAGAAAGGAGAGGGGTTTCGCTAACACGGGATAGCATTAGGTGCGGGGATGGTGCCACGGTAGCTGGCGCTTCCGGGTGATGACTTATTGTAACGCCCTCGATGCGGCTATATCTCCCACGTGTCGAAGCACGACTTAGAGGCATAACCGCATTGAAAGCAATGTCGCAAGTGAGGTAATCTTCACACAACCCATGTAATACATAAGGGAAAGAGATACATAGTTGGCTTACAATCGCCACTTCACACAATTACATGAATAAAGCATTACATCATCCAGATACAATCAAGGTCCGTCTACGGAACCAAAATAAAAGAAGAACCCCAAATGCGACAAAGGTCCCCGATCGACCCAAAGTGGGCTCCACTACTGATCAACTAGAACGGAAACAACACAAAGGACAAGATCTTCATCGAGCTCCTCCTTGAGCTTGGTTGCGTCACCTGCTCGGTAACATAGACACCTGCAAACTGGTTTTGGAAGTATCTGTGAGCCACAGGGACTCAGCAATCTCGCACCCGCGAGATCAAGACTATTTAAGCTTATAGGAAGGCTGGGGTAATAAGGTGGAGCTGCAGCAAGCGACTAGCATATATGGTGGCTAACATACGCAAATGAGAGCGAGAAGAGAAGGCAAAGCACGGTCGATAAAAGTATGATCAAGAAGTGATCCTATAGCAACCTACGTCAAGCATAACTCCAACACCGTGTTCACTTCCCGGACTCCGCCGGAAAGAGACCATCACGGTTACACACAAGGTTGATGTATTTTAATTAAGGTCGACTTCGGGTTTTCTACAACCGGACGTTAACAAATTCCCATCTGCCCATAACCGCGGGCACGGCTTTCGAAAGTTCAAATCCCTGCAGGGGAGTCCCAACTTAGCCCATGACAAGCTCTCACGGTCAACGAAGGAATAGACCTCCACCCGAGACACTCCGATCAGACTCGGTATCCCGGTACAACAAGACATTTCGACAGCGTAAAACTAAACCAGCAACACCGCCCGAATGTGCCGACAAATCCCGATAGGAGCTGCACATATCTCTTTCTCAGGGCACACTCAGATGAGACTAGCTACAAGTAAAACCAACCCTCAAGTTTCCCCGAGGTGGCCCCGCAGGCAGCTCAGTTCGGACCAACACTCAAAGGAGCACTGGCCCGGGGGGGTTAAAAATAATGATGACCCTTGGGCGCGCGACCCCCAAGGGAAAAGAAAAGGCTAGGTGGCAAATGGTAAAACCAATGTTGGGCATTGCTGGAAAAGCTTTACTTAAGGCGAACTGTCAAGGGGTTCCCATTATAGCCCAACCGCGTAAGGGACGCAAAATCCGGGAACATAACACCGATATGACGGAAAACTAGGGCGGCAAGAGTGGAACAAAACACCAGGCATAAGGCCGAGCCTTCCACCCTTTACCAGGTATATAGATGCATTAGTTAGATAAGATATATTGTGATATCCCAACAAGTAAACATGTTCCAACAAGGAACAACATCTCCATGTTCCAACAAGGAACAAACTTCGATCTTCACCTGCAACTAACAACGCTATAAGAGGGGCTGAGCAAAGCGGTAACATAGCCAAACAACGGTTTGCTAGAATATGGTGGGTTAGAGGTTGTACATGGCAATTTGGGTGGCTGACAAGCAAGTGGTAGGCATCGTAGCATTGGCATAGCATAAGAGCGAGCAAACTAGCATAGCAAAGATAGTAGTGATTTCGAGGGTATGATCATCTTGCCTGAAATCCCGCAAGGAAGAAGAACGAGTCCATGAAGAAGACAAACGGACGTAGTTGAACGGATCCTCACAAACGCGACGTTATCGGAACCAACCCGAAGAAGCAATCACCGGAAAAGAAGCACACAACATAGTAAATAACCAACACATCAACATGGCATGATGCACAAACGAGTATGATGCATGTCCGGTTTAATGAAGCATGGCATGGCAAAGTGCACAAGAAGTTCTACAAATTAAGTGGAGATCAATATGCAACGAGTTGCATATTGACGAAGCACCACAACAAGTTATTTAGTTCGATCTTGTTTCTGCACCCAACAATATTAAATGTTGTTAAGCATGTCAAGAGGTGAAACATAAAGGGATTGTCTATCTAAACAATTTAAATGGGGCCAGATATAGCAAACAACAAATCCGGTAAATCCCCATATGCATTAGTAAATTAATGCAAACAACAATTTAAATATTTTTAATTATTGTTATCATGATGCAGATGACATGAACAAGTTTTATGCAATTTTTATGAAAATGTTGACATGAGCATGATAAGAAGCATTAGTCGCCATGGCGGAAGGGAAAAGGTGCCACGGCGGCGAAACAAAAATGGTGCCACGGCAACATATCCGAAAATGATGCCACGGCAACATATCGGTTCCGGTAGCTCACGGAGATACCGGTACAAAAGGAAGTGAGCGTGAGCGAGTCATGCAAGATGGTGGGGTGCTCCCGGCTACCGGGTTCCCACGGGATTGTGGCATGGAAACGAAGAGGAACTTGCAATGACAATTCGGACATGGTGCAAACACGGGCATCTCATACAACGTGCATTCGGTCCACGGCGGTCGTTTCGGGTTATACCTTCGAAGCGTTCAAACGAGACGGTTCGCATTCGGAGCGGTGTAGAGGAAGTAGGCGTTCACGGGACGTCGTCGGAAGTAGTTGTACACGGCGTCGGTAGAGGAAGTAGTTGTTCACGTGGCGACGGTAGTGGAAGTAGTTGTTCTCGCGATGGTAGTCGTTCGAGGTCTTGGCGGGTCATCATGTAGCCGTACATGTTCGTCGTGGTACACCGTTCATAGAAGTTCGGGCGGCGGTAGTGGTACACGTTTGACGTTTTGTAGTCAAACTTGACGTTTCCAAGGGGCTCCGAATGTCGTGGTACTTGGCGAAAATTCTCGAAGATGACCTTGACGATCCTGGTTTCGGAGCAGAGGCGAGGCTGGCTGGCTACGACCGGCCTTGCAGCCGCTGCGGCCCACGCGAGCGAGCAGAGGAGGCTCACGCAGGAACTTGGCGGGCGCGGCGAGTCATCGGAGGCCGGGGACGGGGCTGCAGGGCCGGCTCGGCACGGGGACCTGGCGAGCGTGTGGAGAGGCGAGGACGGGGCGTCGGCGAGGCTCCGGTGGCCGGCTGGCCGGGGCCAGCGCGAGGAGACGCGGGTGACGGGGAGGCGCGGCGTCGGAAGACTGCTCGGGGATCCGTCAGGCGGGGCCCGCGCCGCGGCGGCGACGGACAGACGAGGAGGCGGGCGAAGAGGAGGTTGGGCGCGCGGCGCGCGGCCGGTGCTCGAGGGGCTCCTCTCCTCGACGCTCGGCTACAGGGAGTTGGCGAGGAGGAGGCGCGGGGAAGGAAGGCAGCAGGGGCACGGCGAAGACTGGCGCCATGGGGATCGGGCTGTGAGGCCATGGCGAAGGAGAGGCGAGCTCCTGGCGCTGGCTGCGGGGTGCTATGCGGGTGTGTGTGTGTGCGCGGCGGCGGTAGGAAACAGAGGAGGAGAGGGATCGAGGGAGGAGCGAGACGAGGGAGAGATCGATGTGCGGGGCTTCTCCCTGGCGGCGGTGGACGAACGAGGGAGTGAGGGGAGATGCGAGGGGATCGGGCTAGGTTAGAGGGTTAGGTGGGCCGGGGAAGTGGGCCTTGGAGCCGGCTAGGTTAGATGCAGCTGGGCCCAAATGGCCTGCTGGGCTCCCTTCTCTCCCTCTCTTGATTCTACTCTTAACAAAAACAGTGAAAAAAAAATAGGAGAAAGGAAAAGAGAGAAGAGAAGGTTAGAGGAAGAATTTGGGCACGGAGATAATTTTCACGGACTCAGAAAATGTGCACGGTCCGGGAATATAGAAAAAGGTCAAGTTGAAAGATTAAATTCAAATTCCTTTGAATTTAATTCAAAAGGTTTGAACTAGGATAGGTTTTTCGAAGTGCCCAAAAATGTTGAGAAATTAGGTGAAGCTCCGGAAAATGATGAAAGGACAAGTGGCAAAGTTAGAGGCCAAGAGTTGAAATAATAAAAGGCATTGGGGATTTTGCAAGTGTGTTAAGGTAATTCGACATAATTGGAATAATTACTATAGCTCTCTAAATATCGAGAGGATAAGTTGTAAATAGAATCACCATGTGAAATCCCTCGATTTAAATGGACCGAAGATCCATGCAATTTATTTAGTTGAGTTTTAAAATGGGTTGCAAGATGACATGATGCAATGCACAAGATGCAAGGATGAAATGCAACGAACCAAAACAAATCACACGACGAAATCCGGAAACCCTGGAAGGCATCTGAAGCTCCGGTCTTGGGGCGTTACAACACTCCATCACTACGAGAGGATCTCGTCCCGAGATCTAGAATGGCACCGGAGGGAAAACGGAGGAGAAAGAGAATAGGTAAACTAAGTTGCTTCTTTGACAAACGAGTGAAACCAAGAACCTTGCGAGGTTGAGCAATTTAAAAGAAAGAGTACAACAGAGATGAACGAGATTGCAAACAATCCGTTAGAAAAGAGGAACAAGGAACATTACGAGGACTTGAAGGTTGCAAAGCTATGAATGACGAGTACAATGGACAAGAAGGAATTGAAATCACTCTGGTTGAAACGAGATAAACAAGGAACAAGGAAGATCAAAATCGGACAGCACTCCGGTTGAAAAGAGATGCAAGACTTGATAAGATGAAAAAGAACTTGAAAGAAAAAGGCAGGACACTCCGGTTAAATGGATAAGCATGAAAAGAACACGATACTGACAAAACAAGATGATGATTGAAGAGCACAACATCACAATGCCTCCGAAACAAAAGAATAGAAGATAGATAATTGAAATAGAAGAATGGAGAAGAAAAAGCCAAGCACCCTTCCAAGAAGGTTATAACGGAGTTGTTGGAAAACCAAAAACGAAACGAATAAGCTTGTAGTGGGCTTATGGAAACATCTCAACATTATGAGGTGACAACTGGCCACTAACGGAAACAATTACTTGCTTGAGATCAATGAAGAGATGAAAACTGCTTCACCAAGATGATAGAGATATTACTTGGATCATTGATAAGCACCACAAATAGCAACATTCCTTAGGGAAGGCTTTAGGTGAAATCTATACCAAGATAACTCCAACAACGAGGTTGATGGATTTAAAAATAACTCATTCTTAACAACATGTGAATCATGGAACATGAACTCAAATTATCAAGAATGACATAATACCACCTCCAAAATATGGTAGAAAGAATTGCACTCCGGATTACCATATAAAGAAAGCTTTTGCTCCTTAGGAAAGAATCTCGATGAAAACTTTGAGAAGGGAATTAAATCCTTGATGAACCATCATGTAGAACCTCCATGAAGAACTCCGGTAAACAAAAGGAATGAAAAGAAAGAGAAATTGAAAACACAAGGTGAATCCTTGCAATGATTTAGATGGACCTCCGTGATAATTAGAGCTTGGAACTCCGGGAAAAAGAGAAGATGAAACAAATGAAACCGAGAATTTTAAGGGCCTCCGGAATAAAGAATTAATCACTTGGATGAACAAGAATAAGAATTATGTTATGCTTATCCTTCACCAATTAAATTGATGACAATCAACGGATTTGGCATACTACTTATTCTCGTAGGAAGGATTAAAAGAGATATATCAAAACTTGAGAAGGTCTTCAACGAACCACCGGTAGGATTGGAACAACAAATGAATTGATATGATGAACAAGGAAGAGAGATCTTGAAAGAACCACCGTAAGAATTGAAAATGATCGAAGTAGGGATGCATCACCGGTAAGAATTAGCAAATGAACGAAGGTGCTTGAGACAAACTAGATACATGAGAACAAAGAGATCAAGAACTGATTAGAGGATATTCGATAGATGCACCGGCAAGATAGGAGAATGATAACTGACGGCCAAGAATGAATAAACCTGAATTGATGGACTCCGGATGACAAACTGAGAAGACTCTTGAATATCTCCTGATGGGTGAAAAAGATTTCCCACAATCGAAAATAATTATGAGAGGATGGCAACAAGCTAGAATCACGAATCTTGAATAGAAAAGAGCAAGATTAAGGAGAAATCCCTCTTCGGTCTGCACATGTTGAGAATGATGACGAGAACCACCAAAATTGTTGAGGCACTCCGGGATGAAAATTAGAAAGGTTGAACCAACGATGAAAAGAATTTGAAAGATCTTGGAGAAAAGCATTTAACTGATGATAACTCATTCTTACGTCAAACTTAGAGAAGAATTTAGGATAGCTCTGGGAAAATAGAAGAGTCAGGTAAGATCCTGGGAAAAGACCTGTGGGTTAGGGCCCACTCAAAAGAAGCACCGTTGAAAAGATTTAAAAGAGATGTTGCACCGGTTGAATTAAATGACTTGAATGAGATACCAATCTCGAAAGAGCTTGAACTAATGCAGAGTGGAAACACAAATCTTCGAGATATCTTGAGCACTCCGGAACAATAGAATAGCGAGAAATGAATAAATATGAGGAGCACCGTCAAGAGAAGGTATTTGAGACGAGAAAAAAAGGGGATATAATCGACAAATCTTGACTTGAATCCACCGGAGAAGAGAAAGGAATGAGGAATGACGAACTTGAAGCTCCATTAGGATCTTCATGAGAATCACCAGATAAGAACATTGACGGAAAAGAATGGAGAAACTTCCCATCAATAAAATGGATACTCGATTAAGAAATCTGAGTCCTTGAAGAAAAAAGGGTGGGAGGGCGGGAAAACAAAAACAACTTGGGACGGATGAAACAAACACCGTTGAGAGAACTGAGAGGTGATCTTGCGAATGTTGAAATGATCAGATACACTTGAAGAGAAAGACGCTGGTTGAAGGATTGACATGACAATCTCGATTGTCGAGAAGGATTGGTATTCACATCGGAGTATGAGAACACCATTTCGGAAAGGTATGGAATCAACACTTGACATTGAAGCAACTCGAATACCACAACTCAAAACAAAAACAAAGGACTGGCTTGCAGAATAAGCCGGAACAAACATATGATAGAGATTTCGTCCAAAGTTTTCGTGGTGGGGCCTACACGGGCTCGAGTGTACAGCACCATCATGTACAAGGCAGTGCACATGACATACGAAGCGTCCCCGAGTCGGCATAGCCAAGGACTCTTTAAGACACAACGAGACCACTGTAAAAACGACCGTGAATAGGCGGACCACTAGACGTCGAACCCCAATTTCATATCATACATCTGTCGGAAAGATATCCTAAGAGCTACTTGAATTCCCACCTATGAAACTCCCGAAATTTTCCGGTTATGCAATCAGGTGTTGGGGATACAGGGGAAGCATAATATCTCACCCAAAACTAGCAAATCCTACATCCAGCTGTATCCATCCTTCAACACATAACCAAGAAACCTTCGGAAATCGTCTACCTCAACCTTCGAAAAGCATCCGTTATACGAGTCATGGCAATACTCCCGTACTCACCTCAGTACTGGGTTATCGGGGTTATCTCACCAACAACTGCATAAAATAGATTTTCGATGTCGGCGTACTAAACTCAGGTATTCCAGAACTGCAACGATAAAATTATGATGACAACACCTCAGAGCTCAACTCCCCGGGACACTTCCACTAAACCCCTGACAGGAGGCACCAAGACAATGTTCTCATCATAAAACCATCGGAACGATTCCAAGATACCCGCGTGATCCTAAAAAAAAATTAGTGAAATTTGAGAAGAGAAGAGTCAAAACTCTACGTCAGGATGCCTTACCAGAGCGATGAAGAGACTGGGGAGTAAAAAGAATTCCTAACTCTCCGATATATAATTCCTAAATGACTCAAAACATTTTTCTAGACACAACTCGGCCGCTAAAAACGATCAAGCAATGGGGCTCCTAAGGTCGGGGAAGGCTCTGATTACCAACTTGTAACGCCCTCGATGCGGCTATATCTCCCACGTGTCGAAGCGCGACTTAGAGGCATAACCGCATTGAAAGCAATGTCGCAAGTGAGGTAATCTTCACACAACCCATGTAATACATAAGGGAAAGAGATACATAGTTGGCTTACAATCGCCACTTCACACAATTACATGAATAAAGCATTACATCATCCAGATACAATCAAGGTCCGTCTACGGAACCAAAATAAAAGAAGAACCCCAAATGCGACAAAGGTCCCCGATCGACCCCAACTGGGCTCCACTACTGATCAACTAGAACGGAAACAACACAAAGGACAAGATCTTCATCGAGCTCCTCCTTGAGCTTGGTTGCGTCACCTGCTCGGTAACATAGACACCTGCAAACTGGTTTTGGAAGTATCTGTGAGCCACAGGGACTCAGCAATCTCGCACCCGCGAGATCAAGACTATTTAAGCTTATAGGAAGGCTGGGGTAATAAGGTGGAGCTGCAGCAAGCGACTAGCATATATGGTGGCTAACATACGCAAATGAGAGCGAGAAGAGAAGGCAAAGCACGGTCGATAAAAGTATGATCAAGAAGTGATCCTATAGCAACCTACGTCAAGCATAACTCCAACACCGTGTTCACTTCCCGGACTCCGCCGGAAAGAGACCATCACGGTTACACACACGGTTGATGTATTTTAATTAAGGTCGACTTTGGGTTTTCTACAACCGGACGTTAACAAATTCCCATCTGCCCATAACCGCGGGCACGGCTTTCGAAAGTTCAAATCCCTGCAGGGGAGTCCCAACTTAGCCCATGACAAGCTCTCACGGTCAACGAAGGAATAGACCTCCACCCGAGACACTCCGATCAGACTCGGTATCCCGGTACAACAAGACATTTCGACAGCGTAAAACTAAACCAGCAACACCGCTCGAATGTGCCGACAAATCCCGATAGGAGCTGCACATATCTCTTTCTCAGGGCACACTCAGATGAGACTAGCTACGAGTAAAACCAACCCTCAAGTTTCCCCGAGGTGGCCCCGCAGGCAGCTCAGTTCGGACCAACACTCAGAGGAGCACTGGCCCGGGGGGGGTTAAAAATAATGATGACCCTTGGGCGCGCGACCCCCAAGGGAAAAGAAAAGGCTAGGTGGCAAATGGTAAAACCAATGTTGGGCATTGCTGGAAAAGCTTTACTTAAGGCGAACTGTCAAGGGGTTCCCATTATAGCCCAACCGCGTAAGGGACGCAAAATCCAGGAACATAACACCGATATGACGGAAAACTAGGGCGGCAAGAGTGGAACAAAACACCAGGCATAAGGCCGAGCCTTCCACCCTTTACCAGGTATATAGATGCATTAGTTAGATAAGATATATTGTGATATCCCAACAAGTAAACATGTTCCAACAAGGAACAACATCTCCATGTTCCAACAAGGAACAAACTTCGATCTTCACCTGCAACTAACAACGCTATAAGAGGGGCTGAGCAAAGCGGTAACATAGCCAAACAACGGTTTGCTAGAATATGGTGGGTTAGAGGTTGTACATGGCAATTTGGGTGGCTGACAAGCAAGTGGTAGGCATCGTAGCATTGGCATAGCATAAGAGCGAGCAAACTAGCATAGCAAAGATAGTAGTGATTTCGAGGGTATGATCATCTTGCCTGAAATCCCGCAAGGAAGAAGAACGAGTCCATGAAGAAGACAAACGGACGTAGTTGAACGGATCCTCACAAACGCGACGTTATCGGAACCAACCCGAAGAAGCAATCGCCGGAAAAGAAGCACACAACATAGTAAATAACCAACACATCAACATGGCATGATGCACAAACGAGTATGATGCATGTCCGGTTTAATGAAGCATGGCATGGCAAAGTGCACAAGCAGTTCTACAAATTAAGTGGAGATCAATATGCAACGAGTTGCATATTGACGAAGCACCACAACAAGTTATTTAGTTCGATCTTGTTTCTGTACCCAACAATATTAAATGTTGTTAAGCATGTCAAGAGGTGAAACATAAAGGGATTGTCTATCTAAACAATTTAAATGGGGCCGGATATAGCAAACAACAAATCCGGTAAATCCCCATATGCATTAGTAAATTAATGCAAACAACAATTTAAATATTTTTAATTATTGTTATCATGATGCAGATGACATGAACAAGTTTTATGCAATTTTTATGAAAATGTTGACATGAGCATGATAAGAAGCATTAGTCGCCATGGCGGAAGGGAAAAGGTGCCACGGCGGCGAAACAAAAATGGTGCCACGGCAACATATCCGAAAATGATGCCACGGTAACATATCGGTTCCGGTAGCTCACGGAGATACCGGTACAAAAGGAAGTGAGCGTGAGCGAGTCATGCAAGATGGTGGGGTGCTCCCGGCTACCGGGTTCCCACAGGATTGTGGCATGGAAACGAGGAGGAACTTGCAATGACAATTCGGACATGGTGCAAACACGGGCATCTCATACAACGTGCATTCGGTCCACGGCGGTCGTTTCGGGTTATACCTTCGAAGCGTTCAAACGAGACGGTTCGCATTCGGAGCGGTGTAGAGGAAGTAGGCGTTCACGGGACGTCGTCGGAAGTAGTTGTACACGGCGTCGGTAGAGGAAGTAGTTGTTCACGTGGCGACGGTAGTGGAAGTAGTTGTTCTCGCGATGGTAGTCGTTCGAGGTCTTGGCGGGTCATCATGTAGCCGTACATGTTCGTCGTGGTACACCGTTCGTAGAAGTTCGGGCGGCGGTAGTGGTACACGTTTGACGTTTTGTAGTCAAACTTGACGTTTCCAAGGGGCTCCGAATGTCGTGGTACTTGGCAAAAATTCTCGAAGATGACCTTGACGATCCTGGTTTCGGAGCAGAGGCGAGGCTGGCTGGCTACGACCGGCCTTGCAGCCGCTGCGGCCCACGCGAGCGAGCAGAGGAGGCTCACGCAGGAACTTGGCGGGCGCGGCGAGTCATCGGAGGCCGGGGACGGGGCTGCAGGGCCGGCTCGGCACGGGGACCTGGCGAGCGTGTGGAGAGGCGAGGACGGGGTGTCGGCGAGGCTCCGGTGGCCGGCTAGCCGGGGCCAGCGCGAGGAGACGCGGGTGACGGGGAGGCGCGGCGTCGGAAGACTGCTCGGGGATCCGTCAGGCGGGGCCCGCGCCGCGGCGGCGACGGACAGACGAGGAGGCGGGCGAAGAGGAGGTTGGGCGCGCGGCGCGCGGCCGGTGCTCGAGGGGCTCCTCTCCTCGACGCTCGGCGACAGGGAGTTGGCGAGGAGGAGGCGCGGGGAAGGAAGGCAGCAGGGGCACGGCGAACACTGGCGCCATGGGGATCGGGCTGTGAGGCCATGGCGAAGGAGAGGCGAGCTCCTGGCGCTGGCTGCGGGGTGCTATGCGGGTGTGTGTGTGTGTGCGCGGCGGCGGTAGGAAACAGAGGAGGAGAGGGATCGAGGGAGGAGCGAGACGAGGGAGAGATCGATGTGCGGGGCTTCTCCCTGGCGGCGGTGGACGAATGAGGGAGTGAGGGGAGATGCGAGGGGATCGGGCTAGGTTAGAGGGTTAGGTGGGCCGGGGAAGTGGGCCTTGGAGCCGGCTAGGTTAGATGCAGCTGGGCCCAAATGGCCTGCTGGGCTCCCTTCTCTCCCTCTCTTGATTCTACTCTTAACAAAAACAGTGACAAAAAAATAGGAGAAAGGAAAAGAGAGAAGATAAGGTTAGAGGAAGAATTTGGGCACGGAGATAATTTTCACGGACTCAGAAAAATGTGCACGGTCCGGGAAAATAGAAAAAGGTCAAGTTGAAAGATTAAATTCAAATTCCTTTGAATTTAATTCAAAAGGTTTGAACTAGGATAGGTTTTTCGAAGTGCCCAAAAATGTTGAGAAATTAGGTGAAGCTCCGGAAAATGATGAAAGGACAAGTCGCAAAGTTAGAGGCCAAGAGTTGAAATAATAAAAGGCATTGGGATTTTTGCAAGTGTGTTAAGGTAATTCCACATAATTGGAATAATTACTATAGCTCTCTAAATATCGAGAGGATAAGTTGTAAAGAGAATCACCATGTGAAATCCCTCGATTTAAATGGACCGAAGATCCATGCAATTTATTTAGTTGAGTTTTAAAATGGGTTGCAAGATGACATGATGCAATGCACAAGATGCAAGGATGAAATGCAACGAACCAAAACAAATCACACGACGAAATCCGGAAACCCTGGAAGGCATCTGAAGCTCCGGTCTTGGGGCGTTACACTTATCTCGAGAATCAGGGGCCGGTCTCTGGTGTGTTGCCGGGTCCGTGCATCGGCAGGTGCGAGGTTGCTCGGCGAGGACCTCTCCCCTCTCGCCTTTGCTCCCCTTTCTGCTCTACGTCCTCGGGTCCCAGCCCTCGAGCGAGTCTCAGCCGTCGCTGGTATGCCAGGTCATGATGCCGTGGACAAGGCTAGAGGGTGAGGGCTGGAGAGCCAGTAGGAGCCCTGAGTCGCGATGCTCAGGCACCCCCCCCTTTAACGTGCAAGCGGTTCGCGCGGACGAGAGTGGAGGAGACACCGCAAGGGCCTCGCCTGACGCGGCTCCTTTAGGAGATCCTGTACACCCATCATAGAAAAAATGAGGGGTTGCCATGACAATGGACAGTCAGCCGTTGGTTGCTTCCGAGGGGTAATGAGGCACTGAAGGCTTGACGAGGTGACGCTATGCGGGGCTGCCGTGGCCAGAGCTCAGCCATTCAGGTTTGTCGGCATTGCAGGGACGGACCCATGTGCAAGCGTCGTGCCGTTTGGGAGCAGCTCCATTAGTTGGTGTCAGCTGAGCAGGCAGCTAGGTAAAACACATTAGCCGCGAAGGAGTGGATTCGTTCAAATAGATGCTGGGAAGGCGAACATCACTGGGTCAGGCCCGAGCGACTTGGGGATCATGCAGCCCGAGGGGCGCCCCCAATAAGGTAAGCTAATAGCATGAAGTAAAAGGGATACATGACGCAGGGATGGACCCACGCGGCCTGGGAATAATGCAGCCCTGGGGGGTGCTCCCAGCTAGAAGTGAAACTTGAAAGATGTCACCTGATGACGTTGAGGACGAAGGGGTGTTGGTGTAGCAGACTCGGTGGGCTGCGGAAGCCGATCCTCACGAGCCCCCAGGCCCGAGGGCCTCGGGAGGCTCCGGAGGTGCTGGCGGCTCCCCGCGGACCATCTCCATCTCCGCTAGGGCTGTGGAACGCCTGGCCCCTTGTGCCTCCATGATGCCCCTCATGAGGCGCTGGTACATGGCAGCCGCGTTTGGCAAGCCGTAAGGCATGCGAACGTAGTTGTGGGGTGGACCTCTGCAGCGCCCCGCGCGCGAGAGCCAGAGGCAGTCCAGGGAGGCGACTCAATTGAGCCCTGGTATGTCGATGCAGACGCGCAGCCCGCCATCCTCGCCTGGATGGGGAGCCACTTCTGGTAGGCGGCGGCCGCCTTTCATGACTCTTGACTCCTGTAGCTCCTGAATGGCCTTGCTGACAAACTCCTAAGGGTTTGGCTCTCCTTGCCTTACTCCTTCTTGAGGGAAACGTGCTTCGAAACACGCATCCATGTGGTGCCCAAGCGCCTCCCTCGTGACCCTAGCTAGGTCGGTGGCCCTCCAGGGGAGAGCCCCCGAGCCCTGCTTGAGGAGGGCGCGGGGCGCGCTTTCCTATGCGATGGAAGGAGGTTCCCCCTGGGCAGGCACGGGCCCTGAGGGGCCTGCCTCCTGAGGAGCCGGGCCTGACGATGTCTTCTTCTTCTTGGGGGCGGTCTCGGGAAGCCTCCTGCTTCCGCGATCCGGGTCTTCCAGTGATGCGGCCTGAAAGGCTCGTTCCAGGGAACACACTGCATCCTTCTCTTCACAGGGCACCGTGATGACTCCGCCACTTCCTGGAATCTTGAGGACATTGTAGCCGTGGTGAGTTACGGCCATGAACTTGGCCAGCGCTGGGTACCCGAGGATGGCGTTGTACGCCAGGCGAATGTGACCGACGTCGAAGTCGATGAGCTCGGTGCGATACTTGTCGCGTGCCCCGAAGGTGACAGGGAGGCGGACCTGCCCAATCGGGACCGTGGAGCCGTCGGTGACTCCGGAGAAAGGCTTGGTTGGCTGAAGCTAGCTGTAGGGCACTTGGAGATTGTTGAATGTTTCCACGGACAGGACGTTGAGCACTGCCCCTCCATTGATGAGGGTCCTGGTGACCACCACGTTGCTGATGATTGGGGAACAAAGCATCGGGAGGACTCCGGCTGTAGCCGCACACTTGAGCTGATCTGCTGAGCTGAACGTGATGGCGCACGCCGACCACCTGAGAGGGCGCGTGGCTTCGAGCTTGGGGAGGACTGCATTCACTTCGCGGGCGAACTGCTTGAAGATGCGTTGAGAGGCTGGGGCTTGAGCCCCGCCCAGGATGCAGGCGATCGCACGCGGCTCCTGGAAGCCCCCAGCCTCCTCGTCCTGGTGGCGGTCCTCGTTTCTCCTTGGTTGCGGCGGCAGCGGAGGGAGGCCTGCGTTGCCTTGCAGGCGATCCTCACGAGGCCGACCCCTCCAGTCTCCCTCGCGAGGCGGGTCTTGCTAGCGATCCTCGTGAGGTTGATCGCGCCACCCTTGGCGCGGGCCACGGTCTTCCCAGCGTCCTGCGTTCCTTCCTCCTCCTCGACCGTAACCCCGGTCACCGTGGTCAGGGCGACGACCGATCCTTCCTTCTCGCACGGCTCGGAGCTCTTGACATTCGTTGGTGTTGTGGGTGTGGAGGTCGTGGTACACACAGTACCGGCTGCCCTTGGAAGGTTCGGGCTGATCTCTGCCCCGCTTGGTGTCTGGTTCTGCCGCGAGCACGGCAGCCCCCTTGCGCTTCACATCCTTGGCCTTGGGCTTCTTCTCTTCCGGGTCCACGGCAGGCAGCTCGAGGAGGGAGAGACACCCTTCCTCAGCCCTGGCGCACTTGGTTGCCAAGTTGAACAGCTCCAAAGAAGTGCACAGGTCTTCATGCATCGCCAGCTCCTCCTTCATCTTGACATCGCGCACGCTGTCGGAGAAGGCTGAGATGATGGCCTCCTCAGTCACCCTGGGAATCTTGAGGCGTGCGTTGTTGAAGCGCTGGATGTACTTCTGCAGGGTCTCCCCAGGTTGTTGCTTGATGCGGCGCATGTCGCTCACGGTGGGTGGCCGGTCTCGAGTACCTTGGAAGTTGGCAATGAAGCGAGTGCGCATCTCATCCCAGGAGGAGATCGTGCCTGGAGCCAGGTTCAGGAGCCAGGTGCACGCCCCGTCCTTGAGCGCCATGGGAAACCAGTTTGCCATGACCTTCTCGTCTCCGTTGGCAGCTTCGATGCCCAGCTCGTAGAGCTGGAGGAACTCCGCAGGGTCAGCCGTGCCGTCGTAGCGAGGAGGCAGGTCTGGCTTGAACTTGCCGGGCCACGCGACACTGTGTAGCTCGGTGGTGAATGCAAGGCAGCCTGCTGTGGCCACGGGAGGCCTTGGGTGATGGAGAGCTTGGTCTTGCATGTCCCCATGCGCCGCAGCTGGGTCTTGACGTGCGGGGGCAGGAGCATGGTCGCGACGTGCTGGAGCAGGGAGCGCCCGGGCAGCTTCTTGCGGGCGAGGGACTTCCTGGCAGCTCTGCTCTTGCTGCACTGGCACCTGACGGGGCGGGTTCTGCCCAGGGGCCACGCGCCTTGGATCCATGGCGCCTTCCTGAGGAGGAGGCGGTCGGGGTACCGCTGGAGCTTCGTCGCCCGCGCGGGGCGGGGTGCGGTGCAGCGGAGCGGACGGCGCAGGAGAGCCCCCTACGGCGCGGACGAGCTTGGCGACGCGATCGAGCCATTCTTCATAGACATCGTCGACGGGGCGGTAGAGCAGGAGCTCATTTGCCGCGATGAGCGCAGCTCGAGCCTCCATGGGTGCGCGGAGCGCGCGGGACGAAGAACCAGCCGGGGGGAGCGAGGGAGTTGCGGTGCGGCGGTCTTGCCGCACGGACGGATGCTGAGACGATGCTTGCTGCTCGTCCCCCGCCGGGCCGGTGGCGGCGTTGACGGTAGGTGGCGGGGAACAGTGAGGACGCCCGCCGACAGGAGCCGTCTGGGCGATGCGGGAAGCGAGAGCGGCCCGGCGCTCGGCGCGGGCCCGACGAGCATCGGACATGGGTGCGATGGTCGGAGGAGTACGGGGCGGTGGAAGTCGAATTGCGGTGCACCCCTACCTGGCGCGCCAAATGTCGGATTTCGGGTTCCGGCAGACCCTTGAGGTTCAAACACTGGGGTGCGCGCGGAGATTTCGCTTCCTGCACCCCTCCGCCTCGCTAAGATCTAAGCTATGGAAAGAACAACACAAGGGACACAGGGTTTATACTGGTTCGGGCCACCGTTGTGGTGTAATACCCTACTCCAGTTTGTGGTGTGGTGGATTGCCTCTTGGGCTGATGATGATGAATGATACAAGGAAGAACAGCCTCGCGAAGGTCTGTTCTTGGCTGGGGTGATGAATTGCTGGGAGGAGTTCAGCCACCCTTCTCTCTCTCTCTCTGATCGAACACCTTCTCTTAATCCTTCCCCCAAAAGACCCCCTCTTTTGTGGGTGGCTGGTCCTATTTATAGAGGCCCTGGTCCTCTTCCCAAATATCGAGCGGGAAGGGAGCCAACAATGGCGGGCTAATTTGAAGGGGGACAGCTAGTACTAGATACCCTGACAAAAGTAGTCTTCGCCTGCACAAAGATCTGGTGGTGACACCGTCTTGGGCTCCACGATGACCCCCGTCTTGCAGTCTTCCTAGTCTTGGTCTTGTTGCACCGAAATGGCAACCTTTGCCTGATGCCTCGGTACTCCGCGGTTGCGCTTGCCCCCTTTGCACCAAAGAGGAAAGGAGGACACTGCGCGGGCTAGCACCCGCCTGGCGCCCTTGGTCGTCATGGCTTGCATCAGGGGCACCTCGTGAGGTACCCCGCCTTGATCTCTCCGCCTCCTCGCGAGCCAGCCTGATGAGGCTGTGCCTGAGGAAGCTCCGTGTCGTCCGCCCCGCGAGGCTTGGCCCCTCACGAGGGTCTTGGGTCTGTGTTGATGGAGATGGGCCATGCTGGGCCCCCTTTGAGCCACGCCGCAGGCCGCAGGTAGGCAAGTCTGGGTATCCCCGTTCCTAGAACGCCGACACTCTATAGCTTTGATCTTGTCCGAATTGGCCTCTATCCCACGCTGTGACACAAAGAACCCGAGAAGCTTGCCAGACGGGACGCCGAAGACGCACTTCTCAGGGTTCAGCTTGAGATTGATCTTGCATAGGTTTGCAAATGTTTCTTGTAAATGTGATATGAGGGTTGCCATGTTCTTGGTTTTGACCACTATATCATCCATATAAGCTTCCATATTTCTATGGAGCTAGGGTTCAAAACCAATCTGGACCGCCCTTGCAAACGTTGAACCAGCACTCTTCAACCCGAAAGGCATCCGTATAAAGCAATGCGTACCACGTGGGGTGATGAATGCCGTTTTCTCTTCATCTTCCCTTGTCATGAAGATCTAGTGGTAGCCGGAGTAGGCATCAAGGAATGACAACAGATCACACCCAGCTGTGGAGTCAACAATCTTGTCGATGCGCGGCAACAGGATGGGGTCTTCGGGACAAGCCTTATTAATATCTGTGTAATCAATACACAGCCTCCACTTCCCATTTGCCTTGCGCACTACCACCGGATTGGCCAACCACATTGGATGGAGCACTCCTCTTACCAAACCCGCTGCTTCCAGTTTCTGGATCTCCTCTGCGATGAACTCTTGTCGTTCCAAAGCTTGCTTTCTGACCTTCCGCTTGACGGGCCACGCATGAGAACAGACAGCAAGGTGGTGCTCAATCACCTCCCTAGGAACGCCGGGGATGTCGGATGCTTGCCATGCAAACACATCGACATTCCCCGCAGGAAGGTGACGAGCGCGTCTTCCTATTTGTCGTCAAGGGTGGAGCTTATGGTAAAAGCTCCTCCCGTGTCGTCCTCCTTGATAGAAACCTTCTTGGTTCCCAGCGCTGTGGCCCTGGACTTCTTGTTTCTATCAGCGGAGCTCTCTGGCACGTCCTCGATGGGAGCGCTACACTCTGGAGAGGTGCGCTTGCTGGAGTGGGTGTCTGAGGTCTCACCGGTCTTCTTCTTTCGCCTTCCCGGGGCTCCAGCGGTAGGAGCAAGCGCCTTAGCAGTGGCGGCTGCTGCAACTGCTTGTTGGTAGAGTTGTTCAGCGCAAATTAGCGCATCCTTCTTGTCTGATGGGACGGTGATGACCGTCACAGGCCCCGGCATCTTCAGGGTGTTGTAGGCGTAATGTGACGCCGCCATGAACTTGGCGAGCACTGGGCGGCCAAGGATCCCGTTGTAAGGCAAGGGGATCTTGGCAACGTCGAACACAATCATTTCTGTCCTGTAATTCAGATCACTCCCAAAAGTCACGGACAACGTGACCTTTCCCTTTGGTTGACTTCTTCCCGGGTTGACCCCCTGAAACGTGCCCGTCTCTTCGAGGTCTTCATCAGGAATCTGCAATTTCTCGATCACGGCAGGTGAGATTAAGTTCAGACCGGCCCCGCCATCGACTAGCACCTTTGTCACCTTGAGGTTGCGTATCGTTGGTGAAACCAACAATGGCAAGCACCCGACTGCAGTAGTGCGATTAGGGTGATCCTCAGTGTCAAAAATGATAGGTGTGCTGGACCACTTCAGCGGCCTTTGGGCATCAAACGACGGTTCCGCCGCTGTAATCTCACGTGCCCACTGTTTAAGCTGGTGGTGAGAGGTATGCAACGAGGTGCCGCCATCGACGCACATGGCCTCTGTAGCTTTCTGAAATTCTTGGTCACCAGACTCATCGTCCTCTTCGTGATCATCGTCTTCTGGCTTTTTGTCACGGCCCCAGGCGGGCCTCTCCTGCTGTTTATCTTTGCTGCGACAGCCCGCCTGGCCGTTACGCTTCTTGCCGGACCCCTCAGCACCGTCCTGGCCTTTCTCCTTATCCCGCCTCTCATATTCAGCCGTCTGCTTCTCAGCAAGGAGCTCAACCTGTCGGCAGTTCTAGAGATCATGGCCTTTGGTGCGATGGATCTTGCAGTATTGCTTGTCAGAGTTTCCTCGCTTCTCGGCAGCCGCCAAGGCCTGGCAGGCGACACATCCGGCAATTTCCTTGCCGGGGTCATCTGCCTTGGTTTTCTTGGCGGAGCCGGCGTCGTCAGATCCCTCGATGGCAAGCACAACTTTACCTTTGCGCTTCCTGTTGCGGCGCCGGCCTTTCTTCGCCGGGGTGGCAATATCCTCATCGAAGGAGTCGGTTTCCACGCCGGCATCTTCGCCGTGGTACTTCCTTCCCTCTTCAGCTCGGGCACATTTGTCAGCAGGAACATAGAGTTCTGCCACATCTTTCACCTTGTTCATTGCCAGTTCTTCGCGCATCTTGCAGTTACGCACGTTCTGATGGAATGCGCTGATGATGGCAGCAGGGTGAACATCAGGGATATTGTACTGTACCCGGATGAACCTCTGTATATACTTGCACAGACTCTCGCCTCCCTTCTGGGGAATGACATGCAGGTCGCTTGCTTGGCCATGGGCTTGGTGACCCCCAGTAAAGGCGCCCACAAACTCATGGCACAAATCCGACCAGGAGGAAATAGAGTCTACCGGCAAGTGCATCAACCACGACATGGCGTTGGGTTTAAGAGCCAATGGAAAGTAATTCGCAAGGACCTTATCGTCGCAGGCTCCGGCGGCTTGCATCACGATGGTGTAGATGCTGAGGAACTCAGACGGGTGAGTCTTGCCGCTGTACTTTTCTCCAACGTCAGGTTTGAAGGTGCGATGAGTGGGCCACTGGAACTGCCGCAGCTCACGGGTAAAAGTCAGACAGCCTATCTCGTAAGGTAGGCCTCCAGGGCTCTCCGGGGTCGGGTGGTTCACAGCAGGCCCTGATCGCATGTCTGACTGGTGGCGCGCTCCGCGCCGGTGCTCGATAGTGGTTCGAGCGTCTTCATGGGCTCGTTCCCGAAGAACTTGGCGCTGGTCACGGTGGGTCCGCGGGTCAGACGATGCTATGGAGATGGCGTCGCCCGCGACATCGCAACGAGCCGGCGTCCGCGGTACTGGATGGGGAAGAGGTGAATGCACTATGGTCGCGGCGCCGCCGGCTTTTCCGCCACTGGTCCGCGGGACTCCATCGGAGCATCGACCCGGGGGCCCCACCGGATTTGGTTCGTCTTTGTTGGCCACCGCGACAAGGCTTTGGATAGTAGCTCTCCATTCATCGAGTTTCCCCGTGGTGGGAGGAAAGTCGAGGAGCAACTGCGCGCGCGCCAGGGCCTCTACTAGTGTCGGTGGCAGCGAAACCTGCACGGATCGCGACGCGCTTCGACTTCTGACCATGTCAGAAGGAGCTCTATCACGACCCCGCGGTTGCATGCCGTTTTCACCAGCGCCTCGGCGAGTGGGCAGGTCTTCTATGTCCCGGGAGTGGCGCTCGGGGCTCTTCCTGCGGCGACGCCCAGGATCTTCGGCGTGACTACGCCGTTCGTCGCGCGCTGCCCGGGAGGAGCGCGCTGTTGACACCGGCGTGGGAGTCTTGGAGGCCCTCGCGTCACCTTCGGGCGGGGCGGTGATGACCTTGGAAGGCCCCGCTCCACCAGCGAAGGACTTGGCTCCGCCTTTGGATTTGCCGATGTGTGGCCCGTTACCAGGCATAGAAACATCGCCGCCTCCCAAACTTCGGCTGCTGGGATGGTGTTGGAGTTCGCGAGCAGCGCCCCGGGTCCTCTCTGCGACCGGTCCGCTACTCGCCCCCATCGGGACGGGCTGTTCGGCTTCTGACTGGCCAACCGCCACCGTCGTCTTCTTCTTGGGTGCCATGATGATTAAGAAGCGCCGAACTAACTGCTAAAGCCGATTCTCATAACTGCGCCCCCTACCTGGCACGCCAGAGATGTCGGTGGGAATGACACCTATGCGATCACAAGAATCCCTACTGTGGTTGGCGGGGCGCGGGGTCATGAGAAGAGCGGATCTAACAGGTAGCACACGGTTCGTTTATCCAGGTTCGGGCCGCGAGGATGCATAAAACCCTACTCCTGCTTTGGTGGATTATATATCTGTGTTCTTGAGCTAGCTATGTGGCGTGAGGAGCACCAAAAAGCCGAATCCTTCTCCTGGTCGCCTCGGGCCTCCTTTTATAGAAAAAGGGGTTGCCACAGTGGCACATAGGAGGTGGAAAGGGCACAGTGATGCGAGGTTATCCCTCACATTACATGACAAGGCGCATTAAATGTGTCTTGCTTAGGTGTCCTTACTTTATCGGGGACGGGGGAGAGATCTGTCTCGTTCGTCGCCGCTCCTTCTTGTGTCGACACGCGCCCTGGCCAGCGACTCCTGCGATGCCACGTAGGTAGGCAGGCAGCTGAGGTGGCGCAGTGGTGGGTCTTCACGAAGATCTGCATGCCGCCACGCAGGTGCCTGCCCAGCTGGTTGGGTCGGCAGCTGCATGCATGCGGTGGTGGAGGTTTAGTCGGCGTGGGCCTGATGGTGGCCCCGCGGGTGTCCTCGGAAGGGCCTTGCCGGGGCCCCGGCAATGGTCTTGCAGAGGCGCCTGCTCTCATCCCCGGCAAGGCGCTTGCCGGGGGCCTTGTGGTCTTCCTCGGCTGGGATCCCGCCAAGGGTTGTCGTCTCCTTAGTGCGTATCTGATCTTGAATGTCTTTACAAAGATATGCATGCCGTCACGGGGATGTCTCCTGAATCCTTGCCATTTGGGGGCAGTGGACTCAAGGGTGGTTTGCTCCGTAGGCGCGGGACGAGTCGCCGCGGCAAGGGTCTTGCCGGGGCTGCTAGAACTGTCTCCCAGCAAGGATCTTGCCGGGGAGTCCGCTTCGTCCCCTTTGCCCTTCGTGGTCTTGGCCTTGGCGTCGTAGTTCTCTTGAGCTTCGGTCTTACCCTGGCTCACCTCCCTTGCCTTGCTTGGTGTGGTGGTGCCCGTGGCTCAGACTACTCGTGCACAGTTATAGGGGTACAAAAAGTGTACCCCTCTTTTTGTACACCGACAAAAGTAAAGCATGCAACTTGAAAGAATGTAAAGAGTTGGGATTGGAGTGTGCAAACACAATTTTGAGACACGGAGATTTTTGAGACGTGGTTCCTATAGGTGGTGCTATCATACATCCATGTTGATGGAGACTTCAACCCACGAAGGGTAACGGCTGCGCGAGTCCACGGAGGCTCCACCCACGAAGGGTCCACGAAGAAGCAACCTTGTCTATCCCACCATGGTCGTCGCCCACGAAGGGCTTGCCTCACTAGCAGTAGATCTTCACGAAGTAGGCGATCTCAATGCCCTTACAAACTGCTTGGTTCAACTCCACAATCTTGTCAGAGGCTCCCAAGTGACACCTAGCCAATCTAGGAGACACCACTCTCCAAGAAGTAACAAATGGTGTGTTGATGTTGAACTCCTTGCTCTTGTGCTTCAAATGATAGTCTCCCCAACACTCAACTCTCTCTCACAGGATATGGATTTGGTGGAAAGAAGATTTGAGTGGAAAGCAACTTGGGGAAGGCTAGACATCAAGATTCATATGGTAAGAATGGAATATCTTGGCCTCAACACAAGTGTAGGTGGTTCTCTCTCAGAAAAAGTAGGGTGGAAGTGTAGGTTCGTTGTGATGGCTCTCTCCATGAATGAAGAGGTGGTGGAGGGGTATATATAGCCTCCACACAAAATCTAACTATTACACACAACTTGCCAATCTCGGTGGGACCGAATTGATAAACTCGGTCGGACCGATTCAGCAAATCTAGTGATCGTTAGGGTTTTCGATGGGACCGACTGGATCAACTCGGTGGGACCGATGTGTTAGGGTTAGGGTAAATCCAAAACTCGGTTTGATCGATTACTCAAACTCGGTGGGACCGAGTTGGGTAATGGATGTCTATTAGACAACCTTCTTCTTGTAGACATTGTTGGGCATGCAAGTGCACAGGTTTGTAGGACAGTAGCAAATTTCCCTCAAGTGGATGACCTAAGGTTTATCAATCCGTAGGAGGCGTAGGATGAAGATGGTCTCTCTCAAGCAACCCTGCAACCAAATAACAAAGAGTCTCTTGTGTCCCCAACACACCCAATACAATGGTAAATTGTATAGGTGCACTAGTTCGGAAAAGAGATGGTGAAACAAGTGGTATGTGGATAGTAGATAAAGGTATTTGTAATCTGAAATAATAAAAACAGCAAGGTAGCAAGTGATAAAAGTGAGCGTAAACGGTATTGCAATGAGTTGAAACAAGGCCTAGGGTTCATACTTTCGCTAGTGTAAGTTCCCTCAACAATACTAACATAATTGGATCATAAAACTATCCCTCAACATGCAACAAAGAGTCACTCCAAAGTCACTAATAGCGGAGAACGAACAAAGAGATTATGGTAGGGTACGAAACCACCTCAAAGTTATTCTTTCCAATCAACCCGTTGGGCTATTCCTATAAGTGTCACAAACAGCCCTAGAGTTCATACTAGAATAACACCTTAAGACACAAATCAACCAAAACCCTAATGTCACCTAGAAACTCCAATGTCACCTCAAGTATCTGTGGGTATGATTATACGATATGCATCACACAATCTCAGATTCATCTATTCAACCAACACAAAGGACCTCAAAGAGTTCCCAAAGTTCCTACCGGAGAATCACGACGAAAACGTGTGCCAACCCCTATGCATAGGTTCCCAATGTCACGAAACCCGCAAGTTGATCACCAAAACATACATCAAGTGGATCAATAGAATACCCCATTGTCACCACGGGTATCCCACGCAAGACATACATCAAGTGTTCTCAAATCTTTAAAGACTCAATCCGATAAGATTACTTCAAAGGGGAAACTCAATCCATTAAAAGAGAGAAGAGGGGGAGGATAAACATAGGATCCAACTATAATAGCAAAGCTCGCGATACATCAAGATCATATCGTCTCAAGAACACAAGAGAGAGAGATCAAACACATAGCTACTGGTACATACCCTCAGCCCCGAGGGAGAACTACTCCCTCCTCGTCATGGAGAGCGCCGGGATGATGAAGATGGCCACCGGTGAGGGATCCCCCCTCTGGCAGGGTGCCGAAACAGGGTCCTGATTGACTTTTGGTGGCTACAGAGGCTTGCGGCGGCGGAACTCCCGATCTAATCTCCGTTCTGGAATTTTTACGATACGTGGGTATATATGGGTGCAAGGGGTACGTCGGTGGACCTTCAGGTGCCCGACGAGGCAGGGGGCGCCCCCCCACCCTCGTGGGCAGCTCCCGTATCTTCTGACGTGGGTTCCAAGTCCATTAGGTGTGTTTCCTTCCAAAAATAACTTCTCCAGTTGATTTCGTTCCGTTTCGACTCCGTCTGATATTCCTTTTCTTCGAAACACTGAAATAGGCATAAAACAGCAAATCTGGGTTGGGCCTCCGGTTAATAGGTTAGTCCCAAAAATAATATAAAAGTGGATAATAAAGCCCAAATTGCCCAAAATAGTAGATAATATAGCATGGAGCAATCAAAAATTATAGATACGTTGGAGACGTATCAAGCATCCCCAGGCTTAATTCCTGCTCGTCCTCGAGTAGGTAAATGGTAAAAAAGATAATTTTTGATGTGGAATGCTAGTTGGCATAATTTCAATGTAATTCTTCTTAATTGTGGCATGAATATTCAGATCCATAAGATTCAAGACAAAAGTTCATATTGACATAAAAATGATAATACTTCAAGCATACTAACTAAGCAATTATGTCTTCTCAAAATAACATGGCCAAAGAAAGTTCATCCCTACAAAATCATATAGTTTAGTCATGTTTCATTTTCCTCACACAAGAATGCTCTCATCATGCACAACCCCGATGACAAGCCAAGCAATTGTTTCATACCTTAATAATCTCAAACTCATAAAATTTCATGCAATACATGAGCGCGAGCCATGGATATAGCACTATGGGTGGAATAGAATATAATGAGGGGGTTATGTGGAGAGGACAAAAAGGAGAAAGTCTCAGATCAATGAGGCTAATCAATGGGCTATGGAGACGCCCACCGATTGATGTTAATGCAAGGAGTAGGGATTGCCATGCAACGGATGCACTAGAGCTATAAATGTATGAAAGCTCAACAAAACAAACTAGTGGGTGTGCATCCAACTTGCTTGCTCACGAAGACCTAGGGCACTTGAGGAGGCCCATTGTTGGAATATACAAGCCAAGTTCTATAATGATAATTCCCACTAGTATATGGAAGTAATAACATATGAGACTATCTATATGAAGAACATGGTGCTACTTTGAAGCACAATATACGAGACTCGCTATATCATGGTGCTACTTTGAAGCACAAGTGTGGAAAAAAGGATAGTAGCATTGCCCCTTTTATATATTTTTTGGCCTTTCTCTTTTTTTTTGTCCTTTATTTTTTTATTTGGCCTTTCTTTTTTTGGCCTTTCTCTTTTTTGGGGGACAATGCTCTATTGAATGATGATCATCACACTTTTATTTACTTACAACTCAAGAATTACAACTCGATACTTAGAACAAGATATGACTCTATATGAATGCCTCCAGCTGTGTATAGGGATGTGCAATGATGCATGAGTGACATGTATGAAGGAATTATGAATGGTGGCTTTGCCACAAATACGATGTCAACTACATGATCATGCGAAGCAATATGACAATGATGATGCGTGTCATAATAAACGGAACGGTGGAATGTTGCATGGCAATATATCTCAGAATGGTTATGGAAATTCCATAATATGTAGGTATGGCTGTTTTGAGGAAGATATAAGGAGGTTTTGAAAAAGATCTTGATGTCTACTACACAACCTTCTTCTTGTAGACGTTGTTGGGCCTGCAAGTGCACAGGTTTGTAGGACAGTAGCAAATTTCCCTCAAGTGGATGACCTAAGGTTTATCAATCCGTAGGAGGCGTAGGATGAAGATTGTCTCTCTCAAGCAACCCTGCAACCAAATAACAAAGAGTCTCTTGTGTCCCCAACACACCCAATAGAATGGTAAATTGTATAGGTGCACTAGGTCGGCGAAGAGATGGTGAAACAAGTGGTATATGGATAGTAGATAAAGGTATTTGTAATCCGAAATAATAAAAATAGCAAGGTAGCAAGTGATAAAAGTGAGCGTAAACGGTATTGCAATGAGTTGAAACAAGTCCTAGGGTTCATACTTTCGCAAGTGTAAGTTCCCTCAACAATACTAACATAATTGGATCATAAAACTATCCCTCAACATGCAACAAAGAGTCACTCCAAAGTCACTAATAGCGGAGAATGAACGAAGAGATTATGGTAGGGTATGAAACCACCTCAAAGTTATTCTTTCCAATCAATCCGTTGGGCTATTCCTATAAGTGTCACAAACAGCCCTAGAGTTCGTACTAGAATAACACCTTAAGACACAAATCAACCAAAACCCTAATGTCACCTAGATACTCCAATGTCACCTCCAGTATCTGTGGGTATGATTATACGATATGCATCACACAATCTCAGATTCATCTATTCAACCAACACAAAGGACCTGAAAGAGTGCCCAAAGTTCCTACTGGAGAATCACGACGAAAACGTGTGCCAACCCCTATGCATAGGTTCCCAATGTCACGAAACCCGCAAGTTGATCACCAAAACATACATCAAGTGGATCAATAGAATACCCCATTGTCACCACGGGTATCCCACACAAGA
The DNA here is from genome assembly GCF_002162155.2 of Triticum dicoccoides. NCBI lineage: Eukaryota > Viridiplantae > Streptophyta > Magnoliopsida > Poales > Poaceae > Triticum > Triticum dicoccoides. Next base: position 361,007,297 of record NC_041390.1, on the reverse strand, counting down.
CATACATCAAGTGTTCTCAAATCTTTAAAGACTCAATCCGATAAGATTACTTCAAAGGGGAAACTCAATTCATTACAAGAGAGAAGAGGGGGAGGAGAAACATAGGATCCAACAATAATAGCAAAGCTCGCGATACATCAAGATCGTATCGTCTCAAGAACACGAGAGAGAGAGATCAAACACATAGCTACTGGTACATACCCTCAGCCCCGAAGGAGAACTACTCCCTCCTCGTCATGGAGAGCGCCGGGATGATGAAGATGGCCACCGGAGAGGGATCCCACCTCCGGCAGGGTGCCAGAACAGGGTCCCGATTGACTTTTGGTGGCTACAGAGGCTTGCGGCGGCGGAACTCCCGATCTAATCTCCGTTCTAGAAGTTTTACGATACGTGGGTATATATGGGTGCAAGGGGTACGTCGGTGGAGCTTCGGGGGCCCCACGAGGCAGGGGGCGCGCCCTAGGGGAGTGGGCGCGCCCCCACCCTCGTGGGCAGCTCCCGTATCTTCTGACGTGGGGTCCAAGTCCATTAGGTGTGTTTCCTTCCAAAAATAACTTCTCCAGTTGATTTTGTTCTGTTTCGACTCCGTCTGATATTCCTTTTCTTCGAAACACTGAAATAGGCATAAAACGGCAAATCTGGGCTGGGCGTCCAGTTAATAGGTTTGTCCCAAAAATAATATAAAAGTGGATAATAAAGCCCAATATTGCCCAAAACAGTAGATAATATAGCATGGAGCAATCAAAAATTATAGATACGTTGGAGACGTATCAGTAATAAGTGAAACAGAGAGTTGGCCAAGCAAACTCGGTGGGGCCGATTGCATATCTCGGTGGGACCAAAAATATTGCAATAGGTAACAGAGAGTTTGCAAGCCCATCTCGGTGAGACCGAGATCCCATCGGTGAGACCGAACTGATTAGGGTTTCTGGCACTGGCTATGTCAACTGAACTCGGTGGCTCCAGATAGAAAGAACCGGTGGGGCCGAGTGACTTTTGATTTAGGTCATATGTGGATGTGAGAAAGTGGTTGAGGGCTTTGGAGCATATCACTAAGCACTTTGAGCAAGCAAGCCATTAAGCAACACCTCATCCCTTCTTAATAGTATTGGCTTTTCCTATAGACTCAATGTGATCTTGGATCACTAAAATAGAAAATGTAGAGTCTTGAGCTTGGAGCTTGAGCCAATCCTTTGTCCTTAGCATTTTGAAGGGGTTCCACATCCTCTAGTCCATGCCACTTCATTGTTGAACTTATCTGAAGCATACTAGGTAAAAGTGTTAGTCCGACAAGAGATATGTTGACATTAATTACCAAAACCACCTAGGGAGCACTTGTGCTTTCAGCCTTCACTCGTTCGGGCCCCTCGCGAGGCCCGTCCCGCAAATGGGCGGGCGCCAACCCCCAGCCCACCGCCGAAAGGGGGCGAGTCACTTCGGGCCCCATCCGCGGTTACCGTGGCGGAGGATGAAGTCAGCAGCATGCTCGAGTCGGCGCAAGAAAGGAGAGTCATTCCCCACGAGCTCTTCAGGAGGAGATGGGCGCGATGAACCAGCTTGGTGAAGAGCTCGTGGATGTGGACGCGTGCCTCATGGTCGAGGGTCTTCGGCTGGTGGAGGAGTAGCATAAGCTGAAGGTGGCTGTCAACCTCGGGCGCCACCAGTGCGAGCTCGATAATGCGAAGGCCGAGGCTTCCCTCGCAGCCTCTCGCGAGGCTTGCTCCCAAGCTCTGGAAGAGGCTCAGGAAGCTGACCGCCGTCGCGAGGTCGCGGAGAAGTGTGTGTGGGAGCTCCAAGCCTGGAGCGTTGTCTGGATCAGCAAGTGGAGGCACGTAGGGCCGCTGTCGGTGTCAAAACCGGCGGATCTCGGGTAGGGGGTCCCGAACTGTGCGTCTAGGCCGGATGGTAACAGGAGGCAAGGGACACGAAGTTTTACCCAAGTTCGGGCCCTCTCGATGGAGGTAAAACCCTACATCCTGCTTGATTAATATTGATGATGTGGGTAGTACAAGAGTAGATCTACCACGAGATCGGAGAGGCTAAACCCTATAAGCTAGCCTATGGTATGATTGTTGTTGTGTATGTTGTCCTATGGACTAAAACCCTCTGGTTTATATAGACACCAGAGAGGGTTAGGGTTACACAAAGTCGGTTACAATGGTAGGAGATCTGTATATCCGTATCGCCAAGCTTGCCTTCCACGCCAAGGAAAGTCCCTTCCGGACATGGGACGAAGTCTTCAATCTTGTATCTTCATAGTCCAGGAGTCCGGCTGAAGGTATAGTCAGGCCATCCAGACACTCCCTAATCCAGGACTCCCTTAGTAGCCCCCGAACCAGGCTTCAATGACGATGAGTCCGGCGCGCAGATTGTCTTCGGCATTGCAAGGCGGGTTCTCCTCCAAATTCCGTGTACCTATTGAATAAAGTCCGGTTTCTTGTAGATATTGCGCTCCTGGGCTTCTACGCCCAATAATGGCCGCTTCCCACGTGTCAAACGAATATGAAAAGTCCGAGTGTTTTTACATTCACACCCCTAGCTGCGTAAATGAGCTGACCTATTTAAGGGGACGAGGATTTAGATCCAAACCACATCTTCCCCCCTTCGCGAGTGTTCATCAAAGCGCATTCGACAAAGGTCCATTCCACCATGGCCAGCCATCGCGACTCCTCCTCTCGCCCTTCCAGCCCTCAGCCTGGATATTGGGAGAGATGCTCCATCCCGCATAGCGAGCTAGTGATGCTCCAGACCAAGGGATTTCTCCCCCGGCCTATATGGTCCCGGTTTGAGCCGGCCTTGCCATCTATAATGGCGGAGAGCAAGCGGAGAGTGCCCCTAATCCCTCCAAAGGAGAGCGGGTGTGCCTCGTCCCTTATTTAACAAGGGGCTCGGATTTCCAATCCATCCATTTCTTCGGGGGCTCCTGGAGTTCTATGGCCTCCAGCTACACAATCTCACGCCTGCCTCCGTATTGCATATCGCAGGCTTCGTAGCCCTCTGCGAGCTGTTTTTGGGTATCGAGGCTCATTTCGGGCTATGGAAAAGGTTATTCTGCCTTGTGCCCCGCTCTAAGGAGGGGTCAATGTATCAAGTGGGCGGAGCCGAAGTGTGGCGCATCGCCAGGACCGGATATCTATCCGGAACCCCAAAGAAGGCGTCCGAAGACTGGCCCTCAGAATGGTTTTATATAGAAGACGTCCCGCTGCCGAATCCTGTCCGGATCGGCCTCCCTGAATTCGACGGTGCTCCCTTAAAGAAGTGCCTAAGCTGGCGCCCACGGAGCCCTCAGAGGGAAAGTGACAGGGACATCATTTACCTGATGGGCCGAATAAGATTGTTAGCCCATTCCGGACACCATGATCGGGGTTATGGCCGAATGCATTATGCGGGAGGTGCAGCCGCTTCAGTATAAAAGCCACCCCATGTGGGACTTCAACGGGGAGGACGACGCCACCCGCTACGGCCGTAAGGGGCCGGATTAAGCTGCCGCTCTACTAAAGATCTTGTCCACTTTGTATAAGGGAGAAGAGGAGGAATTTCTCCGCGTCAACCCTCAGGGTGGATTCTCCATGCACAATCCCCAAGCTGGGTAAGCGGTCGTATTTACTTGTCCACCCATTTTGTATTTCCATTGTTAAATATTCAGTCTGACGACTTCAACGCAGGAACTGCACCGGGCTATTAAGGAAATAAGCAGCCCTCCTCCACAACCCGAGGACCCAGGACGGTCCCTCGACCCGGCCTCTCAAGAGGATCCGGACATATCTGTGGAGTTGATTGATGGAGTGTTCCATCAATTGAGTAAGGACAATGCCTTGGTGGCCATTACAGCCGATTACCCAGGGCTAACCTGACCCCCCAGGTAACTGAGATCGAAGTCCCAGTACCCCGAATTGGTGTCCGCCCACTCGTGTTTTCAGTTTCCTGATTACAACCGAACTTTGCAGGGGAGGTTTTTAAGGCGGAAGACCAAACCTGCGGCGACAAGCCAACGAGGGGCCGTAGGGCCCCGCGGGAAGAAAAGAAGTGCAGTCCGGACCGAGGCGCCAGCGCAAAGGTATGGCGCGCCCCCTTATCCCAGGTGTTATACCTTCGAGGCACGTTGACACTCGCGCTCTCTTCAGGACAAAGAGACCTCGCCGGACTATATCCGGAGAGGCTGCCAATCGCGCCTCCACCAGCGAGGCTCCAAAGCCTGGTCTAGAGGCGGAGGCGAACGCAAGGCACGCGCCAGACGCTCCTCCGACGGAGGATGTGGACGGGTTGTCTGCCACCAACTCTGAGGTGGAGAGTGCCATGAACCACAGGCGTCCCCGGACAATTCTTCGCGACGCTTGTTTCTCCCAAGGGGCGTTAGATGCCTTCAACTCGGGAGATGCGTACCTCCGTGCCGCTCAAAATGGTCTAGCCAGAGCCACGGAGCAATATGTAAAAGACATACGGGTAAGAAAATTTTGGTAATTATATATATATACTAGTAGCCCCCGAGACTTGAAACAGTTAGAATAACTGATTTAAGGATCATTTGTTATGCAGGTTCTTACAGAAAAGAATTCCCTACTGTCCAAGGAGCTGGAAGAGTGCAAAGCCCAACTTTAGGCCGCACTAGCCGCGGCAGGGGAGCCCAAGGAGACCCCCTCTAGTAATATACACTTCGAAAGATAAGTATTTTGCAAAGCACGGCATGGGTGCGAATCTGACAAATGAAATTGCAGATGGCGCCGGATTGAATCTAGAAAGGCAACACCTCCTACGCCAGCTAAAGGCTGGTGAGAAGGTGCTGACAAAGGTGAGGCGGGAGAAGAACGATCTCCAAGATGCCAACACCAAGCTGGGCATCGAGCTGAAAGATGTTCGTGCCCAGCTGTCAGACTCCGTGAAGGAGAATCAACGGCTTCGGCGCGGCATATTTAGTAAGTGCTTGAACGAACCTTTGAAAGAAAGTTTGGTGGGGAAGTCGACTAACAGAGCAATGTCTATAGGTGTGCTAACAGGTCGTCCTGCAGAGGAGATGCCTAGTTCTATGGGTGACCTTCTTCCTGAGCTCTCGCAACTGCTTGATCAAGTTTGGCAGGCGATGCAAGGCATCGCCCAGGCCCTGTGGCCATCCGTCTCCATGCCCGAAGGTCTTGGAGAGCTTGCGATGAAGCTAAAGGGAGCACGGCGGCGCTTCCGATTGTGGAAGATATCAGCCTGCCGTCAAGGCGCTAGGGAGGCCTGGGCCATGGTGAAGACGCGGTACACAAAGGCTGACCCCAACCACATGGCCGAGGTCGGTCCTGTAGGGCCCGATGGGAAGGAGATCCTTGTAAGGTTAGTATACGGCCAAGTAGAGTTGGCCGCAAAGTATTCCTAGTAGGACTGTAAATTAGACAGCCTGTTAGATGGTATTGAAGAGGAATACTATCAGTCAAAACGACTATGTAATTTAATTGACATTTATAATGCCTTCTAGCCGAATTGTAGATCATTTGTCATGGCCGAGCTTTTCGCTTCAGCCTCGGGACCTGACGGTCCGGAGTGTGTCCGAATTCCCATGCGGTTATATAGGAACTGGGGAATGCATGGAGACCAGGCGTAGGGGTCATTAGGGCTTGAACAGACAAGTGCCTGACTAGTTATGTTATATTACATGGTTAGTAAGAAACATCTTCCAGGGAGAATAGTTCTGTTAGGGGTTCCTTTCCCTGGGAGGCATGCCCTAAGGTGCATGTCCATGCTGCAAAAAGAATTACGGGAAAAACATCTGGGGGCGTATAGATAAAAATAAAAAAAGATCATCTTTAGTTCACCGACCGAATATTCCCTTAAGAACGCTATCTTTCAGCTTCACCCAGTCTGAGGTACACGTCCGGCTGACCCGGCAGTAACAATCGCAGAGGTGCTCCCTTTACCACCTAGCCGAACAATCGGGAACGTAGGGGTAAGCACGGGAGCCAGGCAACCCAGCTTGGCCAAAACTTAAGTCATATCGATGCATATAATGGTGAATAAAAGGTACATGCGGAAGTGTGACACATGTGTTGGGCATGAAGCCCGTATGAATAAGCTTCTATTTAAAGAAGCCCCCAGGTTTAATGAGCGCGGATAGCGCATCACTTTATGATCCTTTAAAGATTATAAGAGAGAAAGAGAGAGAGGAAGAGAAATGTAAGACAGAAAATAGATAAAAAATGGATAGAGGAAGGAGACGAACATAGAGTCCGGCGCTAGGCATAGAATCTTCGGAGATGGACTGCGTTCCACGGGTTTGGCTCGAGTCGGTTATCCAATGCATCCCGCAGGCGGTACGCTCCACCAGTCAGGACTTGGTCAATTATGAAGGGAACTTCCCACTTGGGCTTGAGTTTGTCCTTTTTCTTGTCCGGTAGTCGTAGAACTAATTCGCCAACGTTGTACCTTTTGACCCGTACTTCTCTGCTTTGGTATCTTCGAGCCTGCTGTTGATAGAATGCGGAACGGACTTTTGCCACGTCACGCTCCTCCTCCAATGCGTCCAAGCTGTCCTGCCGATCGAGCTCGGCTTCTCTTTCTTCGTACATGCGCACTCGAGGTGAGTCATGAATTATGTCGCAAGGCAAAACTGCCTATGCACCGTACACCATAAAGAATGGTGTGTATCCGGTGGTTCAATTCGGCGTGGTCCACAGCCCCCAGAGTACGGAGTCGAGCTCCTCTACCCAGTGCGTGTTAGATTCCTTGAGGGACCGCACTAGTCTGGGTTTGATGCCGCTCATGATAAGACCATTTGCACGTTCGACCTGGCCGTTAGTTTGTGGGTGATAGACGGAGGCATAATCGAGCTTGATGCCCATGTTTTTGCACCAGAGTTTTACCTCGTCGGCCATGAAGTTCGTGCCGTTATCAGTGATGATGCTGTGGGGGATGCCGTAATGGTGTACAACCCCGGATATAAAGTCTATCACCGGTCCGGATTCGGCCGTCTTAACAGGCTTGGCTTCTATCCATTTGGTGAACTTATCCACCATGATCAGTAAGTATTTTTGCTTGTGGGTTCCGCCTTTAAGGGGTCCAACCATGTCAAGCCCCCAGACCGCGAAGGGCCAAGTAATGAGGATAGTTTGGAGGGCGGTGGGTGGCATATGGCTTTGGTTTGCAAAGAGCTGGCAACCGGTGCATCGTTGGACTAAGTCCTGAGCGTCTGCCCGGGCCGTCGGCCAATAAAACCCCGTACGGAAGGCCTTGTTTACAAGGGACCGAGCTGCGGCGTGATGACCGCCGAGTCCGGCATGAATTTCAGCCAGGAGGTTCCGCCCCTCCTCTTCAGAGATGCACCTTTGAAGGACTCCGTTAGTGCTTTTCTTATAAAGCTCTCCCTCGTGGACTCTGTAGGCTTTGGATCGCCGCACTATGCAGCGTGCTTCATTTTGGTCCTCGAGGAGTTCCTGCCTAGTAAGGTAGGCGAGGAATGGTTCTGTCCACGGGGCGATGACGGCCATTATTACATGGGCTGAAGGTGTTATTTCATTGGCAGAGCCTCCGATTGTGTCAGTATGTTCGGTGTCGGGCAGTGCGGTTGGGTCCGGACTATTATTGTTCGGCTCCCCTTCCCATACTACGGATGGCTTGAACAGCCTTTCCAAGAAGATGTTGGGGGGGACTACATCATGTTTTGCGCCGATGCGTGCCAGGACATCTGCCGCCTGATTATTTTCCCGGGCTATATGGTGAAATTCAAGCCCCTCGAACCGAGCTGACATTTTTAGGACGGCGTTGCGGTAAGCTGCCATTTCTAGATCCTTGGCATCGAAGTGTCCATTTATTTGGGATATTGCGAGGTTCGAGTCCCCCCGCGCACCTCTAGGCATTGAATTCCCATGGATACTGCCATCCGGAGACCATGTAAAAGGGCCTCATATTCGGCTGCATTGTTGGAGTCCGTGTACATAATCTGGAGTACGTATTGAACTGTGTCTCCTGTGGGGGACGTCAAAACGACGCCGGCCCCAAGTCCGGCCAACATCTTGGAGCCATCGAAATGCATGATCCAATTTGAATATGTGCCGTACTCTTTAGGGAGTTCGGCCTCCGTCCTTTCTGCGACGAAGTCGGCCAAGACTTGTGACTTGATGGCTTGCTGTGGCTTATAAGTTATGTCGAACGGGAGGACCTCAATGGCCCACTTTGCAATCCGGCCCGTTGCGTCACGGTTGTTTATAATATCGTTAAGTGGTACTTCCGAGGCTACTGTTATTGAACACTCTTGAAAGTAGTGTCGTAGCTTCCGGGATGCCATGAATACCGCATACGCAATCTTTTGATAATGCGGGTACCGTGATTTGCAGGGAGTGAGGACAGTGGACACATAATAGACCGGCTTTTGAAGGGGGAATTTGTGTCTGTCCGCTTCTCGTTCGATGGCAAGCATTGCTCTTACAACCTGATGTGTTGCTACAATGTATAATAGCATTGGTTCGCCAATGTTTGGCGCGGCCAGGATTGGGTTTGTTGCCAGTATGGCTTTTATTTCATCGAGTCCGGCCGTGGCTGCATCCGTCCATTTGAAGTGTTCGTGCGCTGAAGGAGGCGGTAAAGGGGTAGGGCCTTTTCTCCCAAGTGGGAGATAAAGCGGCTTAGAGCCGCCACGCATCCGGTTAACTTTTGTATTTGTTTGAGGTCCTTTGGGATATCCAGTTGTGACAGAGCTCAGATCTTGGCTGGATTTGCTTCAATTCCTCTACCGGATACAATGAAGCCCAAGAGTTTTCCGGCTGGAACGCCGAAAACGCATTTTTCCGGGTTGAGCTTGATGTCGTATGTTCGGAGGTTATCAAATGTGAGCCTCAAGTCGTCTACTAGAGATTCAACATGTCTTGTTTTGATGACCACATCATCTACATATGCCTCCACTGTTTTGCTGATCTGGCTTGCTAGACATGTCTGAATCATGCGCTGATATGTTGCGCCGGCGTTTTTGATCCCGAAGGGCATCATGTTGAAGCAGAATGGGCCGTATGGTGTGATAAATGTCGTTGCGGCTTGGTCTAGTTCTTCCATTTTGATTTGATGGTAGCCGGAATATGTGTCGAGGAAACACAACGAATCGTGTCCTATGGTACCGTCGATAATTTGATCGATGTGTGGGAGGGGGAAGGGATCCTTTGGGCAAGCCTTGTTAAGGTCTTTAAAATCAACACACGGGCGCCAGGATTTGTCCTGCTTTGGTACCATCACCAGGTTTGCTAGCCAGTCCGGATGTTTTATATCTCTGATGAATCCGGCCTCCAATAGCTTTGCTAGCTCCTCTCCCATGGCCTGTCTCTTAGGTTCGGAAAAACGCCGAAGAGCCTGTTTGACAGGTTTGAATCCTGATTGGATATTTAAGCTGTGCTTGGCCAGCCTGCGTGGGATTCCTGGCATGTCTGAAGGGTGCCAGGAGAAAATGTCCCAGTTCTCTCGTAGGAACTCTCGTAGTGCGGCGTCTACATCAGGGTTTAACTGTGCCCCGATGGAAGCTGTTTTATTGGGGTCCGTTGGATGGACTTGGAATTTGACTATTTCGTCCGCCGGTTTAAAGGAGGTGGAGTTGGATATTTTGTCGAGTAGCACATCGCCCCTATTCACCGTAGAGCGTAGCGCAGTCAGTTCCTCAGCCGCTATGGCTTCGGATAGTGCCTCGAGGGCCAGTGTGGCCGTCTTGTTTTCGGCACGGATTGCTATGTCCGGATCACTAGCAAGAGTGATGATCCCGTTAGGCCCGGGCATCTTGAGCTTCATGTACCCGTAATGGGGTATTGCTTGGAAGATTGTAAATGCTTCCCGCCCTAGCAGAGCGTGATAACCGCTGCTGAACGGAGCCACATGGAACGTGACCTCTTCGGACCTATAATTATCTGGCATGCCGAACACCACATCTAGTGTGATTTTTCCTGTACAGCGCGCTTCCCGACTGGGGATTATTCCTCTAAAGGTTGTGCTGCTTCGCTCAATGTGGTTCCAGTCTATTTCCAGTTTTTGAAGGGTTTCCTCATAAATGAGGTTCAATCTGCTGCCGTCTTCCATGAGTACCTTGGTAAGACGAAAGGCGTCCACTATTGGACTGAGGACCAATGCGGCTAGTGCTCGGGCTGTTCGGAATTTAGGTTCATCACTGGCGTTAAAGGTAATAGTCGTGTCACTCCACGGGTTTATTGTTGCTACTTGGTAGACTTCGGCAAGGCTGCGGAGGTCCTTTTTCGCATATTATTTGATGAGAAAGTCTCGAAGACTGTTAATACCGTATTGGTGTCTCTGGGGTGGCTTTCTGTGGCCTCCGGAATTAGGAGATTTTCGCCAATTTTGGCCACCTGCCGGAGTATCCAACATGCTCTGAGGCTGTGAGTTGGTGTGGCGTCCTCTGTACTGTGAATTTTACAGGGTCCATTGAGCCATCCTTCCAGTACGGTTCCATGCCCTATAGAGGGTTTTTGCTTTTTAGTGCTTGACCCGGGTGTCTGGTGATGATGCACCCTTTTATCTCGGACTGGGTTTGTATTCAGGGCTGGATTGTCCCAAAATTTGATTTCGGTAGGCACTTTCCATCGCACAATACTTTCGTACAATGGACGCCAAGTCAGCGAAGTGTGTAATATCACGGCGACTTATGGCATTGAGTCTTCCCTTGTCCGTGAAATTATTGTAGAAGATTGAGATTGCGTCTTCCTCGTGGCAGTCCCTTAGCCTGTTCTTAACCAGGAGGAATCTGGCCCAGTAATGATGTACTGTTTCATCGAGCTCTTGCCTGATTTTGGATAGATCGCTTATGTTGGGGTGGGTGGGTGGAATTAAATCCGAAGCCTCACCCCATCTGAGGCTCAGAGGCCTAGGAATTTCTGAACTCGAAAATTTGGATTCCTGGATGTTGTCCAATGAATCCAGCCCGTCGCCTAACTCCAAGTTCAGGTCTTGAGTGATATCCTCCCCTCCGCGGGTATCCGGCTTGGAGGGATCGGGAATCCGGACATAGCGAGTCCTTAAGATAGATGAAGGGTCACTGCACTATCCCTCTACCATGGCAATGTGATGGGTGACTTGGGGAGAGTTAATCTCTCTCAGATCGGGTTTAGGCCCAATCTGGTCGTAATCCGTAGTGACTCCCAGGGCGGCAAAGCGATCCAAGAGCTCGTTTATGGAGGAGAGCTCCATTGGATCTAACTACTCGGCGAGTTCCGAGCTGACATGAAGATTGTTTTTGATGGCTCGAGAGGTCATCGTTGGCGTAGAAGCCGAACAGGCGGTTATAAGAAAACCACCTAGCCGGAGGGTTTGGCCGACAGCCAAAGCTCCCTTAGCAACGGTGCCGTCTTTAAAGACGGGGCGAGACATCCTTCCTGATGGCGATGACACAAAGGAACTCTCAATGAAAGCACCAATGTCGGTGTCAAAACCGGCGGATCTCGGGTAGGGGGTCCCGAACTGTGCGTCTAGGCCGAATGGTAACAGGAGGCAAGGGACACGAAGTTTTACCCAGGTTCGGGCCCTCTCGATGGAGGTAAAACCCTACGTCCTGCTTGATTAATATTGATGATGTGAGTAGTACAAGAGTAGATCTACCACGAGATCGGAGAGGCTAAACCCTAGAAGCTAGCCTATGGTATGATTGTTGTTGTGTATGTTGTCCTACGGACTAAAACCCTCCGGTTTATATAGACACTGGAGAGGGTTAGGGTTACACAAATACGGTTACAATGGTAGGAGATCTGTATATCCGTATCGCCAAGCATGCCTTCCACGCCAAGGAAAGTCCCTTCCGGACACGGGACAAAGTCTTCAATCTTGTATCTTCATAGTTCAGGAGTCCGGCTGAAGGTATAGTCCGGCCATCCGGACACCCCCTAATCCAGGACTCCCTCAGCCGCCCTTGCATCATTGAGGGGGATGCCCGCCGAAGAGGAAGAGATCCGGAAGCGCGAGGAGGCACTGGCGCTGGAAGCCGTGGAGCGTAGCCTTGAGCTCGAACGACTGGAGACGAGGGAGCGTCAAGTTGCCCGGGCGAAGGATGAAGTTGGCGCGCGTGAGGCTAGGGCCCAAGAGGAGGTTGATCGCCGTGTGGCTGAGGCTCGCGCAGATCTCGAGAGCGGGTACAACCTGAAGCTAAAGCCCGTGGAAGCTGGGGCATCCGATAGGACTGCTGCCCTCAAGTCCAGGTTGACTGAGGTGGAGCGACACGAGGAAGCCGCCGCAGCCGCCCTGGTCTTGGCGCAGGCCGAACTGGCCTCTGCTTGCGCCGAGCTGATCCCTCTTCAGCAGAGGGTTGCTGACACCAAGTCCGTCGCGCGGCAGAACAAGGAGGAAGTGCTTCAGCGGCGGACGCTAGAGCGCGTGCACGCCCCCATGCTCCAGGACCTCGGGAACAGGGCCAACGTCGCCCTGGGCCACATCTGTGATGAGAATGCTCCTCATCCCCATGCGAATGACTACGCGATCCACCTCCGCTTCTTCGCCACATGGTGACGCGCCTGGAGAACCGTTCCGAGAGGGCTCGCCAACTTGTTGAAGGGAGGAGCCGCGGCCTACTCGGGTGTGCGTTCTCCCGCATCTTCAGCCATCTCCAGAACGCCGATCCCAACTTCGATTTTGACGCCACCATCGCTCCCGTACCCAAGGCCATCCGGGGCGACCTGTCGCGATGGGTGGAAGACAATGTGGACGCGCTAGTCAGGGCCTTCACTTCCGATGATGATGTGGTGGTGGTCGCAGAGGACGCGGGCGACGTGGTCGACGACGGTGATGGTGGCGCTGGTGGAGGTGATGGTGATGCCAGTGATGGTGGCAGCGATGCCAGCAACGCGTCTGAGGGTGATCCGGGGGACGTGGTGAGCGACATGTCTGACTGATCCCGTGTTTCCCAGTTGTTTGTCCTGCAAACAGAAGCTAGGGTGCAACCCTTGATTTTGTAAGAGCATTTTTGGAGGGGAAGGCCCTCATGTAAATTTGCTATTGTCTTTATCTTGTTAGGTCGAGTCGAATATGTGTCTTCGTGAACTCACGTATCCTGGGGCAAAGTTGTTGTTGCGGTTTACCTTAGCCTGAGGAACTCGTGAGGTTGGAAGCTCCTGAGGAACTCATCGAGACGCCCGAGGGGGCCACGTGATAAACAAGTGCTAGCCGTGGCGCGGCATGCGCGTGGTGCATGTGCGTCTTGCTCAGCCCCGCTCGCGAGGGGCCCGGGAGGGGGAAGAAACAAGCGTGAACTCCGAAATAAGGCATGAACCAGACAACAATAAATCACTCAAATGAGAAAAAGCACCCCCCGCATGCATCAATCAAAATTCAACTTCAACTCAAATCCAAATGCAGAAGGCAAGGCTACAGAAAAGGGATCCAAAGCAAACGGCCCCGTTCGGCACCTAGTCTAGTCTTCTTGTCTTCAAGACTTCTCACTAGCGTGGAGCTAAATGCTGCCACTAGGACATGGGAGGGAGCCCCCGAGGCCCGAGGGCGGCACTCCTGAGACTCCGGGGCGTGTACAGCCCCACTCGTTATTACGTGAGAGTGTCACGGGCGGCGATCTTCACAGGCATGAGCCTTACTTCATATCACCAGACGAGGACCCCGCCTTGCGCCGCCCCCTACCACCGTTGGGACGACTGGAGACCAGGACGTCACCAAAGAGGGCAGAGGGGACGCCAGCGGCGCCCTCGGGGACCACGGGTCCTCTGTCGGGGGTAGGCTCTGGAGCACCTCCCCGGCAGAAGGCCTACCTCCGGGGGATGCCTTGTTCCGCGCGGCGCTGGGGAGGGCCTTCGTCCTGGCTTCCTTCCTGTAGCCCCCAGCATGCCCCCTGGAGGGAGGGAGGCTGACGAGCCGGGACCACCATCTGCTGCTGCGACCTGATCCCCAAGGGCACCATGGTTAGCGTAAGCCTGCTCCTGAGGAATTAGTGGTACCCTGTAGCTGTTGTCACCGGCGCGGTTGGCGAGGCTTCCGGAGGGGTCCTGAAAGGCGCTGACCTCTAGCGCCTCCTCCTCCCAGCCCGGCTTGAGGAACGAGCCAGGGTCGTCTTCCAGCACGTACTCCTGGTCCACCATGCGGGGCACGTAGGTCTCTGAGGCCGCCACCTCAAAGACCAAACCATAGTGCCCCACACTCCACATCACCCGACCTAGCGTGCTGCCTCGAGGATGGTAGAGTTGCATCCTGCCCGGGCTGTAGGTGGCGGCGCTCGTGCCTATGCCCAGCGGAGGTGGCGCGGGTGCGAGTGGGTGTGCAGCTCTGTTGATCGCGCTGGTGTCGATGAAGCCTTGTGGTGCGCCTGTAGGCACGCGGGCGCGGCATGGCCCGCCATGGGACCCGACTACAGCTTGTGGTGTGAGCAGAGAATAAAGGGCGGCGCTCCTGAACCCACGGCGTCCAGTAGCTTGGCGACGTGTTCCAGCAGTGCATCCCGGCCACTCTCCATCAGCCGGCACCGTAGTAGCTCCTGTGACACCGTGAGTGCAGCTCGCATGTTTGACTGCTCCCTCTGGGTGTGCGACGCCGTTGCCGCGGCATGGCTTGCGGCCCTTGCAACAGCTCTCGCCTGTCGTGGGGTGAGGGTGGACGGCGCCTGGTAGCGCCGCCTGTGCCCCGCAGTGTCAGGTGGCGCTCGTGCCGCCTGGAGCGCGGGGTTGAGGTCTTCCTGGGCAGTCGGCGCCGCCCGGGCTGGCCAGGCTGCCCAGCGGTCAGCCTTGGTCCTTGAGTCGCCGGACATTTGAACTATGGAGCGTCGGTGAATCGACCTGCGGGAGAGAGGCTCCAGCGCACCCGTACCTGGCGTGCCAAATGTCGGATCACGGGTTCCGGCAAAACCCTCAAGGTTCGAACACTGGGGTGCGCGCGAAGATCTCCCCCCACCTATCCACGTCCTAACTTCGCTAAAATATCACGGGCTAACTCGATGAGCTCGCAACACAAGGACACAAGATTTATGGTTCGGTCCACCGCTGTGGTGTAATACCCTACTCCAGTGTGGTGGTGGTGGACTGCCTCTTGGGCTGAGGATGAACAGTACAAGGGGAAGAACAACCTCCTGAGGAGAGGTGTTCTCATGCTCGGTGAACTTGTGGTAGTTCTGGTCTCTCTCGATCCGTCCGATCGATCCCTCTAGCTATGGTGGTGCTAGTCCTATGTATAGAGGCCCTGGTCCTCTCACCAAATATTGAGCGGGAAGGGAGCCAACAATGGCCAATTTGAAAGGGGAGAACTAGTACAGCTTATCCTGACAAAAGTAGTCTTCGCCTACAAAAGGCTTTGGTGGTGACGCCGTCTTGGGCTCCATGGTGACATCTGTCTTGTCGTCCTTCTGGTCTTGGTCTCATTGCACCGATATGGAAACCTTTGATTGATGCCTCGGTACTCCGCGCCTGCGCTTGGTCCCTTGGCACCAAAGAGGAAACAAGGACACTGTGCGCGCTGGCGCTGGCCTGGCGCCCACCTGGCCTTGGTCGTCATGGCGTCACTGGAACCTCGCGAGGTTTGCCTTGCCTTGAACTCTCCACCCCTCGCGAGCCAGCCTGGTGAGGCCGCTCCTGAGGAGGTCTTGTGTCGTCCGCCTCGCGAGGCTTGGCCCCTCGTGAGGCCTTGAAAGCTTGTTGGTGAAGATGGGCCGTGCGGGCCCGCTCACAGAGCCACACCATGTGCCGCAGGCAGGCAAGTCTGGGGACTCCGGTTCCCAGAACGCCAACAAATTTGTTTTACTATTTGTATAGGTGTTGTCTGACGATTGGACAGTGAGGATGGAGATGGTCAGAGGAGGTACAAGTGGAAAATCCTGAGGGAGCTTTATGCGGGAATGCATAACAGGCATATTAGGACCTGGAACGGTGGCTATGGATGCCCATTTTGCAACCAGAAGCTTCATGGCGCATATCTAAGTGTTCTGGCGCATGCAAGAGGACGGTCCGTTGGCTCCTTCAAGCGGAAGTATTCTCGCAGGGCGGCGCACAGTGCGTACGCCGAGTACTTGGAGAAGCCTTAGGATCGTGCTGGCCGCATGTGAGATGAGATGTGGAATGGATCGAACTATGTACGCTTGAGTATGCTTAATGCGGTTGAACTATGTACTTATGGTTGAACTATGCTTATGTACGTCTATGCTTATTATCTATGTTTGAGTATGTTAAATATTTGGTCAAAATTTGGTAAAAAAACAAAGGGGAACCAATAAACCAGGACAGAGGTAGTGCGTCAATCACACATTATTCCCAAAATTGGAACCATGTGCAATGCCTTTCATTTTACCTGTTGCGTCAATCACACATGGTTCGCTCTAGCAAACCGTCACCCCCAAAATTCTTTGTCGGACAGAAAACCCTCACCACCGAATTCAAAATAGAAAAAAGAAAACCCTCTCCATCCCCACGACACAAAAACCCTCACCCCGCCCTCCACTCCCTTGGCCCCTACGGTATGTTCCCTGTTCACATCTGCACAAGCTCCACCACGTCTATGCCATGGCACCGCCTATCACGGCGGTAAACACTTAGGTCGATGCCTGCCACCGTCGGGTTTCCGGCAAAGCCCACCGCATTTGGCCACTTCTGCTTGCCGCCGCCTATCGCCATCGACTTTCTCGATGGTGCTCGCGGTCGACCCAGCTCCGCTCAGTTGGGGAATCTGTCGTACTGAGGTTTCTTTCTCATTGACGACAAGGTAACTAATTTAACGAGATATTATCTCATCTCTTATCCCAGTTCATCTGCCTCCTTTAATCACCCGACGGAAATCGTCATGAATTCATTTTTATTCGAGCTGATTTGAGGGTTCTTTCATTCATAGAATGTACAGTCCGCCGACACTTCAGTACTTTGCGACCTCTGCCAGAGATTCCATGTCACCGTACCAAATAACTTGAGGACGCGCGCGGTATGTTCAATCTCACCCTAAATCGATTGGCGTGGCCTACTTCCCTGAACATATTCTATATATTGCTACATTTGGATAAAAGGTGCCACATGCACCATATACGTCAAAGGGGATTTTTTTGTCCCTCTTCTTTCTATATTAGGCAAATTGATGATGTATTGTTCTTTCGATTACTCTCATATTTCCATGACATCATGTTTACCTATCTGTTTAATTATAGATTTTTGTCCTTCGATTTCGATTGTTGTACAGTTCTTTCAATTTGAGCCCATATTTGCATGTTACCATATTTTCTTTAACAATCCTACCATTTTCTGCAGAACATCCCTTGCTATGCAACAGATTATGTAGTGCAGAATTTTTCCCTTTACATAGATGAAGGCTCCACGAATGTCATACTGCACACAAACCATGGATTTACAATCGTTGCTACTGTAAGACTTGATGAACGTGGTGACTCCTATTTTGGCACTAGCTTTTGGAAAGAAATTGCAAAGTTTTATGTACTCAAAGGTAGCACTAAAATTGCACTACACATAAAAGGTCTTGGTCATGAGATATATGCTAACTTTCCCGACAAAATCATACGTCCAGACTTTGTTCGAAGTAAGTTTTCTTTTCAACTATCTGCATGTTGACTTACCCAGCAATGTCAAATGAATTGTGTAGTATTTAAGCAACCAATTGTTATTCCCTTTTCTTACTATATTCCTACCTAATAACTTCTAGTTACCAATACCCTTTTCTATTGCCCTGTTTTAACTAAATATTCCATGTACTCCCATTTCTATCAGAAAGCGCCGCTGACAAGGAGACTCTGGAGGTGGAGAACCGGGCTGCCAACAAGCGGAGACCGGGTGAGCTAGAACCGCAAGTGACTCCAACAGGCCTAGACTTCATCAGCAGCCTCCCTGATGATATGTTGAGAGTCATCATCTCCCTCCTCCCAATAAAATATGTGGCTCGGACAACCGTCCTTTCCCGGTGGTGGCGCCCCCTATGGAACTCCAGCCCTCTCGACCTCATCGACACCCACGAGCTCTGCCATGGCTATCACAAAAGCTTGGGTGTGTTCTCCAAGATCCTCGGCAGTCACCTTGGCCCAACCAAAGTCCTTAGAATGGGCAAGTTCCTTTCCAATGGCAAGGGCCGAGCCAAGCGTGATGACTGGTTCTGATCCCCCACCCTAGATCAGCTCGAGGAGCTCAGTTTTGATGATGGGCATATGCGGTCGCTGCCAACGTCCGCACTCCGCCTCGCGCCCACGTTGCGCATCGCCAAATTCTAGAACTGCCACCCCCCCTAAATGACAGTAACACCCACAATGCGGCTATATCTCCCACGTGTCAGAGCACGACTTAGTGGCATAACCACATAGTAGGCATGTCGCAAGAGGGGTAGTCTTTACACATCCCATGTACTGAACAAGAAAGGGATAACGAGTTGGCTTACAATCACCACTTCACACAATACATGAATATAGCATTACATCAACCAGAATACAATCAAGGTCCGACTACGGAACCAAATAAAGAAAGACAACCCCTAATGCTAGATCCCCGATCGTCCTGACTAGGCTCCACTACTGATCAATAGGAAACGACACAAGACAACGGTCAAGATCTTCATCGAGCTCCCACTTGAGCTGGGTTGCGTCACCTGCCCTGATATCATAGGCACCTGCAACTGTTTGGAAGTATCTGTGAGCCACGAGGACTCAGCAATCTCACACCCGCGAGATCAAGACTATTTAAGCTTATGGGTAGGAAAGGGTAGTGAGGTGGAGCTGCAGCATGCACTAAGCATATATGGTGGCTAACTTACGCAAATAAGAGCGAGAAGAGAAGCAAAGCACGGTCGTGAACTAGAAGTGATCAAGAAGCGATCCTGAAACTACTTACGTTCAAGCATAACACAAGAACCGTGTTCACTTCCCGGACTCCACCGGAAAGAGACCATCACGGCTACACGCGCGGTTTATGCATTTTAATTAAGTTAAGTTTCAAGTTAACTACAACCGGACATTAACAAATTCCCATCTGCCCATAACCGCAGGCACGGCTTTCGAAAGTTCAAAACCCTGTACGGGTGTCCCAACTTAGCCCATCAAAAGCTCTCACAGTCAACGAAGAATATTCCTTCTCCCAGGAAGACCCGGTCAGGCTCGGAATCCTGGTTACAAGACGTTTCGACAATGGTAAAACAAGACCAGCAAGACCGCCCGATGCGCCGACATCCTGATAGGAGCTACACATATCTCATTCTCAGGGCAACACCGGATGAGCACTCCGTACAACTAAAACCAGCCCTCAAGTTTCCCCAAGGTGGCGCTGCAAAGGACTATAGTTCGGACCAACACTTAGACAAGCACTGGCCCGGGGGGTTTAAAATAAAGATGACCCTCGGGAGCGCGACTCCCAAGGGAAAAGTAGGTGGTGGTGAGGCAAATGGTAAAACCAAGGTTGGGCCTTCCTGGAGGAGTTTTATTCAAAGCAAACTGTCAAGGGGTCCCCATAACACCCAACCATGTAAGGAACACAAAATCAAGGAACATAACACCGGTATGATGGAAACTAGGGAGGCAAGAGTGGAACAAAACACCAGGCATAAGGCCGAGCCTTCCACCCTTTACCAAGTATATAGATGCATTAATTAATATAAGAGATATTGTGATATCCCAACATGTCCATGTTCCAACATGGAACAAACTCCAACTTCACCTGCAACTAGCAACGCTATAAGAGGGGCTGAGCAAAGTGGTAACATAGCCAAACAACGGTTTGCTAGGAAAGGTTGGTTAGAGGCTGACATGGCAAAATGGGAGGCATGATATAGCAAGTGGTAGGTATCGTGGCATAGCAATAGAGCGAGCAACTAGCAAGCAAAGATAGAAGTGATTTCGAGGGTATGGTCATCTTGCCTGCAATGTTCTCTGAGTTGACGAAAGCCTGATCCTCATAAGCGTACTCAATGGGTTCCTCGAACACGTACTCGTCTCCCGGCTCTACCCAAAACAAGAACACAAGCCAAGGAAACAACAATCAACCACGGAGCAATGCGCAAGCAACATGATGCAAAACATGACATGATATGCGGGATGTAATATGCAATGCATATGCATGCTCTTGAAGGAAAAGATTGAATCAGGCATCAACTTCGCAAACCAAGTGCGCCGCTGGAAAGATGAGTTGATTTCGGTCGAAATCAATACAAAGATCACCGAAATCGGATGCACGGTTTGCAAATGGGAAGCAAAACAAGAATGGCACAATTTTGCGATTAACAACACGATGCCATCTAGAATGCAACAAGAAACTAAGCTACTGCACTCCAACATAGCAACAAAGCACATGGCAGATTCTTGACAAAAGATGAACACTGAACTACGGCTAAATCACACAAGAGCAGGTTCAAACAAGCATGGCAAAAGTGCAAAAGATATCAGCATCACAGACTTAGTGAAAATACTAACATGCCAGGAATTAACATCAGGAAGCAATGTTTAGAGCAAGAAAACAACATGCTATAGGATCAGATCATAGCAATACAAGGCATGGCATGAATCTACTCAAAGCATATAACAAAAGTCCCTTACTGACCATAAGCCAAAAAGGATCAGAAGATATGATGGCACCCATGTAAACATAGCAAGTTTCATTAACAGATTCAGACTTAGCAGAAAACTGGACATGGCATAAACAAAATTATGTAGGCATGTTTGTGAGCTCGATGCACTCAACACAAGGAATTGCATGACAAGATAATCATACTACCAGCAAGAAGACATGTTCATGAAGCTAACCAAAAGAAGCATGGTAGGTCTTTAGCAACATGAATACATGGCATGGAAAATCATCCTTACTGAACATACATGCCATGAAGCTAATTTCACTAAGACATGAGCACAACCATATGTCAAAATTATCCTTACTGAACATACTCAAAAGAAGCATAGATCACTCTGTAGCAACATGAATACATGGCATAAAAATAACAGCAGGGAAATGACTTAGTGAAATTCTGAGTCCCTGAAATCAACAATATTACAAGAGCTACTTTGCATGCATGTGCTAGTCACCACATTGATCACAAAAATATATGGCATACACCCCTATAAAGCTAGCATGGCATAGCCCAAAACACCTGTAGAGCTCATGCCCATATGCAGCACACAATAATCATGGCAAAAATGACAAATGCTCATAAACTGATAAGAATCAGCACCTAACATTTCATAGCACTCTTGCATCAAAAATTAGGGCATCAGGATGGACTCAAACAAGCATGGTACAATGGAAAA
Organism: Triticum dicoccoides; assembly: GCF_002162155.2. NCBI lineage: Eukaryota > Viridiplantae > Streptophyta > Magnoliopsida > Poales > Poaceae > Triticum > Triticum dicoccoides. The sequence goes on along the minus strand of NC_041390.1, from coordinate 360,986,152 downwards.
AAAATGAAGAGCACATCATGATGAACATTTTGATATATTATGCATGCAAAACGGAGCTACGGGTGAGAAGTTATGATGCGATGAACAGGGCATTAAATCATCACAAATCTATGACTTAGTGCAAATTATACCCTCCACGAAAGTCAACGCGGGACGAGGGCGAGCGGGACAAGGAGATCCAGGACGTGGGCGCGACGTTTGGTTCCCGTCCTGGTGGATCTCATCCACCCGGACCGGATCTTGGCGGCACCGGCGACGAAGCTCCGGCGAGCGGCGGAGGAGTGTGGCGACGCGCGGGCGACGAGGCGGCGGAGGGTGCGGGCCACGGGCGCAGCACCGGCAGAGGCGCGCGGGGGCGAGGCGCGGGCGGGCGATGCGGCGGGCTGCGGGGCACCCATGGGCGAGCGGCGATGCGCGGTTCGGGCCCCGCGGGCCTGACGCGGGCCGAGCGGGCCGGTGGCGGCGGGCGGAGGAGAAGGCCACGTGGCGGGCGGCCACTAGTCCGGGGCGGCGGCGCGAAGCATCCGAAGCGAATGGACATGTCTGGCGGCGCAGAGGGAGTTGGATCTAGGGTTTCATCTGCTCGAAAATTTCGGGGAGGCACACATATTTATAGGTAGAGGGAGCTAGGAGAGTCCAAATGAGGTGTGGTTTTCGGCCACGCGATCGTGATCGAACGACCGAGAGAATGGAGGGGGTTTGGATGGGTTATTAGGCCACTTTGGAGGGGTGTTGGGCTGCAACACACACGAGGCCTTTACGGTTCCCCGGTTAACCGTTGTAGTATCAAACGAACTCCAAATGGCACGAAACTTGACAGGCGGTCTACCGGTGGTATACCAAGGCCGCTTGGCAAATCTCAGTCCATTCCGAGAATGGTTAACACCCGCACACGAAAAGAGAAAAAAGGGGGCGCCGTAGGACATAGGAGTGTCGGATTGCAAAACGGATAATGGGGAAAATGCTCGGATGCATGAGACGAACACGTATGCAAATGCGATGCATATGATGACATGATATGAAATGCATGACACGCAAACAAATGATAAGGCAACAATAGCGAATAACTGGAAGACACCTGGCACAACGGTCTCGGGGCGTCACAACACTCCACCACTACGAGAGGATCTCGTCCCGAGATCTAGAATGGCACCGGAGGAAAATGGAAGAGGAGGAGGAGAGGTAAAACTAAGTTGCTTCTTTGACAAACGAGTGAAACCAAAGAACCTCAAGAGGTTGAACAAATAGAAAGGAAGAATGCCACGAAGATGAAAACACTCTGTTAGGAAAGAGGAATAAGGAAGAACAAATTCGGACAACACTCGGTTGAAAAGAGATCCACGACTTGATAGGATGAAAAGAACTTGAGCAGAGGGCAGAACACTCCGGTTAAACAAGATAGAGAAGGAAAATAATGATGTAATTTGGGCAGCATTCCGACTGTAAATGGAAGGAATTGAACATGATCTTGACAAAACAAGATGATGGGTTGAAGATAGCAACAACACAATGCCTCCGTAAGAAGAAAGAATATGCATTGTTGAAATGAAAGGGTGGAGAAGAAAAGGTCAACTTATGCCACAAGTGAGCTTGAAGTTAAAATGGAGTTGTTGGAAAACCAACAACGAAAAGGATAAGCTTGATATGGACTTATAGAAGACATCCCAAAATTATGAGGTGACAACTTGCCACTCATAGAAATGATTTGATTGGGAGCTAGAAAAAAGATAGAAATCTTCTTCCGCCGAGGTGATAAGGATAAATCTTGGATCATAGATAATCACCACAAAGAGCAACATTCCCAATTAAGGCTTTAGGTGAAAACTATACCAAGATAACTCCAAGGAAGAAAATGATGTGTTTAAATACGTCATTCCTGACACTTGCGAATCATGCAACACGAAAGAAATTGTCAAGAATAACATAACACCACCACAAGAGACAAGATAGAAAAAAATGCACTTTGGAATGCAAGATGAAAGAATGCTTGAGCTCTTTTGAAAAGAATCTCAATGAATACTTCGAGAAGGAATTAAATCCTTGATGAACCATCATGTAGATCCTCCATGAAGAACTCCGGTAGTCAAAAGGATGACAAAAAGAAAGAGAAGTTGAGAATATAAGGTGAAGCCTTGCAATGATTAAATGGAGCTTTGCGACGAGATAATGTGGAAAACTTGGAACTCTGGAAGAAAGATAAAGCATCTCGAACCAAGAAAAAGATATCATGAACAAACTCCGGAAGAAGGAATTAATCACTTGGATGAAAGAAGAATAAGAATTATGTTATGCGCATCCTTCACCAATTAAATTGATGACAAGCAATGGATTTGGCATACTACTTATTCTCGTTGAAAGGATTAAGAGAGATATAGCACAAACTTGAGAAGGTCTCGACGGGGCACCGGTAGGATTGAAAATATCGAATAAATTGATATGATGACAAGGGAAAAGAAATGTTGAACGAACCACCATACGAATTAGAAAGCGAATGAAGATACTAGAGAGAATCAAGATGCACGAGAACGAAGAGCTCACGAACTGATTAGAGAATACTTGAATGATGCACCGGTAAGATTTGGAGAATGATAGCAGAAAGCTGAGATGAATAATCCTGGGATGATGGACTTTGGATGAATCAAACTGAAAAGGCTCGTGAATTGCTCCGGATAGGTAAAAAGAATTCTCACAATCGAAAACAATTATAAGAGAATGGCAATAAGCTAGAACCATGAATCTTGAAAAAAAGGAGCAAGATTTAGAGGAAAACTCTTCTTCGGTCTTCAAATGTTGAGAATGACGATAAGAAACACCACCATGAGTTGTTGAGATACGCCGGGATGACGAATAGAAAGGTTGTACCAACGATGAAAAGAATGTTAAAGATATTGGAGAAGGCATTTGGGTGATGATAATTCATTCTTATGTCAAACTTTGAAAGATTTGAGAATAGCTCTGGTAAAATTAGAAGAGTCAGGTAAGATCCTAGGAAAAGGCATGTGTGTTATGGGCCCAATCAAAAGATACACCGTTGAACGTTTTAAAAGAGAGATTGCACCGGTTGATTTAAATGGCTTGAATGAGATAACACCCTCGTAATAACTTGAACGGATCGGGAATGACATCGTGAATCTTCTGAGATATCTTCGGCACTCCGGAACAATTGAATAGCGAGAGGTGAATAAATAAGAGAGTCTTCAGTAAGGACTTCCAACATGGAAAGCATGTGAACCAAAGAAAAAGATACGATCGACACCGAAAGCTTGCATTGAAACCACTAGAGAAGGAAAAGAACGAAGAATGATGAACTTGAGGCTCCTTTAGTATCTTCCTGAAAATCACCGGATAATAACATTGACGTAAAAGAATGGAGAGACTTCACAACAATAAGATGGACACTTGATTAAGAATTCTGGCTCCATGAAGAAAAAGAAAGGGTGGGAGGGTAGGAAAACATAGACAACTTGGAGACGGATGAAACAAACACCATTGACGAAAACTGAGATTGGATCTTGCGAATGGGAAAAATGATAGGATCATCTTTAAGAGAAACACACCCGTTGAAAAGGATTGACATCACAATCTCGATTATCATGAAGGATTAGTATTCACATAGAAATATGAGAACGCCGCTTAGGCAAGGTATGGAATCAACATTTGACATTGAAGCAACACGAATACCACAACTCAAAACAAAAACAAAGGATTGGCTTGCAAAATAAGCCGGAACAAACATATGATAGAGATATCGTCCGAAGTTTTCATGGTGGGGCCCACACGGGCTTGATCGTACAACACCATCATGTACAAGGCAGTGCACATGACATACGAAGCATCCCCGAGTCAGCATGGCCAAGGACTCTTTAAGACACAACGAGACCACTGTAAAACCAACCGTGGATGGGCGGACCACTAGATGTCGAACCCCAATCTCATATCATGCATCTGTCGGAAAGATATCCTTGGAGCTACTTGAATTCTCACTTATAAACTCCCGAAATTTTCTGGTTGTGCAATCAGGTGTTGGGGATACAGGGGAAGCATAATATCTCACCCAAAACTAATAAATTCTACATCCAGCTTTATCCATCCTTCAACACATAACCAAGAAAACCTTCGGAAATCGTTTACCTCAACCTTCGAAAAACATCCGTTATACGAGTTATGGCAATACTCCCGAACTCCCGCCCCAGTACTGGGAGGCGTCGAGGTTATCTCACCAACAACTGCATAAAAGAGATTTTCGATGTCGGCGAACTCAGGTATTCCAGAACTGCAACGATAAAATTGTGACGACAACACCTCGGAGCTCAACTCCCCGGGACACTGCCACAACCCCTAAATGTTAGGAGGCACCAAGAACAATGTTCTCGTCACAAAACCATCGGAACGATTCCAAGATACCCGCATGATCCTAATTTTTTTAGTGAAATTTGAGAAGAGAAGGGTCAAAACTCTACGTCAGGAGGCATCACCAGAGCGATGAAGGGACTGAAGAGTAAAAATAATCCTACTCTCCGATATATATAATCCTATAAGACTCAAAACATTTTTCTAGAATCAACAACGCCAATGATTCGATCAAGTAGAGGGGCTCCTAAGTCGGGGAAGGCTCTGATACCAACTTGTAACACCCACGATGCGGCTATATCTCCCACGTGTCGGAGCGCGACTTAGAGGCATAACCACATGGTAGGCATGTCGCAAGAGGGGTAATCTTTACACATCCCATGTACTGAATAAGAAAGGGATAACGAGTTGGCTTACAATTGCCACTTCACACAATACATGAATATAGCATTACATCAACCAAAATACAATCAAGGTCCGACTATGGAACCAAATAAAGAAAGACAACCCCTAATGCTAGATCCCCGATCGTCCAGACTGGGCTCCACTAAAGATCAACAGGAAACGAAACAGGACAATAGTTAAGATCTTCATCGAGCTCCCACTTGAGCTGGGTTGCGTCACCTGCCCTGATATCATCGGCACCTGCAACTGTTTGGAAGTATCTGTGAGCCACGAGGACTCAGCAATCTCACACCCGCGAGATCAAGACTATTTAAGCTTATGGGTAGGAAAGGGTAGTGAGGTGGAGCTGCGGCAAGCACTAAGCATATATGGTGGCTAACTTACGCAAATAAGAGCGAGAAGAGAAGCAAAGCACGGTCGTGAACTAGAAGTGATCAAGAAGTGATCCTGAAACTACTTACGTTCAAGCATAACAAAAGAACTGTGTTCACTTCCCGGACTCCGCCGGAAAGAGACCATCACGGCTACACACGTGGCTGATGCACTTTAATTAAGTTAAGTTTCAAGTTTTCTACAACCGGACATTAACAATTTACCATCTGCCCATGACCACGGGCACGGCTTTCAAAAGTTTAAAACCCTGCAGGGGTGTCCCAACTTAGCCCATCACAAGCTCTCATGGTCAACGAAGGATATTCCTTCTCCCAAGAAGACCCGATCAGGCTCGGAATCCCGGTTACAAGACATTTCGAAAATGGTAAAACAAGACCAGCAAGACCGCCCTATGCGCCGACATTCTGATAGGAGTTGCACATATGTCGTTCTCAGGGCAACACCGGATGAGCGCTCTGTACAACTAAAACCAGCCCTCAAGTTTCCCCGAGGTGGCACTGCAAAGGACTCTAGTTC
>NC_041390.1:360950878-360980278 GCF_002162155.2 Triticum dicoccoides | reverse complement strand
AAGTAGGTGGTGGTGAGGCAAATGGTAAAACCAAGGTTGGGCCTTGCTGGAGGAGTTTCATTCAAAGCAAACTGTGAAGGGGTCCCGATAACACCCAACCGTGTAAGGAACGCAAAATCAAGGAACATAACACCGGTATGACGGAAACTAGGGCGGCAAGAGTGGAACAAAACACCAGGCATAAGGCCGAGCCTTCCACCCTTTACCAAGTATATAGATGCATTAATTAAAATAAGAGATATTGTGATATCCCAACATATCCATGTTGCAACATGGAACAAACTCCAACTTCACCTGCAACTAGCAACGCTATAAGAGGGGCTGAGCAAAGCGGTAACATAGCCAAACAACGGTTTGCTAGGAAAGGTGGATTAGAGGCTGACATGGCAAAATGGGAGGCATGATATATCAAGTGGTAGGTATTGCGGCATAGCAATAGAGCGAGCAACTAGCAAGCAAAGATAGAAGTGATTTCAAAGGTATGGTCATCTTGCCTGCAAAGTTCTCTGAGTTGACGAAAGCCTGATCCTTGTAAGCATACTTAACGGGTTCCTCGAACACATACTCGTCTCCCGCCCAAAGCAAGAACACAAGACAAGGAAACAACAATCAAACAGGGTGCAATGCACAAGCAACATGATGCAAAACATGACATGATATGCGGGATGTAATATGCAATGCATATGCATTCTCCGGAAGGAAAAGATTGAATCAGGCCTCAACTTGGCAAACCAAGTACGCCGCTGGAAAGATGAGTTGATTTCGGTCGAAATTGATATAAAGATCAACGGAATCAGATGCACGGTTTGCAAATGGCAAGCAAAACAAGAATGGCACAATTCTGCGATTAACAGCATGATGCCATCTAGAATGCAACAAGAAGCTAAGCTACTGCACTCCAACATAGCAACAAAGCACATGGCAATGATCTACTCAAGATTCTTGACAAAAGATGAACACTGAGCTACGGCTAAATCACACAAGAGCAGGTTCAAACAAGCATGGCAAAAGTGCAAAAGATATCAGCATCACAGACTTAGTGAAAATACTAACATGCCAGGAATTAACATCAGGAAGCCATGTTTAGAGCAAGATAACAACATGCTACAGGATCAGATCATAGCAATACAAGGCATGGCATGAATCTACTCAAAGCATATAACAAAAGTCCCTTACTGACCATAAGCCAAAACGGATCAGAAGATATGATGGCACCCATGTAATCATACTACCAGCAAGAAGACATGTTCATGAAGCTAACCAAACCAAGAACAAACTCATAGCATGCATGGATCAACTACAACAGCCTTGGCAAAATTGATTAACACGTAAGCAATCTGTTAGGAACATTTTATAGCAAAAGTAGAGCAAGATTGAGTCATGCTAGGTCACTCCATAAATGCAAACATCGGCATGGATGGATAGAGCACAACCATATGTCAAAATCATCCTTACTGAACATACTGAAAAGAAGCATGGATCACTCTGTAGCAACATGAATACATGGCATAAAAATAACAGCAGGGAAATGACTTAGTGAAATTCTAAGTCCCTGAAATCAGCAATATCAGAAAAATACATGGCATACACCCCTGTAAAGATGGCATGGCAGAGCCCAAAACACATGTAGAGCTCATGCCCATATGCAGCACACAATAATCATGGTAAAAATGACAAATGCTCATAAACTGATAAGAATCAGCACCTAACATTTTATAGCACTCTTGCATCAACAATTAGGGCATAAGGATGGACTCAAACAAGCATGGTGCAATGGAACAAAATGAAGAGCACATCATGATGAAAATTTTGACATATTATGCATGCAAAACGGAGCTACGGGTGAGAAGTCATGATGCGATGAACAGGGCATTAAATCATCACAGATCTAGGACTTAGTGGAAATTATACCCTCCGCGAAAGTCAACGCGGGACGAGGGCAAGCGGGACAAGGAGATCCATGACGTGGGCGCGGCGTTTGGTTCTCGTCCTGGTGGATCTCATCCACCCAGACCAGATCTAGCTCTGGCGACATGGCGGCGTCGGCGACGAAGCTCCGGCGAGCGGTGGAGGAGTGTGGCGACGAGTGGGCGACAAGGCGGCGGAGGGCGCGGGCCGTGGGCGCAGCGCCGGCGAGGGGCAGAGGCGGCAGAGGTGCGCGAGGGCGAAGTGCCGGCGGGTGATGCGGCAGGCGGCAGTGGGGAAACCGAGCGGCGGCGAGGCGGTGGTGGAGCGAGGCGAGCGCTCGGGCGGCGGGGCACCCACGGGCGAGCGGCGGCGCGTGGTTCGGGCCCCGCGGGCCTAACGCGGGCCGAGCGGGCCAGCGGCGGCGGGCGGAGGAGAAGGCCACGTGGCGGGCGACCACTGGTCCGGGGCGGCGGCGCGAAGCGTCCGACGCAGACGGACAAGTCCGGCGGCGTGGCGGGAGTTGGATCTAGGGTTTCATCTGCGCGAAAATTTCGGGGAGGCACACATATTTATAGGTAGAGGGAGCTAGGAGAGTCCAAATGAGATGCAATTTTCGGCCATGCGATCGTGATCGAATGACCGAGAGGATGGAGGGGGTTTGCATGGATTATTGGGCCACTTTGGAGGGGTGTTGGGCTGCAACACACACGAGGCCTTTACGGTTCCCCGGTTAACCGTTGTAGTACCAAGCGAACTCCAAATGGCACGAAACTTGGCAGGCGGTCTACCGGTGGTATACCAAGGCCGCTTGGAAAATCTCGGTCCATTCCAAGAATATTTAACACCCACACACGAAAAGAGACAAAAGGGGGCGCCGAAGGACATAGGAGTGTCGGATTGCAAAACGGACAACGGGGAAAATGCTCGGATGCATGAGACGAACACGTATGCAAATGCGATGCACATGATGACATGATATGAAATGCATGACACGAAAACAAATGACAAAGCAACAAAAGCGAATAATTGGAAGACACCTGGCACAACGGTCTCGGGGCGTCACAATGACGCGTCCGCTCTTATTCTACCACGACTGAAGCACCTCGAGCTCATCGCCGTCTACCTCTCAAACTATGACATGGAGCGCCTGCTCCGTGGCTGTACTACACTCGAGTACCTTTGTCTTCAGGTGATCAATGGGTGAATACCTTCCACATCACCTCCATGACTCTCCGGACTATTTATGTGTGTTGCTGGTGTGGCAGGAAGACATCACAAGATGTGTACCACGGTATGGTCATTAAGTACATACCTACACTTGAGAGATTACTTGTAGTTGATCAAGAAGGTCCAACAAGAATCAATGTCATTTCTTCGCCGAAATTTACAGTCGTGGGCTACTCATCTCACAAATACTCCAAACTTGTTATTGGATCCACACACATTCAGGTACAACAGCCGCCATATACCTCTCCTTCTACAAATTAACATTATTTCTAATTTTGAAGATGTTTGTTCGTCTATCATTCAGAAAATGATTCTGACAAGCTTGACCCCGAAACTACGCATAGTGAAGGTCTTGGCACTAGAATCTATCGGCCCCAACCTGGAGCAAGTTGTCGGTTTCCTAAGATGCTTTCCCTGCCAGGAGAAGCTATATATCGAGGTGATGTTCCTTTCATGTCAAATGTTAACCATAAGGGAGTTCAAGTTTTCTTAGGGAACTTTTCATCCACTCCAACCTCTTGTGAAGAAGGCTACATTTTTCTAGAATGTAATCAAATGCCCATGTTAATTATGTCAGATCGAAGATGGCATGTTAGTGCATTTTACAGATCATGCAAACCAAATAGGCATGTAGTAATGTTCAAAATTGCATGTACTCACTAACACGTATTCTTCTTTTGCAGATAAGATTAGGCCTAGTGGTGGATAATGTGATAAAATATAAAAATCATGTTGAATGCCTAGATCTGCATCTCTCAGAAATTACTTTGAACTCCTACCAAGGGACCTTACTGGAGATTATATTCGCCAGGTTCTTTGTTCTTAGAGCAAGGGTGCTGAAGGAAAATGAGGTTTGCCCTACATTTATTTCACAAAAATGAATGGTTTGTCGATCAGCGCCGGCGCCTACGGCAGAATGGAGTAGGCTCCAAAAATGCTGAATTTCATTTTGGAACTTCAGATGATAGAGTAATCGGAAGTCATCATGTCAACCCCATACATGACTTCTCAGTGGCTGACCCCTTTGCAAAAATTGTGAGGTTTCGAAACCAAACATAGAAGCGGTGATATTAGTTTGAACCTCTCTGATATCCATGTTCAGCGGATCAGCGCGAGCCTTTGCAGCTGATGAGCTGAATTTCATTTGTAATATTAGTTTGAACCTTGTAATCTTCGAATTTGAGCCATATAACTCTGGAATTTGAACCATGTAAAATTTCGAGCTTTTGTGGTACAATCGTTGAAATGGCATCGTATGAGACTCATATATTGCTAACACTATTTTGACCTTAATATGCAATGGTCTTAGATTTTATTAACCATTCTCGAATCAGTTTACCTTCTCGATCTCACAGCACATGATCTATATAGCTAACTTGACTGCGATATTCGACATTATTGCACACGGTTGGTTTCTTCCACCGTGTGCACTGTAGAGCGTAGAATTAATTATCACACTTGAGTGTCCATCATCACCCTTCTGTGTAATGTTGACCTCATCACCCTCGGATAAACTTATGATCGAAGTCATTCCACACACTTCGTCCTTACAAAGCTTTTTGCCAATAAACGCCGATGATTTCTCCCTCTTCTAGCCGACGTGTGGCCAAACTAGCCGGGCGGGAAGCTTACGTGGTAAACAGCGTGGTAGCGCGGGAACAGGCTCATCGATGATAAATTTGGCGCCTCTTCGAGCCCACGCGTGCAGTGCGGTGTTGTCAAGCATGCACTGGAATCCTCCGCTATGAACACCGTGACAAGATGTGACGATTACAGGCCGGCCGGCCCCCGTTTATTACAGCGGCCATTTAACCCTTGTGTCTCTTCAACCTTTCGATCACGCCCCACCATTGCAAGAAGCACACCCACCACGAGAAATTGTTAGAGGGTATCCTGCAAGGCTCCGATGGCGTTCCAAGCGGCTGCCGACGACGAGCAGTAGTTCACCATGCGTGCCATGGTGGACACCCACAGAAGGTTCATGGACCTCTCGGTGGTGTACACCAATGACCCAGTCTAGGTGGAGCACTCCATCCACATCATGGAGCTGTTGCTTGCCGTGGAGAAGTACAAGGTGGTCGGGTTCGACCTCGAGTACACCCGTACTCGTGTTGGGTCTCCTCCCAAGGTCACCGTCACCGAGATGTGTGTGCGCCACCATGTCCTCGTCTACCAGTACTGCCTGGCCACAAGGCCTTGCAAGCGTTTCGCCAGGTTTGTCAACCGCCCCCACTACATGTTCGTTACGGTGGACATCACCAACGATGTAAAGGCGCTCGAGAATTCGGGCATCGCCTGCTAGAATCTTATCGACATCCAGGGCCAATACCAGATCTAGGGCAGCAAGGAGCATGAGAAGGACTCACTGGTTCACCTCGCCGAGGCCATCATCAACCCCTACTACAGAGACATGAAGGATTCATGCAACAAGGACAAGCGTGCCTGGCACTCGGCCTGGATGGAGGAACTCGACAAATCTCACATCGTGTACGCAGCCAAGGAGGCGTACACAAGCTACGACATGTACAGGCGGATCGTTGACAAGAGGAAGTGCCTCCTTCCCCCAAACGGCCAGGGATCCATCCGGAAGCAAAGCAATGGCAAGTGTCATCGCAACAATAAGTAGATGATTAGATCCTCGTTTCCCCTACTTTAGTATGCATGTAATTGCTTACTTTGGTGTGTGGAAATGTTATGTGTATAGTCACTTGCGTAACTGCATGCTTAATTTGGTTATGCAATGCTATCTATTTAAGTATATATGGCGATGTTCTGTAGACAGACCGTAGATGTTGTGCGGACAAAGAAAATCACATCGCACATGGACTTAACAATGGAACCCGCCGGTGATGTTTTCATCAATCACTCACAATTGTATACCAGCAATCGTTTGCTCACAACACACACGGCTTGTTAGCAGTAATCGTCTATGTTGTTATCGGTCTTCGCACACGTTTCCTATTACAGACCTGTTTGCCTCATATCACACACATCTTGTTCATTTGAACCGTTTCTGCTCTCATGTCTCAACGCAAATAGTTCATCCGAGTGAGCCGCATGACGTATATCGCACACACCTTTGATCTGGCTGACCTTTTCTTTTGTGTTGCCTGATCACAAACAGTTCATCCGAATGAACCGTATGTTGTACATCGCACACACCTTCATCTAGCTGCCTGTTTCTTTTGTTCCTCCTCATCGCAGACAGTTAATTGAGCTGAACCGTATGCCTTGCATCGTACACACAACTAAAATCTGAACCGTGTTTGATGCATCCTCCATCACAAACATTTTTCACCTTTTTATGAGTTTTTTACACCACCGTTTGCAATTATGGCATTGCACACAATTTCTTCGAAGGGTCTCTGATCGTAGTATGGCATTAGCAGCAACCTACAGTAGGGTAGAACACCTAAACCTGATGAACAAATTAAAGTTGAACATAGTATTGCTATGGTTAAAGATCTCTTAGAGGAAGATATGGCTGGGCATGTTATTTACTTGTGTAAAGAAGCTGATAGAATTGCCAAACCTGGTAAGAAAGATAAACATAGACCCGTTGTTGGCATGCCTGTCATCTCAGTTAAAATAGGAGGTCACATTTATCATGATTTATGTGACATGGGTGCTAGTGTGATTGCTATTCCTTACACCTTATATCAAGAAATTATGAAAGACATAGCACCTGTAGAGTTAGAAGAAATAGATGTTACTATTAAACTTGCTAACAGAGACACCATATCACCTTTTGGGATTGTTAGAGATGTTGAAGTCTTGTGTGGGAAAATAAAATACCCTATAGATATTCTTGTTCTTGGTTCCCCACAGGATGACTTTTGTCTCATTATCTTTGGTACACCTTTCTAGAATAAAGTTAATGCTAAGATAGACTGTAAGAAACAAACTGTTGGTGTTAGCTGATACGTCTCCAACGTATCTATAATTTTTTATTGCTCCATGCTATATTATCCACTGTTTTGGGCAATATTGGGCTTTATTATCCACTTCTATATTATTTTTGGGACTAACCTATTAACCGAAGGCCTAGCCCAGATTTGTTGTTTTATGCCTATTTCAGTGTTTTGAAGAAAAGGAATATCAGACGGAGTCGAAACGGAACGAAATCAACTGGAGAAGTTATTTTTGGAAGGAAACACACCTGATGGACTTGGACCCCACGTCAGAAGATACAGGAGCTGCCCACGAAGGTGGGGGGTGCGCCCACCCCCTAGGGCGCGCCCCCTGCCTCGTGGGGCCCCGTGGCTCCCCTGACATGCTTCTTCTGCCTATATAACTCCATATACCCTAAAACTTCCAGATAGCACAATAGATCGGGAGTTCCGCCGCCAGAAGCCTCCGTAGCCACCGAAAACCAATCTAGACCCGTTCCGGCACCCTCCCGGAGGAGGCAATCCTTCTCTGGTGGCCATCTTCATCATCCCGGTGCTCTCCATGATGAGCAGGGAGTAGTTCTCCCTCGGGGCTGAGGGTATGTACCAGTAGCTATGTGTTTGATCTCTCTCTCTCTCTCGTGTTCTTGATTTGGCACGATCTTGATGTATCACGAGCTTTGCTATTATAGTTGGATCTTATGTTTCTCCTCCCCCTCTTCTCTCTTGTAATGAATTGAGTTTCCCCTTTGAAGTTATCTTATCGGATAGAGTCTTTAAAGACTTGAGAACACTTGATGTATGTCTTGCCGTGGATATCTGTGGTGACAATGGGATACCACGTGCCACTTGATGTATGTTTTGGTGATCAACTTGCGGGTTCCGCCCATGAACCTATGCATAGGGGTTGGCACACGTTTTCGTCGTGATTCTCCGGTAGAAACTTTGGGGCACTCTTTGAGGTTCTATGTGTTGGTTGAATAGATGAATCTGAGATTGTGTGATGCATATCGTATAATCATACCCACGGATACTTGAGGTGACATTGGAGTATCTAGGTGACATTAGGGTTTTGGTTGATTTGTGTCTTAAGGTGTTATTCTAGTACGAACTCTAGGGCTGTTTGTGACACTTATAGGAATAGCCCAACGGATTGATTGGAAAGAATAACTTTGAGGTGGTTTTGTACCCTGCCATAATCTCTTCATTTGTTCTCCGCTATTAGTGACTTTGGAGTGACTCTTTGTTGCATGTTGAGGGATAGTTATGTGATCCAATTATGATATTATTGTTGAGAGGACTTACACTAGTGAAAGTATGAACCCTAGGCCTTATTTCCACACATTGCAATACCGTTTACGCTCACTTTTATCACTTGCTACCTTGCTGTTTTTATAATTTCAGATTACAAATACCCATATCTACTATCCATATACCACTTGTATCACCATCTCTTCGCTGAACTAGTGCACCTATACAATTTACCATTGTATTGGGTGTGTTGGGGACACAAGAGACTCTTTGTTATTTGGTTGCAGGGTTGCTTGAGAGAGACCATCTTCATCCTACGCCTCCTACGGATTGATAAACCTTAGGTCATCCACTTGAGGGAAATTTGCTACTGTCCTACAAACCTCTGCACTTGGAGGCCCAACAACGTCTACAAGAAGAAGGTTGTGTAGTAGACATCAAGCTCTTTCTGGCGCCGTTGCCAGGGAGGTTAGCGCTTGAAGGTATATCTTTAGATCTTGCAATCGAGTCTTTTAGTTTCTTGTTTTATCACTAGTTTAGTTTATAAAAGAAAACTATAAAAAATGGAATTGAGTTTGTCTCATACGCTTCACCTTTTTAATATCTTTCGTGAGGATGGAAAGGATAATTGTGCTCAAGTGCTAGAAGAGTAAATCTATAAAATGTTTGTCACTAAATATTTGAATGATGAGCATGATTGCAATGTTGTTAGTATGAATTCCTTGAATATACATAATGCTAATGATATGCAAAGCCACAAGCTTGGGGAAGCTATGTTTGATGAACATGATTTTTTTTAGTTCCCCAAGTTTTGATGAGCAAATTTATTATGATGAAAGCATGCCTCCTATTTATGATGATTATATTGATGAAAGTGGATTTGGAGAGGTCATGACTTTATTTTGTGATAAATCCACTATTTCGGAAGAGGTTCCAATTGATTATGAGAACAAAGTTGCTATCTCTAATGATTATTGTGATGACACGTATGCTTTAAAGAATAATGATAACCATGAAACTTGTCATCTTGATCTTAATTTTCAATCACATGATAGTTATTTAGTTGAGTTTGCTCCCACTATTATTCATGAGAAGAAATTTGCTTATGTGGAGAGTAATAAAATTTCTCTGCTTGTAGATCATGAAAAGAATACTTTATGTGATGGTTATATTGTTGAATTCATTCATGATGCTACTGAAAATTATTATGAGGGAGTAATATATGCTTGTAGGAATTGCAATAATATCAAGTTTCCTCTCTATGTGCTTAAAGTTTTGAAGTTATGGTTGTTTTACCTTCATATGCAAGTTGATTCTTGTTCCCACAAGTTGTTTGCTCACAAAATCCCTATGCATAGGAAGCATGTTAGACTTAAATGTGCTAGTAATATTCTTCATGATGCTCTCTTTATGTTTCAATTATTACCCTTTATGTGAGCATCATTGAAACCATCATGCCTAGCTTGGGGCATTAAATGATAGCGCCTATTGGGAGGCAACCCAATTTTATTTTATTTCCTTGCTTTTTGTTCCTGTTTAGTAATAAATAATTCATCTAGCCTCTGTTTAGATGTGGTTTTAGTTTTTTAATTAGTGTTTGTGCCAAGTAGAACCTTTGGGAAGACTTGGGGAAAGTCTTGTTGATCATGCTGTCAAAAACAGAAACTTTAGCTCTCACGAGAATTGGTGACATTTTTATTTGGAGAGTGATATTTAGTTAATTATTTTTTAGATGATTAATAGATAAATTCCGCAGGTGCAGCAATTTATTTGAGAATTTTATGAGTTCCAGAAGTATACGTTTGATCCAGATTACTACAGACTGTTCTGTTTTTGACAGATTCTGTTTTTCATGTGTTGTTTACTTATTTTGATGAATCTATGGCTAGTAAAATAGTTTATAAACCATAGAGAAGTTGGAATAAAGTAGGTTTAACACCAATATAAATAAAGAATGAGTTCATTACAGTACCTTGAAGTGGTGATTTATCTTCTTATACTAACGGAGCTTACAAGTTTTCTATTAAGTTTTGTGTTGTGAAGTTTTCAAGTTTTGGGTAAAGATTCGATGGACTATGGAATAAGGAGTGGTAAGAGCCTAAGCTTGGGGATGCCCAAGGCAGCCCAAGGTAATATTCAAGGATAACCAAGAGACTAAGCTTGGGGATGCCCCGGAAGGCATCCCCTCTTTCGTCTTCGTTCATCGGTAACTTTACTTGGAGCTATATTTTTATTCGCCGCATGATATGTGTTTTGCTTGGAGCATCAATTTATTTTGTTAGGATTTTCTTGCTGTTATTTAGAATAATGTTTTGCATCTTTTATTTCAATAAAAGTGGCATTAATAGTCTTTACTATGCCTATGATACAAGTATACACGTTGCTGTTTGAAAACAGAAAGTTTACCGCTGTTGCAATAATTCCCTAGAAAAATCAGAATGTGATAAAATGTTGAAACCTTTTGCATATTAAGCTCTGATAAATTTTCTACAGTGAGAATTTTCTTTCATAATTTTTGGAGCTAGGGAAGTATGGATGTTGCAGCATTCTTTACAGACTATCCTGTTTAGGCAGATTGCTGTTATGTTTGCATTGTTTGCATATGTTTGCTTCTTTAATGATTCTATTTGAGGATAGGACTATTGAATATGCAGAGGCATTTAGTATGCAATGTTGAATAATAATTTTAGTGATTTGATACAGTAGAGTATGATAAGGTTTTGGCAATGGTTTATACTAACTTCTCTCACAAGTCCTTGTTGAGTTTTGTGTGGATGAAGCTTTTGAGATTTAGGGAGACCGTGATATGAGAGGAATTAAGGAGACACAAAAGCTCAATCTTGGGGATTCCCAAGGCACCCCAAGATAATATTTCAAGAAGTCTCAAGCATCTAAGCTTGGGGATGCCCCGGTTGGCATCCCACCTTTCTTCTTCAACAATTATCGGTTAGTTTCGGTTGATCCTAAGTTTTTGCTTCTTCACATGATGTTTGCTATTCTTAGATGTAATTTTATTTTGCTTTGATTGCTGTTTGAATAATGTACCAAGATCTGAAATTATTAAATGTTAGAGAGTCTTCACATAGTTGCATAATTATTTAACTACTCATTGATCTTCACTTAAATCTTTCGGAGTAGTTTGTCATTTGCTCTAGTACTTCACTTACATCCTTTTAGAGCACGGTGGTGGTTTTATTTTATAGAAATAGATGAACTCTCATGCTTCACTTAGATTATTTTGAGAGTCTAAATAGCATGGTAATTTTCTTAAAATCCTAATATGCTAGGTATTCAAGAATAATAAAATTCTCTTATGAGTGTGTTGAATACTAAGAGAAGTTTGATACTTGATGATTGTTTTGAGATACGGAGATGGTGATATTAGAGTCATGCTAGTTGAGTAGTTGTGAATTTGAGAAATATTTGTGTTGAAGTTTGTGATTCCCGTAGCATGCACGTATGGTGAACCGTTATGTGATGAAGTCGGAGCATGATTTATTTATTGATTGTCTTCCTTATGAGTGGCGGTCGGGGACGAGCGATGGTCTTTTCCTACCAATCTATCCCCCTAGGAGCATGCGCGTAGTACTTTGTTTCGATAACTAATAGATTTTTGAAATAAGTATGTGAGTTCCTTATGACTAATGTTGAGTCCATGGATTATACGCACTCTCACCCTTCCACCATTGCTAGCCTCTCTAGTACCACGCAACTTTTGCCGGTACCTTAAACCCACCATATACCTTCCTCAAAACAGCCAACATACCTTCCTATCATGGCATTTCCATAGCCATTCCAAGATATATTGCCATGCAACTTTCCACCGTTCCGTTTATTATGACACGCTTCATCATTGTCATATTGCTTTGCATGATCATGTAGTTGACATCGTATTTGTGGCAAAGCCACCGTTCATAATTCTTTCATACATGTCACTCATGCATCATTGCACATCCCGGTACACTGCCGGAGGCATTCATATAGAGTCATATCTTGTTCTAAGTATTGAGTTGTAATTCTTGAGTTGTAAGTAAATAAAAGTGTGATGATCATCATTATTAGAGCATTGTCCCAGTGAGGAAAGGATGATGGAGACTATGATTTCCCCACAAGTCGGGATGAGACTCCGGACGAAAAAAAAAGAAAAGAGAAAGGCCAAATAAAAAAATAAAGGCCAAATAAAAAAAAGGCCAAATAAAAAAAGGGGGGACAATGCTACTATCCTTTTACCACACTTGTGCTTCAAAGTAGCACCATGACCTTCATGATAGAGAGTCTCCTATGTTGTCACTTTCATATACTAGTGGGAATCTTTCATTATAGAACTTTGCTTGTATATTCCAATGATGGGCTTACTCAAAATGGCCTAGGTCTTCGTGAGCAAGCAAGTTGGATGCACACCCACTAGTTTCTTTTGTTGAGCTTTCATATACTTATAGCTCTAGTGCATCCGTTGCATGGCAATCCCTACTCACTCACATTGATATCTATTGATGGGCATCTCCATAGCCCGTTGATACGCCTAGTCGACGTGAGACTATCTTCTCCCTTTTTGTCTTCTCCACAACCACCATTCTATTCCACCTATAGTGCTATGTCCATGCCTCACGCTCATGTATTGCGTGAAGATTGAAAAAGTTTGAGAACATCAAAAGTATGAAACAATTGTTTGGCTTGTCATCGGGGTTGTGCATGATTTAAATATTTTGTGTGGTGAAGATGGATCATAGCCAGACTATATGATTTTGTAGGGATAGCTCTCTTTGGCCATGTTATTTTGAGAAGACATGATTGCTTAGTCAGTATGCTTGAAGTATTGTTTTTTTATGTCAATATTAAACTTTTGTCTTGAATCTTATGGATCTAAATATTCATATCACAAGTAAGAAGAATTACATTGAAATTATGCCAACTAGCATTCCACATCAAAAATTATATTTTTATCATTTACCTACTCGAGGACGAGCAGGAATTAAGCTTGGCGATGCTTGATACGTCTCCAACGTATCCATAATTTTTGATTGCTCCATGCTATATTATCCACTACTTTGGGCAATGTTGGGCTTTATTATCCACTTTTATATTATTTTTGGGACTAACATATTAACCGGAGGCCCAGCCCAGATTTGTTGTTTTATGCCTATTTTAGTGTTTTGAAGAAAAGGAATATCAGACGGAGTCGAAATGGAACGAAATCATCTGGAGAAGTTATTTTTGGAAGGAAACACACCTGATGGACTTGGACCCCATGTCAGAAGATACGGGAGCTGCCCACAAGGGTGGGGGGCGCGCCCACCCCCCTAGGGCGCGCCCCCTGCCTCGTGGGGCCCACGTGGCTCCCCTGATGTGCTTCTTCTGCCTATATAACTCCATATATCATAAAACTTCCAGAGAGCACAATAGATCGGGAGTTCCGCCGCCAGAAGCCTCCGTAGCCACCGAAAACCAATCTAGACCCGTTCCGGCACCCTGCCGGAGGGGGCAATCCTTCTCCGGTGGCCATCTTCATCATTCCGGTGCTCTCCATGACGAGGAGGGAGTAGTTCTCCCTCGGGGCTGAGGGTATGTACCAGTAGCGTGTTTGATCTCTCTCTCTCGTGTTCTTCATTTGGCACGATCTTGATGTATCGCGAGCTTTGCTATTATAGTTGGATCTTATGTTTCTCCTCCCCCTCTTCTCTCTTGTAATTAATTAAGTTTCCCCTTTGAAGTTATCTTATCGGATTGAGTCTTTAAAGACTTGAGAACACTTGACATATGTCTTGCCGTGGATATCTGTGGTGACGATGGGATACCACGTTCCACTTGATGTATGTTTTGGTGATCAACTTGCGGGTTCCGCCCATGAACCTATGCATAGGGGTTGGCACACATTTTCTTCATGATACTCCGGTAGAAACTTTGGGGCACTCTTTGAGGTTCTATGTGTTGGTTGAATAGATCAATCTGAGATTGTGTGATGCATATCGTATAATCATACCCATGGATACTTGAGGTGACATTGGAGTATCTAGGTGGCATTAGGGTTTTGGTTGATTTGTGTCTTAAGGTGTTATTCTAGTATGAACTCTAGGGCTGTTTGTGACACTTATAGGAATAGCCCAACGGATTGATTGGAAAGAATAACTTTGAGGTGGTTTCGTACCCTACCATAATCTCTTCGTTCGTTCTCTGCTATTAGTGACTTTGGAGTGACTCTTTGCTGCATATTGAGGGATAGTTATGTGATCCAATTATGATATTATTGTTGAGAGGACTTACACTAGTGAAAGTATGAACCCTAGGCCTTATTTCCACATTTTGCAATACCGTTTACGCTCACTTTTATCACTTGCAACCTTGCTGTTCTTATAATTTCAGATTACAAATACCCATATCTACTATCCATATACCACTTGTATCACCATCTCTTCGCCGAACTAGTGCACCTATACAATTTACCATTGTATTTGGTGTGTTGGGGACACAAGAGACTCTTTGTTATTTGGTTGCAGGGTTGCTTGAGAGAGACCATCTTCATCCTACCCTTCCTACGAATTGATAAACCTTAGGTCATCCACTTGAGGGAAATTTGCTACTGTCCTACAAACCTCTGCACTTGGAGGCCCAACGACGTCTACAAGAAGAAGGTTGTGTAGTAGACATCATTAGCTTTGGTGATGAGTCTCATGAGTTTAATTTTTCCATGTTTAGTAGAAATCTTCATGAAAGAGAATTGCCTAGTAAGGATGAATTAATTGGTCTTGCTTCTATTGTCGTACCACCTACTGATCCTTTAGAACAATATTTGCTAGACCATGAGAATGATTTACATATGCATGAAAGAAAAGAAATAGATAAAATTTTCTTTGAACAACGTCCTCCGTTTAAACACAATTTGCCTATTCAAACTCTAGGAGGTCCTACTCCACCTAAAGGTGATCCTGTGTTTGAATTAAAACAATTGCCAGACACTTTGAAATATGCTTATCTCGATGAATACAAGATATATCCTGTTATTATTAGTGCTAACCTTTCAGAACCAGAAGAAGAAATATTATTGAAAGTTCTAAGGAAGCACCGAGGTGCTATTGGATATACTCTTGATTATTTAAAGGGCATTAGTCCCACTCTATGTCAGTGCAAAATTAATATGGAACCTGACGCTAAACCCGTTGTTGATCACCAACATCGGTTAAATCTGAAGATGGAAGAAGTGGTGTGAACGGAAATATTAAAACTTCTGGAAGTAGGTACAATCTATCCTATAGCTGATAGTAGATGGGTAAGTCCTTTTCATTGTGTTCCTAAGAAAGGAGGTATAACTGTTGTTCCTAATGATAAGAATGAGCTTATTCCACAAAGAATTGTCACAGGCTATAGAATGGTAATAGATTTTCGAAAATTAAACAAAGCAACTAGAAAAGATCATTACCCTTTGCCTTTTATTAATCAAATGCTTGAAAGATTATCTAAGCACACACACTTTTGCTTCCTTGATGGATATTCTGGCTTTTCACAAATACCTGTTTCTCAACTTGATCAAGAAAAGACCACTTTTACTTGTCCCTTTGGAACCTATGCTTATAGACGTATGACTTTTGGTTTATGTAATGCACCTGCTACCTTTCAAAGATGTATGACTACTATATTCTCTGACTTTTATGAAAAGATTGTTGAGGTTTTCATGGATGCATTTTTTGTTTATAGGAAGTCTTTTGATGATTGTTTAAGCAATCTTGATCAAGTTTTGTAGAGATGTGAACAAACAAATCTTGTCTTGAATTGGGAGAAGTGCCATTTTATGGTTAATGAAGGCATTGTCTTGGGTCATAAAATTTCTTAAAGAGGTATTGAAGTGGATCAACCTAAGGTTGATGCAATTGAGAAAATGCCATGTCCTAAAGATATAAAAGGTATTCGTAGTTTCCTAGGTCATGCTAGTTTCTATAGGAGATTTATTAAAGACTTTTCGAAAATTTCTAGGCCTCTTATTAATCTCTTGCAGAAGGATATTCCTTTTTTTGATGATGATTGTTTAGAATCCTTTGAAACACTAAAGAAAGCCTTAATTTCTGCACCTATTGTTCAACCACCTGATTGGAACTTGCCTTTTGAAACTATGTGTGATTCTAGTGATTATGATGCTGGTGTTGTTCTAGGACAAAGAGTTGATAAGAAACATAATGTTATTCATTATGCTAGTAAAACTCTAGATAGTGCTCGAAGAAATTATGCTACTACTGAAATGAATTCTTAGCAGTTGTGTTTGCTTGTGGTAAATTTAGACCTTATATTGTTGATTCCAAAGTAATTGTTCACACAGACCATGCTGCTATTAAAATCTTATGGAAAAGAAAGATGCTAAACCTAGACCTATTCGATGGGTTCGCTTGTTACAAGACTTTGATTTACATATCATTGATAGAAAAGGAGTTGAGAACCCAGTTGCTGATAATTTTTCTAGGCTTGAAAACTTGCTTGATGACCCACTATCTATTGATGATAGTTTTCCTGATGAGCAGTTAGATGCAATAGATGTTTCTCATGGTACTCCTTGGTATGCTGATTATGCTAATTACATTGTTGCTAAATATTTACCACCTAGCTTTACATACCAACAAAAGAAAATAAAATTCTATGATTTAAAACATTACTTTTGGGATGACCCACATCTTTACAAAGGAGTAGATTGTATTATTAGACGTTGTGTACCTGAGCATGAACGGGGACAAATCCTACGGAAATGTCACTCTGATGCTTATGGAGGGCATCATGCTGGAGATAGAACTGCTCATAAGATATTGCAATCCAGATTTTGTTGGCCTACTCTCTTGAAGGATGGCCATAAGTTCATCTTATCTTGTGATGAATGTCAAAGGATAGGTAATATCGGTAAGCGTCAAGAAATGCCTATGAATTATTCATTGCTGTTGAACCATTTGATGTTTGGGGATTTGATTACATGGGACATTTTCCTTCCTCTAATGGGTATACACATATTTTGGTTGCTATTGATTATGTTACTAAATGGGTAGAATCTATTCCAACTAGTAGTGTTGATCACAACACCTCTATTAAAATGCTTAAGGAAGTTATTTTCCCAAGGTTTGGAGTCCCTAGATATTTAATGACTGATGGTGGTTCACACTTTATTCATGGTGCTTTTCGTAAAATGCTTGCTAAGTATGATGTTTACCATAGAATTGCATCACCTTATCATCCTTAGTCTACTGGTCAAGTTGAACTTAAAAATAGAGAAATTAAATTAATTTTGCAAAAGACTGTCAATAGGTCCAGGAAGAATTGGTCTAAGAAATTAGATGATGCACTTTGGGCTTATAGAACAGCATATAAAAATCCTATGGGTATGTCTCCTTACAAAATGGTTTATGGAAAAGCTTGTCATTTGCCTCTTGAGTTAGAACATAAAGCATATTGGGCAATCAAAGAACTCAATTATGATTTCAATCTTGCTGGTGAGAAGAGGTTATTTGATATTAGCTCATTAGATGAATGGAGAACCCAAGCTTATGAAAATGCAAAATTATTTAAAGAAAACGTAAAAAGATGGCATGACAAAAGAATTCAAAAGCGTGAGTATAAAGTTGGAGAATATGTTCTTTTGTACAACTCTTATTTCAAATTCTTTGCAGGAAAGCTCCTCTCAAAATGGGAAGGCCCATATGTCATCGAGGAGGTTTACTAGTCTGGAGCCATCAAAATAAATAATTCTGAAGGTACTAACCCGAAGGTTCTCAATGGACAACGAATAAAGCATTACATCTCAGGTACTCCTATTAATGTTGAAAGTAATATTATCCAAACTATTACACCGGAAGAGCACATAAAAGAGTCCTTCCGGAACACTCAAGAATTTTGAAAATAAGGAGGTACGTGATACAATAAGTAAACAGACTCCGAAAAATCCGCAAAAATATTCTTTATCAGTTTTGGAATATTTTAGAACTTTGGGAATAAAGAAACTTCTAGGAAGCATCCCCTGGTGGGCACAATACACCAGGGTGAGCCAGGCTTGCCTAGCGTGCCCAGGTGGATTGTGCCCACCTGGGACACCTTCCGTACTTCGTTTTTCTACCATGTACTTGTCCTCCAAGATAAAAAAAATCTATATATACTTCCCGAACCTGTTGATCACCCTATTGCGGAGAAATCCTCTGTTTTATTTTTCCTTCCTGTTTTCTCACTACAAAAAAAATACACTTCCGTGATGATACGTGTTTGTCACAGTAGGTCACGTTTTCTGTCATGCGTGTACATCCATGACAAATTTATGACAGAATCAAGATAGTCATACCTGTGCTGTCGTAGAAGTGTTCCATGACATTGCCAAAATTATCATCACGGAAGTGTCCACTTCCATGACGATAAATCGCGCGTCACAGAAGTGCTTTCATCAAGGGTGACCGACATGTGGCATCCATCGTAACGGAACGCCGTTAAGCTATCGGGTCGGATTTTGGATCCGATAACCCATTAACAGCCACGACCAATGCCGATTTTCCATGTGTAAAATTCTCATTGGCTGACGGATCCACGTGTCAGCTCCGCGTTGGCACAGGTGTCACTCATCCAACGGTCGAGATGGGCCTATGGTATGTTGACACGTGGACCGGCCCAAAAGTGGCCCACAAAGATTAAATGGGCCGGCCCAACCGAAGGCCCATAAGATTTAGCGGACCATAATGGGTCGGCCCAGCTAAAGGCCCACAAAGTTTAGCGGACCATAATGGGCCGGTCCAGCTAAAGGCCCACACGATTTTGCAGACCATAATGGGCCGGCCCAGCTAAAGGCCCACAAGATTTTGCGGACCATGATGGGCCGGGCTAGCTAAAGGCCCACTAGATTCTGCCGACCATAATGGGCCGGCCCAGCTAAAGGCCCAACATTCTCTGTCAAATCGGCCCGTCAACGGCCTGTCCTAAACTTGTCATCAACGCTGCCCATGGTCACTTCTATCCCGTTAACAGTCCGCTAAGTAATTGGGCAGAATTACGGCCCGGTGTATTTCTGGCCTGTTAAAGGTCCGGCTTCATTCGGGCCCATTTACAAGCCATCAAAACTTTCGGCCCATAAACGACCGTGAAGGATTTGGGTCATATTCGGCCATGTCTGACATTCGGCCTGTTAGAGGCCCACTATAGCTTTGGGCCACTTTCGGTCTGTTGTCATTTTCGGCCTGTTAACACCGGACGTAAACCATGGGCCATATGTGGCCCAACATAATATCGGGCCCATTAACGGCCCATATAAAAATGACGATAATCTAGCCCGACCGAAGTTCCGGCCTATTAAAGGCCCGTGTATTAGGTCGGCGCATTTATGGCCTGTTCGAATTTCGGCCTGTTAAAGTCCAGTGGGTTATTTGGCACAATCAGGGCTCAATCTCACTTTCGGTCTATTAAAGGCCCATGTATTTTATGGGCTCGAGATATTTACACCTGTAAACGGCCTATTTTTACTGAGGGCCCAAATTATGTTTAGGCCTGTTAAAGGCCCACTATGGGCACAGGCCTACCAGAAAAATATGAAAGCTTATGCTGATTTAGGCCCAGATATTTTTAGTGGGCTACATGCCAATTTTGGCCCGTAATCGTTGTTAGCCCAATTGGAATGGGCCCGACGAATGTTGGCATGTTGGGCTTCTACGAAGGTTTCAGCCGAATACATTACTAAGATAAACCTACACTATACAAAAATAGCATCGTAATTACTGCAGCCTGAGGCAGCATCATAAATGTTGTATCACAACAAAATAAATTCGAACCATACAACAAAAGGCCCTTTGGCATAAAGTTTATAGTCCTTCCAGATAAAAGCACCATCAGATGTATAGAAGCACAAATCATTTGACCTGAGTGCTAATGTTTCAGGCTGTATAATCTGATGGAGCAGCATGATCTCCACCTTTTTCCGCCATTGCTCTTGAACAACGAAGCGAATGTCTGATAGTCTGGTTTCAAAACCATTCATATCTTGACGACATTTCTCAACCACTATTCTTGTTTCCGAAACAACGTCCATTAGGGATTGGACTTGTGTCTGGAGCATAGACATATCACTCTGTCTAGCAGGAAGATTTTGTTCAGTAGGCAATTTGGACGAGGTTACCTTGAAAACCAACCCAGAATTACGCAGGAAGGTGCTTTTGCACTGTTAGTGGAGAGATACTGATGCACTGCAGCAAGAGGTGACATTGTGCATGTAGTAGCCTCGTCACCTTCAGGTGGTTGTGGCTATTCAATCATTTGTTCCATAGCTTCCTGAAAGTTTGAACTTGTAGACTAGTGTACCAAATAAGTTACTAATGAGACAAAAACAAACAAAGTAGGTTAAACGTTTATACATAACTTATTTTGGTGAACTACTGTAATACATTAGCATGTATTGTAGTGCCAACTACATAATAAAATCACTTTCGGAACATATGTCCATGTAGCATGCCTATTGTATTGTCTATTTCCTCACATTCGTTGACATCTAAGGATAAAGAGACATGGTTTAAAGTAGGATGAACATAGTATGACATCATTCATATCATGGGCAAACAGATATAAAACAGACATGCTATTTTATCATTGTGTGCGCACGTGAACATAACAACTAGATTACAGATCAAGACCAAAAATATCCTTCATGTCTTTTAAACCATGTAAGGTGAAATGATACGTTAAGACAACTGTGAATAAAAGTGAACAGAGTAACTGACATTGGCTGCAAACCAAGTAGTTAAATGAACACATCACAGTACCAATCAGTTCAAGGCAGGAGGAGTAAGGACTTACAACAGCGGCTTGAACTGGTGTGCTCATGCCCTTCATCTTGCTGGTGTGGCAATCCTTGAAGATTTGCACTGCATTCGGTTCAGGTTCTTTTTGGTCCGCACGGGATTTCCTCTGTATTTGGAACAAGTCAATATAGATACGATAATATGGCACAAAAAAAGAAGGAAGTAGCAGCTATTTACAAGAGCCTCATAGTGTGCAATATAGCTACGAGATCATGTGGTATGTTGGAATTTCACTTTAGAACGGTTGGTTTTGTTCTTCAAACAGTTAGCCTAGAAGAAGATACACTTGTAAGGCACATACATAAATACAAGTTCAATATGTGGTCTGATCAAATACATATTGCCTACATGATACTTTGGATCAGGAAAGTGTTTAATGAGGGTTGTCCAGTCTTCATCTGTAATATATTCCACTGGAGATGTTTGGGCGATTTCATTGTTAGCATTGCCTTCAAAGTGAGATTTTCTAAGGTGGTACCGGTACTGTCGCAGAGCAGACTGAAAAACATGAGTGCATGCTTGTCTAGTTGCATCATCTTTCGGATCCAACTTGAACCTCATCTGTTGAAAAAAGAATGTGAGTCTTATTAGGAGGAAGCTAGAAAGTATGGGACAGAGCAAGACAATATTACTAATTGCAATGAATAACATTACTTACGGATAAATGGTCAAGGAAGGTGTTAAACTGGGTATTGTCTTTCTCATTCCTGTACTAGATCCATGTTGGGAGGATATGTGCATGACACCTAACGGCAATGACTGCCTCTGATAGTAACTTGGCTGACTCTGTAGCATCACGCGGCCTTTTTAAACATGCCTCAAAATGGATCTCCATTCTTCCTCCTTTAGATTTTGTTAATCTGTCAAGCATTATCCCTGATGTCTGTTTCCGCTTGCGCCGTGGTGCTAGTTCAACAACGAATATGGAAAGTGTTAGTGTACATCAAACTGTGAGAGTGCATATAAAGGAGCATGCAACTACAACTTGACTCGGTCAGGTACCATCTTGGTGTTGATGCTCATGAGGTTCATCTGATCTTGCCAAGTCCTGTTGTGTCAGCAGTGCTTCAGAAGTAGTGTTAGGTATGAAGGCAGCTTGGGAACTGGCTAGTTACGAAGCAAACAAACGAGTAACTAGTTGAGATGCTGGTACAGTTGAAGCGGATGCTACAGCTGGTGGAGCAGGTGATATTGTGTTTGTAGATTTAGCCGATGGACTAGGACCTTCTACTGCACTATAAGTACTAGCAGAATCTGGACGGCAGAACCTTTTCCGTTTTACCCGATGAGTAACAGCACTCCCTACTATATTATTTTCCTTGCTCTTTTTTGACTTTGCCATGTCAAGCTGTACCCACAACACAAAAGAATAAAATCACTCTTCAGAACTCATTGATGCATGATACAGACAAGCAATACTTTGATGTAAGACAACCGTATGAGGATGGAATATGTAAGAAAAACAGGACGGCATGACATATTCACAGCTACGATGTGCAAACTAAGCAGAAGGATTTTCAAGAAAATATAAGTAATGCAAGCTAGACACCATATGAAAGATGCAACCAATATTACTCTGCCAAGTTAAAAGTGTCTTGTCACAAGTGGCAATTCAAAAAATTAGAAGCAGTACAACGTAGAAATCAATGCAGGATGCAACCACTATCAAACTACCATGTTAAAAGCGTCCAATCATGAGTGACTGATGCGGGATACACAACAGCAGTACTTTGATGTAAGAACATGGTATGATAGATAGATGTAGTGTATTCTAGACACAGAAAGCCATGTCATATGCACATGTATAACGTATAAACTTAGCAGGTGCAATTTAATCAAAATAGAAGAAATACAATCTAGACAACATATGCAACATGAAACCAATTATCACACTGTCAACTTAGAGCAAGCACCTGCGATGGTGGAGTTCGGGAGATGAACTCATCATGTTGACTTGAGACTTCAACTTCATTAGCAGTAGAAGTGGCAAATCTATAGAGTCTCTGTTTGCGTCGGTGCGGAGGACCACCAACATCCCCTAGCTTACTCTTTTCCTTCCTATTTTCTAATATTTCCTTATGAAGTCAAAACCACAACTACTTTGATGTAAGGCAAGCGCAGGATAGGAGGATGGAATATATACAAAAAAAGACAATGTTTCGTATTCACACGTACGATAGGAGGATGGAATATGTATGAAAAAACAGTAAGCGGAAGGCATTTCGACAAAATTAGAAGAAATGAAAGCTAGGCACCATATGAACATGCAACCAATATCACTCTATCAGGTAAAAAGTGTCTCGTCATAAGTGCCATTTCAAGAAATTAGAAGCAGTACAAGCTAGAAGACAATGCAAGATGCAACCTACATCACAGTCCCAAGTTAAATGTGTCTTATGGGTAAGTGATTGTTGCAGGTATAAGTTGTAAGCTACACAGATGCAATTCAACATAATCAGAAGCAATACAAACTAGACATCATACGGAAAACACAACCACGTATAACAGTTCCAAGTAAGAGCAAGCACCTGTGATGGTGGAGTAGGGGAGATGTGCTCATCATGTACATGTATGTTCTAGAAGCAGGAACACATGTCATATTCACAGGCATTATGTGTAAAGTAAGCAGATGCAATTCAAGTTAGAAGAAATACAAGCTAGACATCATACGCAACATGCAACCACATATAATAGTGTCAAGTTAGAGCAAGCACCTGTGATGGTGGAGTAGTGAAGATGTGCTCATCATCTACACAGCTACGTTGACTGTCCAGCCTTGTGTTGTCTTGCGAATCTTGTTGGGAGGATGGCGGAGTAGAATCTGTAGAGACCCCCTGTTTGAGTTGCTCCGAAGGACCACCATCATCCACTGCCGGACTAATTTCCTTCAGCTGTAATGATTTTGCATTGTGAAGTCAAACCGATAAGAAAAAGGAATAAAATCCGCTCTTCAGAACTCATTCATGCATGATACTGACGAACACTACTCGGATGAAAGGCAAACACATGACGCGAGGATGGAATTTGTATGAAAAACAGGATGGTGTGACATATTCACACCTACGATGTGGTAACTAAGCACAAGGCATTTCAACAAATTAGAAGCACTGCAAGCTAGACACCATATGAAAGATGCAACCAATATCACTCTGCCAAGTTCAAACTGTATGGCGTTTCAACAAAGTAGAAGCAGTACATGCTAGAAATCATATGCAAGACACAACCAATATCATAGTGGTGACTTAAAGGTGCCTTATCATAAGATATAGTATGTACCTAAAATAGGAAAGCGTGTCATATTCACATGTATCATGTGTAAGCTAAGCAGATGCAGTTTACACTAATTAGGAGCAAGACGAGCTAGACACGATATGCAACATGCAACCAGATATCACACTGCCAAGTTAGAGCAAGCACCTTGGATGGTGGAGTAGGGGAGCGGAGACTTGGACCTTGTAATGCACTATTAGTACAAGGAGAATCGGTACAGATGCTCTGTTTACGTTGCTGTAGAGGACCACCATCATCGCCTTCCTTACTCTTTTCCTTCCGATTTCTTGAGTTTGCCTTGTCAAGTCAAACCCACAAGAAAAAGGAATACAATTTGCTCTTCAGAACTCATTGATGCATGATACTGACGAACACTACTTTCATGTAAAACAAACACTACATATCACACTGCCAAGTAAGAGCAAGCACCTGCGATGGTGGTGTTGGGGAATTGCGGTGATCAACTAGAGGCTACATTGACTATCTTCATTTAGCCTTGCTGTTTCTTGAGAATCATGTGGGGAGGATGACACTGCACTCTATAAACGAGTATGGCGTCTCACAGAAACCCACCCGGGTGACTGTCTCATCATAAGTGATTGACGAGGGATACAAAAGAGCATTAGTTTGATGTACGAACATGGTTAATAGACATATGTAGTATGTATAAATAGGAAGGCATGTCATTATCAAAGGTATAATGTGTAAAGTAAGCAGATGAAATTTAACCAAATTGGAAGTAATACAAGCTAGACACCATATGCAACATGCAACCACATTTGACAACGCGAAGTTAAAGCAAGAACCTGGGATGGTTGTTTGTGGCAATTGAGATCATCAACTGCAGAGCTAAGTTTACTATCTCCAACTGCTGACACTGCACCCGTTAGAGCGCTGGAATGCTTAGTGCTTATCTTCGAATTACACTGGAGCGACTTCTATCTTTTCTTTTCTTCATTCATCAACACTGCGTCAGAGTCTGAAATACCCATGCATAAAAAAACAATAGTGTGAGTATGGGTGAAGTGTGTGCACAATTAGTACAGTGTAAATGTAGCAGATAGCAGGTCGGTGAGAAATAAATGACGGGAGATATATGATAGCTCTACAACATGCATGGCACACTAAATTACTAGATGATTCTATGAAAATAACAGTCGACTGAAAGCAAATAGGTCAGTCCATTTTTTTTGCACCGTCCGATGTACAAAGAATGGGCAGATCGCCTTCATCTACCTCCAGCGAGTCAGTGTTGACGATCTTCCTCGAAACGGCAGCGACCACCGGCCTAGTATTCCTCCCCTGCCTGCGCCCTCCCCTCGACCTCACCGCACCGCCGTGCTTGGCACCGCCCCCCGGCCATCCATTCAAGCCCCGCCGACCTCCAGATCGGGCGCAAGCAGCTCCTGCGCCCCACACCCCTATGATAGACACCGATGCGCCGCTTCTCGGGGAAAAGGCGGACTAGGTGCTCCGCGCGCCTAAGCGGGTGCTGCTTCTTTTAATTGCGGTTCGACTGACCCTGAATTGAAATCCAGGTGAGCTACTGACCTCTAGCAAAGGTGAAATAGTAAAAGGGAGGAAACCTTGTGCATTTAGTATCACGAAGAAGATGAAGTAAGAAGCGCTCAACTAGTTTCTTTCGTGGGATGAATAAGGTGTGAGCGGAGACGTAAGATTTGCACGAATAAGAGAAGAAGAGTACCTCTTTCTGCTGGTAGTGTTGTGTCCTCCTTCTGTTTTTCCGACGATCTTCTTGTTGTTCGCCGGAAACCAGAAGTTGTGGAGGACGGTGCAGCCTTGGACGAACCCATGGCCAAGTTGTTGAGTGTGGTGCATGTGACACTCCAAAATTTTTATTTTGTTTTTATCAAAAACTTTGTGGTTTTGAGGAGAGAGAGCTTTTTTTTTAAATCTTTCTTTTTCAGAAAAAAACCTTCCTCTTAAAAACCTCCTTTTTGCCTTGGCAGGGTTTTTAATTCTTTCAAACTTTGGTGGTTGATCTTTTGCAAACTTTTTCTCTGTTAGTTCCCTCTAAAGATGTAATATTTTTGGGAGTTTTAATTTGTTTTTATTTTTAAGAGAAGCTCTATGAAAATTTGGGATTTTCTTATCTTTGAAGCCACCCTTGGCTTTGTATTTTTTGCCCATGAGATAAAACCCCTCCAAAACCTCCCCTCCCCCTTGTGATCAACCTAAATTCTCTGTCCCAACTAATCCAAACTGGTTTTGGATTTTATTCTAATTATTTCCCCCCTCAATTCAATTCTGAAAATTATTTGGAGCCTGAGGGATTTTCAAAGCAAGCACACTTTTTCATTTGAGTTTTGACCTCAAACCAATTCTCCTGGATTGTCCTTTGAACCCACAACCCAGAACCATCTTGATCCACTCCTCCTCTTTTCAAATTTTTCAAAATACAGTCTCTGCAAGTTTGGACCAGATTTGCCAAATTTGGTGAAATTCATATCCACACTGCTCCAAAAATTCCACCAAAAATCATGCAGCCTACTTGAGCAAGGAGAAGCCACTCCACCAAAAATCAGCTCAAGGAAAAATCACCAGAGGCCAATTTCATTTGGTCGAACACCTTGTGGGCACTGTTACTGTTCTAAGTTCAGAAAATTCAGTTTCAGTCACGCGGCCACAGTGCCCTTGGCACGTTCCTCGCCGCCTCTTCCTCTTGTCCGAAGCTTCACACGCGTGCGTGGAGCCTTCCTGGCGTCAGTAGCGCGTTGGCTCGCCCTCGCCGGCGTCTTCTGCTGTGTCGGGACCTCCCGTGGCGGCCGACAGGAGGCACACCACGGCAGAACGCCGTTCCGCGCCGCCCATCGCTCCCTGGCTCTCCGCGTGGCCTCATGCACGCCAGCGCACGCCCGTAGCACAGCCACCGTGGCCGGCAAGCACGGAACGCGCTCTCCGCCGCCGACGGGCCCGCGCCATCACCGTTCCGTCGAGCTCGCCCTTAACACCCAAACCCCGGCCAGTTTAACACCAAAACGGACCCATTGAACCTCTGTGATGACGCTCGACCCCCTAACCACCCTGACCGAGCACTGCGCCACCGTAATCACTCGCCGGTGATCCTCGTTCACGGCAACCGCCTCGGACCGCCTATATAAAAGGGTCCCGAGCTCACTCTCGTGCACGCAGCACCCCCACTACTCACCAACACCCCGCCAGGCTACTAGGGGGACCTCGAGGAGGTCTCCTCCCCCAGCTCCGGCCGCCTCGCCCCGCCTCGGCCTCCAGCCCGATTCGTTCTGGTGAGGCCATCTCCGGCGCTCAAACCCCGCTCGTTACCCTCTCTAGCTGCGAGGAGCATAACCCCCTCTTCAATTTAACCTTTGCAGCCCTCTTCGACGAGCCCCTCGACCACCCGAGCCGCCGTCCGCTGGAGCAAAGCTCGCCGTCGACGTGGTGCTAGCCGACCGACTCCACCACCATCAACTGACGCGGAAGGGTACCCTGAGCACAGAGGTACTCTCCGATCTCTCTGCCTCGCCGTGGATCGCCGCCGGCGACCACCGCGGCTCTCGGGCGCCGGCGAACTCTGCCGCCCCGTTTGAACATTTGAACCTGACGAGTGGGACCCCACCGTCAGCCTCTCTGCTCTCTCTTTCGAATCGTTTTCTGGAAGCGCCTTCGGGCAGAATGCGTTTTCTCTTCGGGCTGGCGTAGTCGCTACCGAAGCGTTTTCTGTTTTTATAAACTAGCCCCTGGAATTCTTCTGTTTCATTACAGATTAGTCCCTGGACAAAAACCCTTATAACTTTTAATCAGAAGAGTATTTTTGATTGATTCTTTTTCTGTTCTCTTTAAAATTTTGTCTAGTTTTTTATCAGATTTATTTGAAAAATATTTGGTTTACCTTCTGTGCACTCTGTGGTATTTACGTTAGCGCATATATTTTCTTTAAACCGTAGATACCGAAGGAGGTGATGGAGCCGCGAACTGCACCGAGCTAGGCTCCGACTACTCTGAACCAGGCAAGCATGTTTGAACTTTTGATATGATGAGTGTCTTGGCATGTTCTGCATTTAGTTAGTTTCATGGCATGTCGGTGAGCATACCGATGAACGTTATTTTATGTGATAATGAGGTAAGTGAGTTCGATGATCCATACGTGGATGAATGTGAATATGAATGGCCATGTGTTGGCATGAGGATGGGTACGGTGGCAGTGTTGTAGCATGCCAGTCGTACGCCAGACCATGTGACTTCAATGTCAAACCATATCGGTCCAGTACCTATCATTTCCTCCCTTGTACTACCACGTGTTTTCTGCAAGGAATATGGTTTAGTAAGTTGCAAACCGCTTTCATGGTACACACCAAAGAGGAGAGGCCGTGATGATGGTTCCATGGCCCTGGATTAAAGCCAGTCATCCGGTCAGGGGGCATGGGTGTTTCCGGTTGGGACCGAGAGGGGGGCACCCCTTAGAGCGCGCGTATATAAATTTGATCCCATGCTATTCGAGATTGTGATCTCCCCGTCTCAAAAGTTTTTCTTGGACGATGACTAGGGTGATTCCTAGCATCGAGAGGTAGGATGGGTGTGTACCGGTTAGCTGTGTTTTCTTCCGAAATACCGTAAACGGAACTAGTCCTTCGTGACTACGGAAATCCGTTGGCTGTGGAAAAAATTTTGTACAAACTCTACAGAGTCATATATTCCTCCAAATCATCTATTCCATGTCAAGTTTCGTTCCATCTTATCCTAATCAATTGTCAGCTTTGGTGACAGAGACTCCGGTGAATCGCATGAATGCTAAGTCCGGTTGAATGATTATCCCTGTGGATGGACTAACCCGTTTATTCTCATGGATTGAATGTTTATTATGAGTATTATTTACTGGTGAATTTTAAAGCCCTTTCTGCGATGTCGCTCAGACGTCCGAATGTGGCATTTATTTTAAAGCCCTTTCTGCGATGTCGCTCAGACATCCGACTGTGGCATTTCTTTTAAAGCCCTTTCTGCGATGTCGCTCAGACGTCCGACTGTGGCATTTCTTTTAAAGCCCTTTCTGCGATGTCGTTCAGACGTCCGACTGTGGCATTTCT
>NC_041390.1:360940790-360950591 GCF_002162155.2 Triticum dicoccoides | reverse complement strand
CTCAGACGTCCGACTGTGGCATTTCTTTTAAAGCCTTTTCTGCGATGTCGCTCAGACGTCCGACTGTGGCATTTCTTTTAAAGCCCTTTCTGCGATGTCACTCAGACGTCCGACTGTGGCATTTCTTCTAAAGCCCTTTCTGCGATGTCGCTCAGACGTCCGACCGTGGCATTTCTTTTAAAGCCCTTTATGTGGTGTCGCTAAGATGCCCGACTGTGGCATCATTTCCTTATTTTTATTTGTTCACCTTTCAAGGCATCGCTTCAGACACCCGATCGGTCCTTATTTATGCTCTGTGGGATTTCAGGCGGACTGCCGCCGTTTCCCTTTTTACTTACCCGTTATGCCAATTTTATTTATTGTGCATTAAGGAATTAATCATGTTGCATCCATGCATGCATTTGTTATATCTTACGTCCGAACTGTCTTGTGAGTACTTTCAAAGTACTCACTGGCTTGTTGATTTTGCCAGATGCTGACGAAGGCGATCTCATGGATGAAGAGTTCGATAGCGAGTCCGACACTTAGAGGAGTCCCAGTCAGTCTCGTGCGACCCTGGATTTGGCCACTGTTTTATATCCGCTTCCGCTACCAAATAAATTTATTGAGCCTCACCTCGACGTTCGATGAAATGATATTCTTAGAGTCTTGTATTTCCCTTCCTGCTGTGTTTTTCCACCACCAGCCTATCCTTGAGTCAGTAGTATGTCTCCACACCACTGTGTTCTGTCCGCCATTATGTATGATTATTGGCGTGCTTGTAATAATTTGGTTGAGCAGCCACAGTTCAACCCTGTAATATATTTTTATGCTACTGGCTTATTGTATCAAGAAATTGTCTACCAGTGAGGAGGATTTCTCTCATACTGGACTCAAAAGACTGGTTTATCAATAAATATTTTTATTGGAAAACCGGTCGTGACAAGCTTGGTACCAGATCCAGGCTGACTGTAGGAAGCCACTAGGTGCGATCGCTAATTAGTCATTAGCATGACAGAGCTATTTTATGTTTTTTGCAATTGTAGTCATTTTCTGTCAGTCAGCATATATTTATGATCTGACCCTGCAGAATTTTGCCTACTTTTGTAGATGGCCGACATCAGCTGCGAGTCTCAGACCTTCGCCAACGTGCCCGATGGGTTCGTCAAGCTTCTTTCTTCCATCGTTCAGGTCGCGATGGGGCCATCCGTGCGCCCAGTCTTCACACTCTACCAACACCGAGTCAACGACAGTCTGACCATGCACCAGGCCGCGGTGCAGTTCAGGGGAGGGCGTGGTGAGTTACGTCGCTTCCGGTTCGTGGGAAGAGCCATGCCTGCGGAGAGGCATGCTATGCAGATGGCAGCCCGCGAGGCGATAGCTCGTCTCAGGGATGTCCTTCCTGTGATGAAGGCTCGTCGTTACCATTATCTTTCGTGCCATGTGCCTTACACCTGTCACTACGCATACTCCTGCCCCAGAGGAGAACGAGACGAGGCTTTTGAGATGCTCATTGAGTATCTCCGGGCCCTGGAGGCAGCCTTTGACAACCTGGTGGACGACTTCATAGCTACCCGCATGGACTCAGTCCATGGCTGTGCTGCCAACAGGAGGGAGCTCCTACCCATCGCTCCGCCACCGACTTTTGTCTCGTCATCAGCATCTTTTACGCCTACTCGTCGCCTGCCTTCTACCGAAGAATTTAACCAAGTCATTGCACCCACTCCAGAGCGCACTACACCAACCTTCGCGCCCACTCCTGTACGTGTTGCTCCGCCCCTGGCAACCGCTCCGTCCGCTCTGCGCAACACTACACGTATGGAGCCCATTAGCGAGGAGGAAGTCGAGTCCCCAACCTCGCTACGCCTCGCCCTCGGCAGGGCAAAGGAGATCGTCAACATCTCTGCCTGAGTAAGCTTAGCTGCCGTGTACTGTACCACTTTGTAAGATATGTGCATAGGTTGTGAGGAGTAGCCTGTTTGCGCATCATGTAGGATCTGGAGAAGTGCACTAGCCTTAATAACATGTCAGGATTATGTACGCATATCCTGAGTGATGTACTGTATAATTACCGCCCGCATGTAAGATATGTAATGAGCAGTCCTTCTCCGTGCGCAAGTCGATTTGTTTTTCTTAAGTAAGCTTGGGCATTTATTTATATCTGCCAGCTTATTGCATTTATGGTTTTATTTTGCGACTCTTTTCGCTTTTCTTAAGAGTTTTACAAAAAAATTTCCCAGAGTGAAAAATGTCTCGTCCTTGACACGTTCCATGCCAACTCCACCAGAGGAAATTTTTGATACTCAACCCAACAATGAGTTCACTCAGGGACAGTCAAGCCAACAAGGCAGTGAATCGGCACTTTCACAAATGTGCCGCCTTTATGAACAGAGTCAGCAACAACATCGCGAGATGATGAACCAAGTCATCAACATGGGGAATCATCATGGACAGTATCAGCAACATTCCAAGTTATCTGAGCTACAGAAGACACGTCCTCAAACATTTTCTCACACTGACAAGCCTCTTGAGGCCGAGGACTGGCTTCGAGATATGGAGAGGAAATTAATTATTGCAAAGTGTTCAGATCTCGAGAAAGTACTATATGCTCCACACTATCTCACAGGAGCAGCCGCATCGTGGTGGGAGAACTTTCTGCACATGCATCCCAACGAAAATGACATAACCTGGGATGATTTCAAGGAAGGTTTCCGTGGTGCACATATTCCTAAGAGCATTATGAAAATCAAGAAGAGAGAATTCGATGACCTCAAACAAAGGAACATGACAGTGTCAGATTACAATAGTCAATTTACCCTATTATCCCGCTATGCCAATGAGGAGCATATGACTGAAATCAAGAAGATGGAGAAATTCCTTGACGGTCTGGCGCC
The DNA here is from genome assembly GCF_002162155.2 of Triticum dicoccoides. NCBI lineage: Eukaryota > Viridiplantae > Streptophyta > Magnoliopsida > Poales > Poaceae > Triticum > Triticum dicoccoides. The sequence goes on along the minus strand of NC_041390.1, from coordinate 360,947,718 downwards.
CGCGCTTAAATGCCAACTGGTCGTGCACACTTTTCCTGATTTTAAAACGCTGATGGACAAGGCCATTACTCTGGAAAATGAGAGACGCAGTCTGGAAGATATCCGCAAGCGAAAAAGGGACCACTCTAATCACACTCGCAATCACCGAAGCAAGATAGATTTTAAAAAGGGTGGGACACCCAAATTCTCATCCAATGTCTCACGCCCAATCAAGAATTTTCATGCAAGGGACAAGGAATTCACCTATCCCCCCGGCGTTACTTGTTACGCTTGTGGAGAAGAAGGGCATTATGCCAAACAGTGCCCCAAGCCAAGGAACTCAACCCCAAAGCCGAACAACGGCGGCAATAATTCAGCGCCCAAGCGAAACAATTTCAATCCCAACAATAACCACAGGAAGGGTCATCTGAACCACGTAACCAAAGAGGAGGCACAAAATGCTCCGGATATCGTACTCGGTACGTTTCCTGTCAACACAATACCTGCAATGGTTTTGTTTGATTCTGGAGCTTCTCACTCTTTCATCTCGAAAAGTTTTGCTTTGCAAAATAATTTTTCGATGCTTCCTTTGGAGAAATCCATAATAATCATGTCCCCCGGGATTCAGCAAGTTTCTCAGAATTACTGTCAGAATGTGGTCATTGAGTTTGAAGGATTGGAGTTTTACGCAAATCTTATTGTATTGGAAAATAAAGGACTGGATGTCATCCTAGGGATGGATTGGCTAACCACCAATAAAGGTTTTATCGACTGTTTCAACAGGACCGTGATTCTCACACACCACCAAGGGAAGACAATAAGAGTATCAGCCAAGGAAGGAAAAAGACCCCGGCAACCGAGATTAAATAAGGTGGACGTTTCTGAGCTAAACAAGGTTCCAGTAGTGTGTGAATTTCCAGATGTATTCCCTGAAGAGCTGCCAGGCATGCCACCAGACCGAGAAATAGAATTCCGCATTGAGCTAGCACCAGGAACCACCCCCATATACAAGAAACCATACAGAATGGCACCATCCGAGTTGATCGAATTGAAGAAGCAAATAAAGGAATTACTGGATAAAGGATACATTCGGGCCAGCTCCTCACCTTGGGGATCACCAATTTTATTTGCCAAGAAGAAGGATGGAACGCTGAGATTGTGTATCGACTATCGAGCACTTAACATGGTCACAGTCAAAAACAAATACCTGATGCCAAGGATAAACGATTTGTTTGATCAACTTGCTCAGGCCAAGGTATTCTCAAAAATTGACTTAAGGTCAGGATACCATCAATTGAAGGTACGAACGGAAGATATCCCCAAAACAGCCTTCACCTCCAGATATGGACTGTACGAGTTCACAGTGATGCCATTTGGATTAACTAACGCCCCGGCATATTTTGTTCACCTCATGAACAAAGTATTTATGAAGTTTATGGACAAATTCGTCGTAGTATTCATCGACGATATTCTGGTATACTCCAAAACACCAGAAGAGCACGCAGAACATCTCAGGATTGTACTAGGAGAGCTAAGGAAACACCAATTGTATGCCAAGTTCAGCAAGTGCGAATTTTGGCTAAGACAAGTAGGTTTTCTAGGCCACGTGCTGACTCAAGACGGTATAGCAGTGGACCCAGAGAAAGTCAAGGCCATACTTGACTGGAAGTCACCAGCCAACGTAACGGACATACGAAGTTTCTTGGGAATGGCAGGATATTACCGCAGATTTATTGAAGGATTTTCCACCATATCCAAGCCTATGACACAGTTACTCAAGAAAGATAAGAAGTTTGAATGGACAGAAGCCTGCGAGAAAAGTTTCCAAGAGCTAAAGCGGAAATTAACAACAGCACCGGTATTAATTGTACCCGATATACACAAGAATTTTGAAGTATTTTGTGACGCATCCAGAAAGGGTCTCGGATGCGTGTTGATGCAAGAAGGCAAGGTTGTCGCCTACGCTTCAACGCAACTTCGCAAACACGAGGAAAATTATCCCACTCATGATTTAGAAATGGCAGCAGTTATTCATGCACTCAAGGAATGGAGGCATTTTCTACTTGGGAATCGATGTGAGATATATACGGATCACAAAAGCCTCAAATACATTTTTACGCAGCCAGAACTAAATTTATGGCAACGCCGCTGGTTGGAATTGGTAAAGGATTATGATGTTGGTATCCATTACCATCCAGGGAAAGCAAACGTAGTGGCCGATGCCCTGAGTCGGAACCCCAGCTCCAACGGGAACTATCTGCACAGCTTGAGGCCCGAATTCCATCAAGAATTTGTCAAGCTCAACTTGACAATGGTAGCAGAAGGCACCATATCAAACTTGGAAATACAACCACACCTTGTGGAGAAAATTAAAGAGGCTCAGTCCGGTCACCCCAGCATTGAAGGAATTAAAAGGAAGTTGAGTATGGGCAAGGCCTCGGAATTCGTCATAGACAATGAAGGAATATTATGGTACGGAGAAAGGCTATGCGTGCCAAACATAGAAGACCTTAAACGGCAAGTTTTAACTGAAGCACACACCACTCCATATTCGATCCACCCTGGAGGAACCAAAATGTATAAGGATATTCAGGAAAGATTTTTGTGGCACGGTATGAAGAGGGACATAGCCGCTTTCATTGCATGTTGCGACTCATGTCAACGCATAAAAGCCGAACATCAGAGACCAGCCGGACTACTGCAACCTAACAAAATACCTGAGTGGAAATGGGATGAAATAGGGATGGATTTTATTGTCGGATTACCTCGATCACGACACGGGAATGATGCCATATGGGTCATCACTGACAGGTTGACCAAAGTAGCACACTTTATTCCAGTGAAGACAACCTACACCACTCAGAGGCTTGCCAGGATTTATCTTTCCCGCATAGTCTGTCTGCACGGTGTCCCGAAGACTATAATTTCCGACAGAGGCACTCAGTTCGTCTCAAGATTTTGGGAGCATTTACAACAGGCTCTGGGAACCCAACTAGCCTTCAGTACCGCATACCATCCACAGACTGATGGACAAACAGAACGCGTAAACCAGGTTTTAGAAGACATGCTGAGAGCATGTGTCCTCACCTATGGAACCAGTTGGGAGGACAGCCTGCCATATGCCGAGTTCGCATACAACAACAGTTACCAGGCCAGCCTGCAAATGGCTCCTTTCGAAGCCCTATACGGAAGGAGATGTCGTACCCCGTTAAATTGGTCAAAGACCGGAGACAGCCGCATCTTCGGACCAGATATGCTCAGAGAAGCCGAGGAAAAAGTCAAGCTAATCAGGGACCGACTTAAGACCGCTCAAAGTCGACAGAAAAGTTATTATGATCAGAAACATCGTAGGGTCAGCTTCGAACCCGGTGAATTCGTATACTTGAGAGTATCCCCGATGAGAGGATTGCAACGGTTTAAGATTAAAGGAAAATTAGCACCAAGATTCATTGGACCATTTTGCATAGTGGCACGAAGAGGCACTGTAGCCTACCAACTAGACTTACCCGAAGACTTGTCCGACATTCACGACGTATTCCACGTCTCTCAATTAAGGAAGTGCGTAAGCAACCCCGAGAAACAAGTATCTCATGAGAGCATTGACGTACAGCCAGACCTCACTTATCGAGAACATCCCATAAGAATATTAGAGGAGTCTGAAAGGAGGACCCGACAGAAAACCATCAAGTTTTTCAAAGTCCAGTGGAGCAATCACACCGACAGTGAAGCAACTTGGGAAAGCGAGGATTTTCTTCGGACAGAGCATCCACACTTATTTAAGGATCAGCTGAAATCTCGGGGACGAGATTTTTCCTAAGGGGGTAGGTGTTGTGACACTCCAAAAATTTTATTTGGTTTTTATCAAAAACTTTGTGGTTTTGAGGAGAGAGAGCTTTTTTTTAAAATCTTTCTTTTTCAGAAAAAAACCTTCCTCTTAAAAACCTCCTTTTTGCCTTGGCAGGGTTTTTAATTCTTTCAAACTTTGGTGGTTGATCTTTTGCAAACTTTTTCTCTGTTAGTTCCCTCTAAAGATGTAATCTTTTTGGGAGTTTTAATTTGTTTTTATTTTTAAGAGAAGCTCTATGAAAATTTGGGATTTTCTTATCTTTGAAGCCACCCTTGGCTTTGTATTTTTTGCCCATGAGATAAAACCCCTCCAAAACCTCCCCTCCCCCTTGTGATCAACCTAAATTCTCTGTCCCAACTAATCCAAACTGGTTTTGGATTTTATTCTAATTATTTTCCCCCTCAATTCAATTCTAAAAATTATTTGGAGCCTGAGGGATTTTCAAAGCAAGTACACTTTTTCATTTGAGTTTTGACCTCAAACCAATTCTCCTGGATTGTCCTTTGAACCCAGAACCCAGAACCATCTTGATCCACTCCTCCTCTTTTCAAATTTTTCAAAATACAGCCTCTGCAAGTTTGGACCAGATTTGCCAAATTTGGTGAAATTCATATCCACACTGCTCCAAAAATTCCACCAAAAATCATGCAGCCTACTTGAGCAAGGAGAAGCCACTCCACCAAAAATCAGCTCAAGGAAAAATCACCAGAGGCCAATTTCATTTGGTCGAACACCTTGTGGGCACTATTACTGTTCTAAGTTCAGAAAATTCAGTTTCAGTGTCATCTTCAGTCCGTCAGTTTCAGTCACGCGGCCACAGTGCCCTTGGCACGTTCCTCGCCGCCTCTTCCTCTTGTCCGAAGCTTCACACGCGTGCGTGGAGCCTTCTTGGCGTCGGTAGCGCGCTGGCTCGCCCTCGCCGGCGTCTTCTGCGGCGTCGGGACCTCCCGTGGCGGCCGACAGGAGGCACACCACGGCAGAACGCAGTTCCGCGCCGCCCATCGCTCCCTGGCTCTCCGCGTGGCCTCATGCACGCCAGCGCATGCCCGTAGCACAGCCACCGTGGCCGGCAAGCACGGAACGCGCTCTCCGCCGCCGACGGGCCCGCGCCATCACCGTTCCGTCGAGCTTGCCCTTAACACCCAAACCCCGGCCAGTTTAACACCAAAACGGACCCATTGAACCTCCGTGATTACGCTCGACCCCCTAACCACCCCGACCGAGCACTGCGCCACCGTAATCACTCACCGGTGATCCTCGTTCACGGCAACCGCCTCAGACCGCCTATATAAAAGGGTCCCGAGCTCACTCTCGTGCACGCAGCACCCCCACTACTCACCAACACCCCGCCAGGCCACTAGGGGGACCTCGAGGAGGTCTCCTCCCCCAGCTCCGGCCGCCTCGCCCCGCCTCGGCCTCCAGCCCGATTCGTTCTGGTGAGGCCATCTCCGGCGCTCAAACCCCGTTCGTTACCCTCTCTAGCTGCCAGGAGCATAACCCCCTCTTCAATTTAACCTTTGTAGCCCTCTCCGATGAGCCCCTCGACCACCCGAGCCGCCGTCCGCTGGAGCAAAGCTCGCCGTCGACGTGGTGCTCGCCGACCGACTCCACCACCATCAACTGACGCGGAAGGGTACCCTGAGCACGAAGGTACTCTCCGATCTCTCTGCCTCGCCGTGGATCGCCGCCGGCGACCACCGCGGCTCTCGGGCGCCGGCGAACTCTGCCGCCCCGTTTGAACATTTGAACCTGACGAGTGGGACCCCACCGTCAGCCTCTCTGCTCTCTCTTTCGAATCATTTTCTGGAAGCGCCTTCGGGCAGAATGCGTTTTCTCTTCGGGCTGGCGTAGTCGCTACCGAAGCATTTTCTGTTTTTATAAACTAGCCCCTGGAATTCTTCTGTTTCATTACAGATTAGTCCCTGGACAAAAACCCTTATAACTTTTAATCAGAAGAGTATTTTTGGTTGATTCTTTTTCTATTCTCTTTAAAATTTTGTCTAGTTTTTTATCAGATTTATTTGAAAAATATTTGGTTTACCTTCTGTGCACTCCGTGGTATTTACGTTAGCGCATATATTTGCTTTAAACCGTAGATACCGAAGGAGGTGACGGAGCCGCGAACTGCACCGAGCTAGGCTCCGACTACTCTGAACCAGGCAAGCATGTTTGAACTTTTGATATGATGAGTGTCTTGGCATGTTCTGCATTTAGTTAGTTTCATGGCATGTCGGTGAGCATACCGATGAACGTTATTTTACGTGATAATGAGGTAAGTGAGTTCGATGATCCATACGTGGATGAATGTGAATATGAATGGCCATGTGTTGGCATGAGGATGGGTACGGTGGCAGTGTTGTAGCATGCCAGTCGTACGCCAGACCATGTGACTTCAATGTCAAACCATATCGGTCCAGTACCTATCATTTCCTCCCTTGTACTACCACATGTTTTCCGCAAGGAATATGGTTTAATAAGTTGCAAACCGCTTTCATGGTACACACCAAAGAGGAGAGGCCGTGATGATGGTTCCATGGCCCTGGATTAAAGCCAGTCATCCGGTCAGGGGGCATGGGTGTTTCCGGTTGGGACCGAGAGGGGGGCACCCCTTAGAGCGCGCGTATATAAATTTGATCCCATGCTATTCGAGATTGTGATCTCCCCGTCTCAAAAGTTTTTCTTGGACGATGACTAGGGTGATTCCTAGCATCGAGAGGTAGGATGGGTGTGTACCGGTTAGCTGTGTTTTCTTCCGAAATACCGTAAACGGAACTAGTCCTTCGTGACTACGGAAATCCGTTGGCTGTGGGAAAAATTTTGTACAAACTCTACAGAGTCATATATTCCTCCAAATCATCTATTCCATGTCAAGTTTCGTTCCATCTTATCCTAATCAATTGTCAGCTTTGGTGACAGAGACTCCGGTGAATCGCATGAATGCTAAGTCCGGTTGAATGATTATCCCTGTGGATGGACTAACCCGTTTATTCTCATGGATTGAATGTTTATTATGAGTATTATTTACTGGTGAATTTTAAAGCCCTTTCTGCGATGTCGCTCAGACGTCCGACTGTGGCATTTATTTTAAAGCCCTTTCTGCGA
>NC_041390.1:360931318-360940562 GCF_002162155.2 Triticum dicoccoides | reverse complement strand
GATGTCGCTCAGACGTCCGACTGTGGCATTTCTTTTAAAGCCCTTTCTGCGATGTCATTCAGACGTCCGACTGTGGCATTTCTTTTAAAGCCCTTTCTGCGATGTCGCTCAGACGTCCGACTGTGGCATTTCTTTTAAAGCCCTTTCTGCGATGTCGCTCAGACGTCCGACTGTGGCATTTCTTCTAAAGCCCTTTCTGCGATGTCGCTCAGACGTCCGACCGTGGCATTTCTTTTAAAGCCCTTTATGTGGTGTCGCTAAGATGCCCGACTGTGGCATCATTTCCTTATTTTTATTTGTTCACCTTTCAAGGCGTCGCTTCAGACAACCAATCGGTCCTTATTTATGCTCCGTGGGATTTCAGGCGGACTGCCGCCGTTTCCCTTTTTACTTACCCGTTATGCCAATTTTATTTATTGTGCATTAAGGAATTAATCATGTTGCATCCATGCATGCATTTGTTATATCTTACGTCCGAACTGTCTTGCGAGTACTTTCAAAGTACTCACTGGCTTGTTGATTTGGCCAGATGCTGACGAAGGCGATCTCATGGATGAAGAGTTCGATAGCGAGTCCGACACTTAGAGGAGTCCCAGTCAGTCTCGTGCGACCCTGGATTTGGCCACTGTTTTATATCCGCTTCTGCTACCAAATAAATTTATCGAGCCTCACCTCGACGTTCGATGAAATGATATTCTTAGAGTCTTGTATTTCCCTTCCCGCTGTGTTTTTCCACCACCAGCCTATCCTTGAGTCAGTAGTATGTCTCCACACCACTGTGTTCTGTCCGCCATTATGTATGATTATTGGCGTGCTTGTAATAATTTGGTTGAGCAGCCACAGTTCAACCCTGTAATATATTTTTATGCTACTGGCTTATTGTATCAAGAAATTGTCTACCAGTGAGGAGGATTTCTCTCATACTGGACTCAAAAGACTGGTTTATCAATAAATATTTTTATTGGAAAACCGGTCGTGACAGTGCAGTGGCCGTTTGTCAGCGGCGGGGAAGCAGATCCGAGGCGGCGAACGACGGTGTAGCGGGAACAGCTCTGGTGCGGTGGATGGTTGCGATAGTGGAGCCGCAGCAGTGAGGCGCAGGACGGCGTGGTCGGAGTGGTTCTGGTACAGCGCACGTCGGCGTCGGCGTCGTGGAGGCAGCTCTGCCTCGGCTTCAGTTGCTAAGTCCTTGAGGGCGTTGCGGTTGAGGTTGTGTTGGAAGACGACGTCGGGGTACCGGCTCCGGCGTGATGGAGGAGGGCGGCGGTGGATTGGCCGCTATGGGGTGGAGGATAGAGGAGTCTGGGGTTTCGCGGCTGGTGGAGAGGGCGTTTTCGCGCCCACGGAGTATGAATGGGGAAACGGAGGGAGGCGGGGAACTAAGGGGGAACAATGTTTCGGTTTGAGATGCGCTTGTTTGAAATTTGGGGAAAGTTACAAACTTTCCCCCCATCTAAAAAATTTCGGACATATTGCGGGTTGGGGGTAGGACAGTCATGTCAGGTGTCCCAAATGTGGGCGGGATAGATTTCGGCTGAGCGCATGGGTAGGCGCCCACGGCGTATGAATGCTTCTCTGGCGTCTTGGTGAAGTTACAAACCTACCCCGGTTTAGACCTTTGGACATCGGGCCGATAGGCTACACGGGCCAGAGTCAGGACAGTAATTTCCTACCACCAAAACATTAGTCTCGCGCGGTTTCGGGTGACGAGAGGCCTATTTGGCGCTTCATTCAATATTTGGGAGCAGAAGCATTAGGCCTCCTTTGGTTTGTAGGATTTTTGTAGGAATTCTATAGCATAGGATTTGCAAAGGAAAAATTCCTTTGAAGCCCTTTGGGTTGTAGGAATGGATTCCTATTCCTATGTACGATAGGAATCAATCCTTCACGTTTTGGAGGAAAAAAACATTAGCCTAGACTCAATGGAAAAAATCCTATCCTATGCACAAAATGAAATCTCTTTCTCTATAGGAATTGACATGCATGTCATCTCACTTACTATGATTTTCCTATTCCTACAAAATTCCTGTCCTATGAACCAAAGAAAGCCTTAACGTTTTCGGTTCTCTTGAATTGAACTTTCAGGATTTGTCAAACTTCACAAATCTTTACTCTTGAAAATCCTAAAGCTACGATTATTTTGGAATGGAGGGGGTACATTTGAATATACATTGCTGCTCTGAAGAGGGCTTCATGATCTGAAATTTCAGACAAGTGTTAATTTCACTAAGTCTGGAATCTGTTTTGCATTTGCGTTTTTGCCATGCTTGTTTGAACCTCATAATGGATGAATTGGCCGTGGCTCAGTGCTAGTCTTTTGTTAAGCATCTTGTGTGCATCCCTGCCATGCATTTTGTTGTCAGGTTTGGTGGTTGTAGCATGTTCATCTCATTGCATTTAGATGCCTACTTGCTGTAAATCGCAGACCGGTGTCATATCTTAAAACGCTTGCCATTTTCAAACCGTAACTCCGATTCCGATGATCTTTATATGGTTTTCAAGCGATTTCATCTCATCCTTCCAGTGGCACACTTGGAATTCCAAGTTGAGGCCAGGTTCATGCATTTCCTGTTATATCTTGCATTTTGCATCCCGCATCGCATCCTGCATAGCATATCGTCATTTCATCATATTGCTTGGTCTTGCACGTGGTTGATTGTATCCTTGTTGCTTGTTTGTCTTGTTGGGTAGAGCCGGGAGACGAGTTCGCTACCGAGGAGCCCGTTGAGTTTGCTTTTGAGGATCCAGTCAACTCTGACAACTGTGCAGGCAAGATGATCATACCCTCGAAATCACTACTATCTTTGCTATGCTAGTTTGCTCGCTCTTTGCTATGCCAATGCTACGATGCCTACCATTTGCTTGTCAGCCTCCCGAATTGCCATGTCAAACCTCTAACCCACCTTGTCCTAGCAAACCGTTGATTGGCTATGTTACCGCTTTGCTCAGCCCCTCTTATAGCGTTGCTAGTTGCAGGTGAAGATTGGAGGCCGTTCCTTGTTGGAACATTTATTTACTTGTTGGGATATTATTATATTGTTATGTTATCTTAACGCATCTATATACTTGGTAAAGGGTGGAAGGCTCGGCCTCTCGCCTAGTGTTTTGTTCCACTCTTGCCGCCCTAGTTTCCGTCATATCGGTGTTATGTTCCCGGATTTTGCGTTCCTTACGCGGTTGGGTTATAATGGGAACCCCTTGATAGTTCGCCTTGATTAAAGCTTTTCCAGCAATGCCCAACCTTGGTTTTACCATTTGTCACCTGGTCTTTTCTTTCCCTTGGGTTCTGCAGACTCAAGGGTCATCTTATTTTAACCCCCCCCCCGGGCCAGTGCTCCCTCTGAGTGTTGGTCCGATTTGAGCTGCCTGCGGGGCCACCTCGGGGAAACTTGAGGGTTGGTTTTACTCGTAGCTAGTCTCATCTGAGTGTGCCCTGAGAAAGAGATATGTGCAGCTCCTATCGGGATTTGTTGGCACATTCGGGCGGTGTTGCTGGTCTTGTTTTAACCTGTCGAAGTGTCTTGAGTTACCGAGATACCGAGTCTGATCGGAACATCTTGGGAGATGGTCTATTCCTTCGTTGACCGTGAGAGCTTGTCATGGGCTAAGTTGGGACTCCCCTGCAGGGATTGAACTTTCGAAAGCCGTGCCCGTGGTTATGGGCAGATGGGAATTTGTTAATGTCCGGTTGTAGATAACTTGAACCTTAATTAATTAAAATGAATCAACTGAGTGTGTTACCGTGATGGCCTCTTCTCGGCGGAGTCCGGGAAGTGGACACGGTGTTGGAGTTATGCTTGCGCAGGTTGCTCTCTAGTTTCTCGCTCGTGCTTGCCTCCTCTTCTCGCTCTCTTTGGCGAATAAGATAGCCACCATATATGCTATTCGCTTGCTGTAGCTCCACATAAATTTGCCTTACCCCTTCCTATAAGCTTAAATAGTCTTAATCGCGAGGGTGCGAGATTGCTGAGTCCCTGTGGCTCACAGATACTATAACTCCAGATGCAGGTCCAGGTGATTTCGCTCCACGTGACGAGTACGAGCTCAAGTGGGAGTTCGACGAGGACTCTCAGCGTTACTACGTTTCCTTTCCCGATGATCAGTAGTGGTGCCTAGTTGGGGGTGATTGGGACCGTTGTCGCATGTTGGGTTTTCTTCTATTCTGGCGCCGTAGTTGGGCCATGAGTGTTTTGGATGATGTAATGTTATTTTTGTACTTTGATATGACTTGGCGAGTTTAAGACAACTATGTTCTTCCCTTCATTATTCATATTACATGGGATGTTGTGAAGATTGCCTAACTTGCGACATATGCCTTCAATGCGATTATGTCTCTAAGTCGTGCCTCGACACATGGGAGCTATAGTCGCATCGAGGGTGTTACACTTGTCTTACCAACAAGAGGGTTTGTGACTCCTTGAACTAGTGCAAGATGTGGAAGTTGATTGCACTTGTTCTTGCCAAAATGATAAGAGTGAAGTATGTTGGCGGAGTCACCCTCGAGAACTCTCTAGTTCTTCTTCTTTTGGATCCACACCATCTTGATGGGAATCCTTGGAGTTGTAGTCGTACTTGATGAAGTGGAACTTGAAGTGGTCTTGGGAATCCACTTGACTAAGGTCTTTGGAGTTTCTTCAAATGCATCAATTTCCTCTTGAAGCTTGTCCTTGCCTTTTTGCTTGTAGTCTTGTGGTGGAAGATCATCTTGAGATTGTGTCCCCTTGAAAGAAGTATCATACTTCTCTTGTTGAGGAATAAACTTTGTCTTGGGGTATTGATCTTCTTCCCACTCAACTCCATTGGCATTGAACTTTCGTTCAAAACCAACACCTTGATTCTTCCGGTGCATTACTTGCTTGCGCACAATTTCCTCGAATTGCTTACTCCCGGCAAGGCTTTTGTACACTCCTTTCTCTATAATTCCCTTCAATAAACTATTTTCTTGCTCAAGTGTAACTTGGCTAAGAGAATCATTAGTGGAATCAAGAGAACTACTAGAAGCAACAATATTGGATTTAACATGATCATTGTCACTGCTAGAGGAAGAATTTTCTTGTTACTAGACTTGACTTGAGGCATGTAAGTGGATAAGAGTAAACGCTTGGCAATGTAAGAAGAACTTTTCTTGCGGAGATCATCATTGATTGCTTTTAAGAACTCATGCTCTTGCTCAAGATTGAGCTTCTCAAGGCGTAATTTCTCATGAGCTCTTAAAAGTTCTCGATGATCTTCGAAGATGGTTTCATGAGCTAACTTAAGAGTGTTTAGTTCTTTAGTTAGGGCCTCAATCTTCTCCTTATCATTGTCATTCGTTTTATCTTGATTAGCATGTTTAATTGACATTTCATCATAGTATTCATCACTAGAGTTGTTAATAAGAAAATCATCACCTAACAAGTCATCTTCATCACTATTGAAATCAACATACTCGGGGTGTGTTACCTTAGGACCTTTGGCCATGAAGCATCTTCCAATTCCTTCATTTGGTGAGTCAAATATGTCGTAGGAGTTGGTTGACACAAGTGCTAGACCGGCAACACCTTCATCTTGAGTATCTTCGGAGTCGGAGTGATAACTTCTTTTGGAGTGGCTGTCGGAGTCGGAGCCGGATACCCATTCACCAACATGAGCTTGATGTCTTCGTCTTGTATAGCTCCTTGATGATTTTTCCTTCCTTTCTGAATCCTTGCTTATCCATGAGTATCTTCGTTCATAACGATCATTTCTACTCCTTCTCTCTCTTGGTGGTGATCCTTTGCTTCTTCTTTTTGGAGAATCTTCTCTTCTCTTGTAGGGAGCCGTACACTCATTGGAATAGTGTCCGGGTCTTCCACAATTGTAGCAGTTTCGCTCTCGACTAGAAGATCTTTTTTCATTGTAGGACCTTGACTTGAATCTTCTATCTTTGCTTCTACTCTTGTAGAACTTGTTGAAGTTCTTCACCATTAAGCTCAATTCTTCATTGAAGTCTTGTTTCTCACTTGATGATGTAGGGGCTTCACATGAGGCTTTATAGGCACCACTTGATTTGTTGTGAAGTTCCTCTTTATCCTTAAGTGACATCTCATGAGCAACAATTCTTCCAATCACCTCCGTTGGCTTGAGATCTTTGTAATTGGGAATCATTTGGATCAATGTGCACACGGTATCATATTTTCCATCCAAGGCTCTTAGAATCTTCTTGATGATGAATCTATTGGTCATCTCTTCACTTCCTAAGCCGACAATCTCATTTGTGATGAGAGCAAGCCTAGAGTACATTTCAGCGACACCTTCACCATCCTTCATCTTGAACTTGTCAAGTTGGCTTTGAAGCACATCCAACTTGGATTCTTTGACGGAGTCGGTACCTTCGTGCATATCAATCAAAGTGTCCCAAATTTCCTTTGCATTCTCAAGACGGCTGATTTTGTTGAATTCTTCGGGGCACAATCCATTGAAGAGAATATCACAAGCTTGAGCATTGTATTGCAACATCTTCAACTCATCCGCGGTAGCTTCACGGTTTGGTTCTCTCCCATCAAAGAGGTCACCTTGCAACCCAACACACACAATTGCCCAAACGGCGGGGTTATGTCCAAGAATATGCATTTTCATTTTATGCTTCCAACTAGCAAAATTAGTACCATCAAAGTAAGGACCTCTACGGTGATAATTTCCCTCGCTAGACGCCATACTCTCCTAGGTTGTGAAACCAAGGCTATGACCACCAAAAGCTATGGAGATCAAAGCAAATGGAGACCAAAGCTCTGATACCACTTGTAGGATCGAAAGTATGTCTAGAGGGGGGTGATTAGACTACTTGACCAAATAAAAACTTAACCTTTTCCCAATTTTAGTTCTTGGCAGATTTTAGCTAACTTAGGACAAGTCAAGCAATCATCACATGATTCAAGCAAGCATGCAAAGAGTATATAGGCAGCGGAAAGTAAAGCATGCAACTTGCAAGAATGTAAAGGGAAGGGTTTGGAGAATTCAAACGCAATTGGAGACACGGATGTTTTTCCCGTGGTTCAGATAGGTGGTGCTATCCTACATCCACGTTGATGGAGACTTCAACCCACGAAGGGTAACAGTTGCGCGAGTCCACACAGGGCTCCACCCAAGGGTAACGGTTGCGCGAGTCCACACAGGGCTCCACCCACGAAGGGTCCACGAAGAAGCAACCGCCCACAAAGGGTCCACGAAGAAGCAACCTTGTCTATCCCACCATGGCCATCGCCCACACAGGACTTGCCTCACTAGCGGTAGATCTTCACTAAGTAGGCGATCTCCTTGCCCTTACAAACTCCTTGGTTCAACTCCACAATCTTGTCGGAGGCTCCCAAGTGACACCTAGCCAATCTAGGAGACACCACTCTCCAAGAAGTAACAAATGGTGTGTAGGTAATGAACTCCTTGCTCTTGTGCTTCAAATGATAGTCTCCCCAACACTCAACTCTCTCTCATAGGATTTGGATTTAGTGGAAAGAATATTTGAGTGGAAAGCAACTTGGGAAGGCTAGATATCAAGATTCATATGGTAGGAATGGAATATCTTGGTCTCAACACATGAGTAGGTGGTTCTCTCTCAGAACATATGAGTTGGAATGGTGTGTGTGTTCTGATGGCTCTCCCTTCGAATGAAGAGGAGGTGGAGGGGTATATATAGCTTCCACACAAAATCCAACCGTTACACACAGTTTTCAAATCTCGGTGGGACCGAATCAACAAACTCGGTCGGACCGAAAATGTAAACCTAGTGACTGTTAGATATTTTCGGTGGGACTGACATGCAACTCGGTAGGACCGATATGGTTAGGGTTTGGGCATAACGTAATCTCGGTGAGACCAATTACACAAACTCGGTGAGACCGAATTTGGTAATTAGCTAACCAGAGAGTTGGTTAGGCAAACTTGGTGGGACCAATTTGCTCTTTCGGTGAGACCGAGTGGAACTCGGTGAGACCGAAAAGTTACAAAGGGGAAACACTGAGTTTACATTGCAATCTCGGTGGGACCGATTCGCTCTTTCGGTGAGACCAAAAAGTTACGAAAGGGAAACAGAGAGTTTGCAATCCCATCTCGGTGAGACCGAGATCCTTATCGGTAGAACCGAATTGCTAGGGTTTGGCAGTGGCTAATGACAAGTGAAACTCGGTGGCGCCGGATAGGAAGAATCGGTAGGACCGAGTTTGGCTTAGGGTTTAGGTCATATGTGGATATGGGAAAGTAGTTGAGGGTTTTGGAGCATATCACTAAGCACATGAAGCAAGAGGCTCATTAAGCAACACCTCATCCCTCCTTGATAGTGTTGGCTTTTCCTATGGACTCAATGTGATCTTGGATCACTAAAATATAAAATGAAGAGTCTTGAGCTTTTGAGCTTGAGCCAATCCTTTGTCCTTAGCATTTTGAGGGTTCCACTTTCATATCCATGCCATGCCAATCATTGAGCTTTCCTGAAATAATCATCTTGGAATAGCATTAGCTCAATGAGCTATATGTTGTTATGAATTACCAAAACCACCTAGGGATAGTTGCACTTTCACAGTGGTTTCTCGATCCCACCAAGGTTAAAGTCCCGGTGCTCGCATTTATCTTGTGTTAATTTCAGTATTTTCCGGCGACGTATGTTCAGTGGGAGGAGACGTTCCACTCGACTACGAGGCGCCTATGGTGACTTCGTAAAATCTCAAGATCATATATGCTGGCCCACTCTCTCGAAGGTGCTCATAGAGGTAGGGTTCGCATGTGTGCACTTATAGCGGTGAGTGCTTGCGCGTATATATGAGCCCTTGCGTCTGTACCGTGTTAAACAAATACATATGATGATTATATGGTCACTGGCTCACTCGTACAACTCCGTATTTTGTTGATGACACAATCAATTGACCAGTCAAACATTCCATGCGGCGCAACTAGTTTTGCACCATCGGGGCGCGTAAACGTGGGGCCCGCCTGTCAGCCCGTATATGAAAGAAAGAAATGGTAGTTTGAGTCTGTACTGTGTTAATAAAATAGGAGTACATTTTAGGGTGATCATACGGTCACTGGCTCACCATACAGCTCCGTAATTTGTTGATAACACGATCAATTGACCAGTCAAACGGTCCACATTCAGCAGCGCACATTACCATAGGGCCCACCCGTCTGCGCGTATATGAAGGACAGAAATGGTAATAAATTAGTGGTCGGTGGGTATTCGAAGTCATGAGACCTCTGGTTGGCAGTCACCGGCGGTTGGGGCATTCATTGGGCGGTG
>NC_041390.1:360916360-360931084 GCF_002162155.2 Triticum dicoccoides | reverse complement strand
TCCCCGGAGAAAAAGCTTGGCGGGGGGGGGGTCTAGAGGGATGGCCGGTGCGGCGGAAGACCGGCGGTGGGGAGTGGTTTCGGGGAGGGCGGGCCGGCCGCGAGCGGCGGAGGCTGGCGGTTCGGCTGGTGGTGGCTGGCGGCTCAGGGGGTGGAGTTTGATGATAAACTGGAGGCCCTTGATTTCGTATCCAACGGCTGGAAAATCTAATGACCAGAGATGAAAAAGTCAGTTGACTGACATGTAGCCTCATCCCGCACGTACACATGCACGCACGCAAGACACGCACGCATGTAGGCGTGCAACACTGACACGTACACACGCACGCATGCTGGCGTGCAACACTGACACGTACACATGCACTCACGAACACATGCATGTACGCACCCATGCATGCAACACTGAAATGTACCCTTGCATGCAACACTCGCACGCCTGCATGCACATAGCACACGACGCAAGACACACGTTCAACCTATATGTGCATGCACCCTTTGTTAAGGACATGGATTGTTACGGGTATTGATCAATCTTATCTGTGATAAGCAGAACATTGATGTTTGCAGCGGTCTTTATGAATCACAACGTATCGAACGGGCTATCAACATAGTAGGATTATCTACATGAAAAAGATGACGTCACACTCAATAAACAATCATCAGTTTATGAAATGCCCGCTTTTGACCGCCCTGGCCCACCAAAGGTTCCTCTGCTGTGCGCTACCTGCGTTGGGTCACTGACATGCATGCCATGCACCCAAAGAGCCCACATGTCAGTGGAAGAATGGCGCGGTGTCCTAGGTCAGAGTCGAGGACGCCACTCACGGCAGCCTAGCTGAACACGCCTCCGTGCCGCATTCAAACACGTCCATGAAACCCGCCATGTGGAAGCCGAGAAACCCACTCTGGACACATGTCCGTTCATGACCGGGCCGCTCCCCTATCTCCTCCACCATTTTGTCCACTCTTACAATGGCTTACGAAGAGTAGTTATTCCGCATCCAAGCCGGCTGGGTAGCCCGCCGGATACGAGCTATGCAGCTCGCTGATCCACCTCCCTCCCCTCGCCCGACGGAGCCATTTGCCGCCCCAAGCCGTGGAATTTTGCCATGTGTTGTTTTCATGGACTAGCAAGATGCCCGTGCATTGCATTTTTTTACAAACTCCCGCATGCATGCAAGGGATAATTAATGTCCTCCTTTGCTAGTACCACGAGGCAAACACCATTAATATTGCATCGATTAGTGTTAGTGGCCTTGTATATCTGCAAATTGTAATTTTGATAGTGGCCCCTTGTATATAAGAATGGAGGGAGAAAGATGAGAGATAAGGTGAGGAGGAGTGGGGTGTGGTGGTGACTGGTGGTCGGACTGGGCAGAGGCATGGGGATGGACGGTGCATTATGTCTAGGTTTGTATCTCTCTCACACACACCCACGTAGGTGGGGGACGTGCACGAAGAGAAGAGGTGCACGCACGGCGCACGTACTCCCGTCTCTTTCCCAACCACACCCGCGCGGGTACACGGTGGAGCTCATTTCTGTACGAAAAAGGCAGCCCACGTGGTAATTTGGCACGTGTACTGGTTGTCCACTTGGTGGAGGGAGGATCTTCTACCACGGGTGAACAAACAAATTGCGACTTGACGCGTTATGTTAAATTAAAAAAAGAGGCAAACCATGTGGGGCCTACCTTAGAGGCAAGGCTCTATACACTGGAGTACTTTTGATGTGTCCCGTCAACTCGCAGAACGAGGAGAAGCTTGCTTAGTACGCCGTCTCCCCCGCCCACGGGCGCGGTGGCTCGCAGGATGAGGTGAAGCTTTCTTACTACGCCTTACGCCCGCTCCCTCGCCCACGCGCGCGGTGGCTCGCAGCACGAGGAGAAAATTTTACTACTCCCTCCGTTTACTCCTCGTCCCTACTAGATACTTTGGTTAGTACTCCCTCCATTTACTTATACAAGGCCACTATAAAAATACATTTTGCATCTATACAAGGCCACAAATAGTAATCGAGACAAAAGTTACTACTCCCTCCTTTCCAGTTTATGGCTCAATTTCAAAATCTCTCTAACCAAGGTAGACGGTGAGTGGTCGAATTAATTTCGTATTTTGCACAAGTAATTAGTACGCTCGTTTTTCTCAAGAAGTTATGTTTACCGAGGCATTAATTAGAACGAATGCATGAATGACCACTAAATTTCCATGAACTTGTACATGCATTGGTTAGTTTCCTCTAGACACTGCTTGCGTCGGGTGATCTAACGCACCTCGAAATCCAACATGTAATGGTACTACTACTAATATAGTAGACTGAGACTTATCAAACAGAAAAACGAATGTTTTTTAGATGAGCCTTATAAACCCTAGTGGGTACGTACTCCGTAAAAACAGATTTTTCCAAAACTAAGTCGCTCCCTTTCATGAATTCTGTAGTATACTCCTCCATCGACGCTCCCTTTCATGAATTATGTACTTCCTGTCGCCGACATGTGGGACATATAGCAACCGGGTCGACGTGTCAAGCACCAAATAATAGTGCAGAATAGCAGGGGGCACACCCCACTCATACCGGCCCAGTAGTAGTAATGAGCAATGAGACGTCAAATCACAATGCCGCACTTTCCCAAATGGACGAAGCAACCATTATTTCACACTTCAGTTCGCCATCATCTCAAACCACGTACTAGTATTGCTTCTGCCTTAAGAGGGACACATGCATCGCCTTGGTACATTATGACACGTGGGACCGCATGACAGGCCATGCTCCCCCGCCGATCGCTCGGTAAAATCACCTCATTTTTACTATACTTCCTCCGTATCGGTTTACTACATGGCATGCACGTCATTCTAGGTTGAGAATTTAACTGGCTATATATGTGATGAACAGTACTCCAGCCTTTTAAAAAATGTATACTTTTGTACAGTAGTACTATCGATGGATTGCGCCATGGAGCAAAAATTGAAATTAAAAAAAAGGTGGTAGATATAGAGAGCGCTCGTCGCCAAATTATGCATATAGTACTATTAAAAAGGCTAGTCACAATAATGGTTTCCAGCACAACCCACCCCTCAAATAAAACTAAGAGGGTGCTTGGATACGTTTTAGTCCCATGACTAAAAGTAGTGGGACTAAAACATGCTAGCCTCACCCATGCTTGGATCCAAATACTAAAAAGGCTAAAATCAAGTTAATGAGCATTTATTATCCTCCAAACTCTCCAATCCAGAACTCGCCTGTGTTAAAGGAGAGGAGTTAATTAGTAGAGAGAGGACTAATCCACATTTTAGTAGGGGTACCCCTGACTAAATTTTTTTAGTCTCAAGACTAGTTTTAGCCCCTCTTTAGGAACTTTAGCCTCTTAAAGAGACTATTTTTAGTCAGACTAAAATAAATCCCTTGGATCCAAGCACCCTCTAAGCATCCTGGAATTCTTTGACAACTAAACTGCTGGCTATATGATGTTGGCCATATATATTGTACATATATAATGTGAAGAAACGAGTGTTAGTACTATACCAACTAAAAGATGAAATGTAAGAAATACTAGTATGTACGTACTAAAGAGTTAAAGTAATGAGAAGAAACATAACATAGTTCTGCTGAGGGCTCGGCACAACACACCCCTCAAATTAAATTAAGCACACCTGAAATTAAAATTTGCAACTATTCCGGTAGACACTGCATTAGAACCACCATGAGCAACGACACTGCCACCTTACTCGGAGTCCTCGTCCACGTCCTTGACTTCGTCCTTGACTTCGTCCTTGTCCCTCTTCCTCTTGGCCGATACTTCTTTGCTTGAACCGCACACTTGGCTGCTGCTCTTCATCCAACCCTTGTATATAATGAAGCAAAGGTAGCCATCCATTGCAGCATAGTGGATGTGGTCTATATCTAGTACATTCCGCTGCCATGCATGACGATGAAACATGTAATGAGGTTTCTCCGGTTTACCATACGAAGGATGAACCATGGCTCCTACCAGGGTCAGCATTGAAGGCTGACGAGAGGACACCAGCCGATTCTTCTGGAGGTCGAAGGTGTTGCCTACAACGAGGACTATCCGACACAGGACTTCTTTGTCGTTACCAAAGTCTACAGTAACGAATTTCACTGTTTTGTCCTTGAGGAAGTTCTTAAAATCCTGGCACTCTACGTCGGCATGGCATATGTGGTAGACCAAGCAAACGATATGTAAGCAAACCTGGATCACGGCGGGCTTCTTCCTCTCTTCGTCCTTTAGATCCTTCTCTCGTCCCAGGACTGTGGTGTACTCAACATCTAGCCCAGCGACCCACTCATCATCTGAGTTTTCGAACATGCGGCTAAAGCGAGAAAGGCATCCTTTCACCGTCGCGGAAGAACGGGTGTAGATGACGTCGTACTCATCGCCGGTGATGGTTCTAACCTTGTACTCACCGCTGATCGTGGAGATTTGGGACGCCATGGATTTGGGAGGAGGATTAGGATTAGTGGAACTACCGTAATGTGAATGGACAAGACGACTAGGAGCGAACCGCCGTAGTATTGAAGGACGTGCGGGGACGAGTAGGAGCGAACTGCCAGCGTGCGAACGGCAGGGTAGTGGCTTTCCATTCTCCCATGATACGGGCTTCCGAGAGCCCTTGGATCTGAGATCGAACGGTTGCATGGCGTGATTGTAGACCTATGGGTGAATATCCTATCCTGGAGGGTTATTGTGCAAATTTTCAGCAACTTAGCATGCGATCGTTTGATCTCAGATCCAAGGGCTGCCAGCAGCCCATATCATGGTCGCGCCTACCACGACCGTCGCGTCGCTCACGCGGTCGCGCCCTTGGAGATTTAACACGATGCGTTAGGCTATCTGATGTTGGCATGTCAGACATAGTCATCACTTAGTCACTCATACTACAACAAGGTTGGCTATAAGTGTATTTTTACTCCTCTCTATCTCTTTCTTCGTACTCAAGGAAGAAACGTTGCTAAGCGCGTGTATTTATTGCATTTGGCAAGGAGTGACCTCTTCCAATGAAATGGTGGTGCTAAGTTTGCTTCATTTGATTAGGTATAGACTCAAAATTGTCTTTTCACTTAGGTATACACACTTAGCACCGTTTCTTCCTTGGGTCACCAAACTAGTCTCTCTCTTCTTGATTAACTTGCCACATCAGACTTTATGCCTATGTGGCAAGCTTAAGCACCTATAGGAGCAAGTAAAAGTAAGTACAACGGTGCGCTTTACATGGCATTTTTGCATATGTGGAGGAAAGAGAGGCAAGGAAAAAGTGGAGAAGTGGGCTCTCATGCAAGAGCCAGCCTCTACTACATGGTGAAGCATTGGGAGAGGCACCTATATGGAGGTGGTCAGAAATCTGGGAGACTCATGCGGTCGTAGCGCCGCAGTTAAAATGATAATGGCAAGTCAAATCACGGGGCCCCACCTGTCCAGCAGTAAATCGCTGTCAAATCACACAGCCCTACGTTTGCAGCAGCCTACTCCCTCGTCTTCTCATGTCTCTGTCGAACCGACAAGGCGGAACTGCCCCGCCGCCTACCGCGCAGGAAAAGCCCCGCCCTCTACTTTTAAATACAACTACATCCGCTTAAGAATCCAATGATATACTTTTTGTGACATAGTAACTCATATTTAGTTAGTCAAATGGATGACCTAGAACTACGTGCAGGCCCTATAAACCGAGACGCCTAAAAATAAAAAAACCGAGACGGACAGGGTAGTTCAGCACGTATCTTTTTAGATCAATATAGTCAGGATTCACCAAGGAGCAAAGCCAAGTGGTAGGCTGCTCCTGTCGTGTTGGCGTAGCAACTCAAGCGGGTCAGTCCGCACACGAAATGTCAACACACTTAACAGGACCCCTTTGGCCGACATGTGGCTCATCCACCGTCTTGTTCCACGTGCGACGCACCAAATTACAGTTCGGAGCAGCGCTTGGAATTGGAGGCACCCTGGTCGTAGCGCTGCAGTAGTAGAAAATGAGCGACGAGGGGTCAAATCACAAAGCCCCACCTTTCCCACATTAAGATGGACGGACGAAGCAACCATCATTTCACTCTAGGGCGCAAGAGCATAAAGAAAAGAGAAAACAATGATGCGTGCGGCAGCTACCTAGGGCACCCTAGGGTAGGGGTCTCCACTATAGATCCTTTTTTTGAAAGCGCCTCCACTACAAATCGGCTTCTTCCTCGTCCTCTTGAAGAAAACCGATGATGAGTGCGGCGGTAGGGTTTGTCGGAGTACTACGGCGTGCGGGGCGATGTCATAGTAAACGGGTTCGAGCCAACGCCTTAAATATGTATGGGCCGCTTGGTTTTACGAGAACGAGGCAACATTTTGGGTTTGGCGACCAGTGGAGATATAGTACGTACAAAAAATTGTGGACGTAGGTTCGACCGAAAGGCAATGATGCATGGGCCCTGCATTTTGATATACCCAGGGCCGCGTGAAATTTTCTACTCTACTCAAAACTAGTAAGGTACACATGTATTGAACGCATGAGATTTCGAAACCAAATTATGAATAAATACACACTATAGGATGTAAAGCTTTGAGTCATATATGCATGATGTAGATGTTCGTTTAGTTTTTATAGTTCATCTCATTCAAAATCAATAAGTTTTATAAAAATGTTAAGATTCATGGGGTTGTGCATTGTACTCCCTCCGTTCCAAAATAGATGACCCAACTTTAAACTAACTTTGTACAAAGTTAGTGCAAAGTTGGGTCATCTGTTTTGGAAAGGAGGGAGTAAATCATAAAGTAAAAAACAAATAATGGCAATTCATTTAGAAAAAAATAATCAATTATGATACAGAAGATTCTAAAACAAAGGAGAAGTGCTTCTGTTTTGAGGTTTGTGCATTATGCTTAAGTTCAACCATGGAGTCTTCTAAATTGTACATATGGCAGATCTGGTGGAATGTTGATGATATCCAACGGCCAGTAGTGCTCGGATTTGCCTATCTCTGCACTGTCGAGTTAGCTTCATCCAGCGACCATCTTTCAAAGTTATTGTCACACTATATAGTTCTTGTGCCATAGTTGCATGTTTTGGAAAAAAGCTACTAGTGGGTTGTACTATCTATTTAGGAATAGAATATGTATACATGGAAGTTGTAGGAAAAGAGATGACATGGAGCATCTCAATTCCTATGAGTAGGGATTGGAAAACAAATGTCATTTGGTTCACATCATAGGAACTTTTCTATTGAATATAGAGATGACATGTTTCTCAATTCCTATGAGGAGGGACTAGCACATATGCCCGTGTGTTGCAACGGGAGAGATTTTTTTGCGAGAAGCATCGGGAGAGAGCGTTAATTTCTGGAAAAGGCAAAAAAACTTGAAATAGGAAGATTTTTTAAATTCACAAACATTTTTTGAAAACAAGACAATTTTTAAGGCGGAGAAACGGACATTTTTCGAATTTGTGAAACATTTTTTTAAATAGAAACTTGTTTTGAAGTTTCAAAACCATTTTGAAATATGTGTTTTTTATCACGAACATTATTTTGAATTTGTAAACATTTCAAAAAATATATATTTTTTGAATTACTATTATTTTTAAAATGAAATTTATTTTTTAGGTCTCGAATTTTTTTGGATGTTTCTAAAATGCGAGCATTTTTTGAATTTCGAGAAAAAATTGAACAATAATATAAATTTAAAGTTCCAAATAATTTTGAAAATTGGGACAAATTATTACAAGAAACGAAATTTGGGAAAATTAAAAAAATTAATTTATGAAAAAGGAAAATTATCTTTGAAGGGAAAATTGAAAAGTAGAAGAAAAACACAGAAAAAAAGAGAAATGGGCCCAACATTGGGCGACAGATGGGAAGCTCCAACTACTCCAACTATATGTGGCTCTGTGCGACAAATAAGGTTCCCCAGCAGCGTGTGCAAGATATAAATGTGGGGCTTTTCTGGGCCTTAGCGCGTGCGGCCCACGTAGGAAATTCTGGACGAACTCTTTTGTTTTCTTTTCTAGCGACCACAAAATTTAGTACCACCTCGGATATAAAAATATATTTTCGGCGGTGAACGGATGAAAAAATTGGTGAAACGCACCTTGCTTTATTAGTACTAGGAAAAATGCCCGTGCGTTGCAACGGGGGCATAAATATTCTAAAAGCGCTATCAATACGCCATGAGCACAGAAGACTATTGCTCTGAAATGTTGCCACGACTACTTCACTGTTGGAAATCTTCCTTGCCTTATACCCTAGGTTGTGTAAGGACTATGCTACTTGCAATAATGAAGCTAGGATGTCCATGATAAAGCTCCCAGCAACAAAGGCAAAAAACATAGCAACATTTATTGAGCTTATGTGCAAGTTAATTTAGATGTCCTATACAATATTCATAAATTACAATGGTTATTATTCCATTTTATGATTGTTTGGTCCTAATCAATAAAATATGTGATTTATTTTTTGCGGAGAATGAAATATAAGTCTTCTATAACATTTATCAAACGACCAAATTTTGTATGAATAAAACTGAGTATCTAAGGAAGCAATTCATTACCTTGTCAACACTTTTATTACAAGCATACACGAAAGCATGTAGGCTGGTCACAGAAGGAGGACGGTTTGACAAAAAGAGAGAGGATATTAGATAATTTGTTAAGTCATTAGATAAGTACAAAATGGGGACTATGATGACGTTTGAATATCAGTTCCAGCAATTCTGCTTCGCATTGCCATAAAAAATTCCGCTTGCCATTTAATAAAGTTACAGCCAGAAAAGTGCACCGGTGCAAAGATGTTAAAATGCATGAATTACAAATTTGCAATAGTTCGTAAGTAGTAACTCGAGGAAGGGTCTTGCGGCTAGTGACTTGCCCTACAACCAGCACTGTTGATAAGCCTGGTCAAAATTCCTGCCCGTTTGCCATCTTACACAGAACTATCGCGTGACAGTATTTTCATTCTACAGGTTTCCGTCACCATCTCTTATGATTACAAAAATGGTCACCTGCCTTAGAGGGTTGCCTCTTCCACGACTGCTACTTGTCGGTGGTATATCAGCATCAAATCAATGTCAAAATAGCTGTACAAAATAATCTAAGTATCGGCATTGTCCTAGGGGTTGTGAAACTCCCTAGCTTTTTACATTTTGAAACCAAACCATGCCAAAAGTTGCATGTTTGATGCAGTAAGACTCAGAGACCTGTCAAGCCCAAGCATTTTTTGCATGGGAAGCAAATCAGGACTCGTGAGTTTCAGCACAACACTAACTCGTACAACCTGAACAAAACATTTCACATTAGCATCATCAACATTGGCTATTTCTACATCACCGCCTAAACAAAGAAACTTGGTAAATTCTAATTTCACAGTGTTTTGAAATATAAAACCACAAGTAAATTAATTCTACCATGTTGGAGAATGTAGTAGTCAGAGCTTGTCGACCATGTTGCCCACATCGTAGTGCACATCCTTAGATAACCAAACGATTTAACCAGTGGCTTGTTCCCGAGCAACTTGCCTTCAAACAATAGAGACCACCATGCAGACTCACTGTAGACAAGCAAGATAGCCCTTCTTCTCCTGTTTGAAAAGGCAGCTCTCATAAATATAACAAAATGAATACAACTAACCAGCCATCACATGTTTGCTTGTGCGAGTAATTAAGAGGAAATATACCTTTTTAAGGAGCTATGGGTCTCAGTCCCATATTTCCAGCAAACGCCCCACCTATTAGAACTAACAAGGTTATTCGAAGGTTGCAAGTTAGTCACGGGGTAGAAAACTGGCAACACAGGAATGGAAACCAATATTCTTTTGTCGGTTGTCTGAAGCAACAAATTAGGATTGTCCTCACCTGCACTCCCAAGAACATTAGGATTCAGACTGCCATACCGCCGCTTGCAATGCTCGAATGCTGCAGGTTTCACATGACACATCCAATTGTTGCAACATGAGTGTGAGATGGCCAACAAAATGTTCCGGCCATCCAAGACAGGCAGTGAGGTATCCTCGCTCAAGCACAATATCATACCTCCAAAACTGCTGCCTGATGGCGTAATCACACATTGCAGGCTTTCAGTCACATATGTATAGCAAATTTCTTTTGGCTGGTATAACATGCAATCTTACTATATGTATTATCACATCCAATCACTAATGCACACTTGCAGCAAAATAACTACAGAGACGGAGAGTGGAACCATATAGTACCTATGACTGCGACGCCGATTTTATTTTTTGCTGGGATTGTTCTTTTTTTTGTTTGCTAGGACCAGCCAATTTTTTTGCTGTGACCCGTCTATGGCGAGTAATTGTTTTTGCTGGAACCGACTAGTTTTATTGCTGGAAATATACATTTGTTTTGTTAGAAAAAATAAATAGAGCATTAACTAACAACAAGGCTATTGGATCTTGACACCAAAATAGTCAAGATCTTCGTTAATAAAAAAATAGAAAGATCTTTAGGACGTGATAACACCAAACATGCGCAAGATTCTTACAATGTTTAACCAAGAAGCAACAATAATAAAAACACTTGATCAAGACTGTTGCAACTCTTGTACAGAAATTCTGTGAAGCTCTTCTAGCTGCTATAATATGGAAAGTTACTATTTATGTTAACACAGCCAACCACTAATGTATGCCTGTTAGCGGCTAGGGTTCTGCCCGGTCTTGGCCGGAGACAGTAGGGAAAGGAGGGGGAAGGGCGAGGGCTTGAGCGCGGCGGCCGGCGACAAGGCGCCATCCTGGCGTGGTGCGGCGGCGGCGAGAGAAGGAGGCGGCTAGGGTTTAGGGTTTCCGGCTCCTCTGGGAGCCGGGCAATAGGAATAGTCTTATTGCTTAATTCTCAAAATAGTCTTACAGCTCGTATATATAACCATAATCTGAAAATAAAAACTAAGATAACTTGTGGGCCTAAGCCTGCCTGATGGGCCTCCTTCGGCCATAGACCTGGCCGGTCATAACATCTCTCCCCGCCTGCGCAAACAACTCGTCCTCGAGCTGAAAGTCGGGGTAGTGCTGACGGAACTCCTCGCGCTGCTCCCAAGTAGCATCCTCCTCTGGTAGTCCAGTCCACCGGATCAACACGTACCAGGAGCCTCGGCGCAGCTGAGCCTTCAACGCCTTCTCTGGTTCAGGAAGGAGACGCCCGACCGTGATCGGTGGAAGAGCCGGCGGTGCCGCGGGTGGCTCGCCGCGGAATGGCTTGAGCAGTCCGACATGGAAGACATCATGGATCCGGGCACCTGCCGGAAGCTGCAGACGGTAAGCCGCTTTCCCAATGCGTTCCAAGATCGCAAAGGGACCAGCATAGCGAGGACCGAGCTTCTTCCTTGCACGGGGGTCCAAGGACTGCATAGAGCGGTGAAGTAGACGCAGCCAGACCCAATCATCCACCGCGTACTCTGCCTCGCGATGGTGACCATCATAGTAACGTTTGGCCAACTGCTGGGCCTGTAGGAGTCGTTGCTGGATCTCCGCGATCATCTCATCACGACTCCTCAGAAGGGCCCCGGCTACCTCGGTCCGTGCCGAGGCCGGATCAACCGGAAGGATCGGCGGGGGCGGCCGGCCATACACCACCTCAAAGGGCGTAGCTCGTAGGGCGGAGTGATAAGAGGTGTTGTAGCAGTACTCCGCCCACGAGAGCCAGTCCACCCATGCACGAGGGCGATCACCTGTAACACAACACAAATACATGGCAATCACCTTGTTAACGATCTCAGACTGGCCGTCCGTCTGAGGGTGGAAGGCTGTGCTGAGGCGTAGCTTCACGCCCGCCAGCCGGAAAAGGTCACGCCACACGTGTCCCGTGAACACGGGGTCTCGATCACTGACGATCGAAGAAGGGAACCCGTGGAGACGGACAATGCCATCGAAGAAGGCCCGGGCAACTGAAGCCGCTGAATATGGATGGCCGAGCGCGATGAAATGAGCATACTTGGAGAAGCGGTCGACCACCGTGAGAATGACAGACTTGCCGCCCACCTTGGGGAGGCCCTCGATGAAGTCCATGGAGATGTCCGCCCAAACCTGAGTAGGGACCTCCAAGGGTTGCAGCAGGCCAGCCGGCCGTAGAGTCTCCGTCTTGTTGCGCTGGCACGTCACACACGACCGTACCCAGTCACGGACCAAGGCACGATCACCGGGAATGTAGAAGTCGGCGCGGAGACGATGGAGCGTCTTCTGCACTCCCTCATGGCCCACCGAGTGAGCGAGGTGCAGCACCTGCTGGCGAAGATCGTCGTGCGCCGGAACGAAGACCCGGCGCCCATGGAGAAGCAGGCCATCGGCAAGGCGCCACGGCTCCTCCAGCGCACCCGCCACCAGCTGCTGCTGTAGGAGGAGGGAGTCGGCCGCAGCAGCGATTGCCCGGCGGATGTCGGTGTAGAGGGCGAAGGAGGGCCCGGTGATGATGCAGAAAGCCGCCCCCTCCGCCGCACCGTCGTCCACATCGGCGTCACGCCGAGACAGGGCGTCGGCGACGGTGTTAAGGCGACCCGGACGGTACTCGACGGTGAAGTCAAATCCAAAGAGTTTACTGATCCATTGGTGCTGGGGCACCGTCGAGAGCCTCTGATCTAGCATGAACTTGAGGCTGTAATGGTCCGTGCGGATCCGGAAAGAGCGACCCCAAAGATAGGGCCGCCAATGGCGTACTGCCTGCACCAACCCAATGAGCTCACGCTCATACGCCGCCAACTTGAGATGGCGTGCGGCAAATGGGCGGCTGAAGAAAGCGAGGGGTCCCTCGCCCTGGTGGAGGACCGCACCGAACCGCGCACCGGAAGCGTCGCAGTCGACGGTGAAGGGGAGGTCGAAATCCGGCATCTGCAGTACAGGTCCCGTCGTGAGGGCCCCCTTGAGGGCCTCGAAGGCTGAAGTGGCCTCCTCATCCCAAGAGAAGGCGTCGCCACGGAGGAGACGCGTGAGTGGGGCCGTGATGAGACCAAATTCCCGGATGAACTTCCGGTAGAACCCCGCGAGGCCAAGAAACACGTGAAGAGCCCGCGGAAACTGTGGAATCGGCCAGGCGGCGACGGCTGCGACCTTGTCGGCGTCCATGGCCACTCCCTCGGCCGAGATGACGTGGCCGAGGTAAGCGACCGAAGGTGTCCCGAACGAGCACTTCGAGCGCTTAAGATGAAGATGATGCGCCCGAAGCTCGTTGAAGACGATGGCCACATGCTGGAGGTGCTCTGCCCAAGAGGCGCTGTAGATAAGAATGTCATCAAAGAAAACGAGCACAAACCGATGTAAGTAGGGCCGGAGGACATCGTTCATCAAGGCCTGAAACGTCGCCGGGGCGTTGGAGAGGCCAAAGGGCATCACCAAGAACTCGAAGTGGCCGTGATGAGTCCGAAACACCGTCTTGGCGATGTCGTTGGGATGCATGCGCACCTGATGATACCCCGACCGAAGGTCCAGCTTGGTGAAGAAGCGCGCCCCGTGCAGCTCGTCGACAAGCTCATCGACAACCGGGATAGGGAACTTGTCCTTCAATGTGAGAGCATTAAGGGTGCGGTAGTCGATGCAGAAACGCCACGTGCCATCCGACTTACGAACGAGGAGGACCGGTGCTGTAAACGGGGACGTGGAGATGCGGATGATGCCGGCGGCAAGCATGAGTGCACACTGCCGCTCCAACTCGTCCTTCTGCAGCTGTGGATAATGGTAAGGCCGCACGGCCACAGGGGCCGATCCCGGAAGGAGGTGAATACGGTGGTCGTAGATCCGGGCCGGTGGCAGACCCTGTGGCTCCTCAAAGAGATCCTGGTGCTGCTGCAGGAGCCCGTCCAAGAGCGGATGCTCGGCCTCCGTGGTCGCCACGGCCAGCTGAAGAGGGGGCGCGGGTGCGGGCCCCCTAATGCCCTCCCACCGTATGCGACGACCCAAACGCCAGAAGGTCATCATCAGCGGTCAAAGTCCCAAAGGATAGGACCCAACGTGCGCAAGAAGTCGACGCCGAGGATGAAGTCGAAGCAGCCCAAATCGATGCCGGCGCAGGTGATGGTGAAGTGCTCGTCGCCGATAGTGATGGGCACGTCGCGGGCGAGCCCATGGCAGCGTAGGCGGTCGCCATTCGCGACAGTGACCCGTAGCTGCTCTCCTCCGGCCGGCTGGAGCGCAAGACGCCGCATGGTGGCCTCCGGCAGAAAATTATGCGTGGAACCTGTGTCCAGGAGGGCCACCAGGCGCTCGCCATGGATCTTGACCGGTAAAAGCATCATCCGTTCATCACGGATGCCGGCCAGCGCGTGAAGGGACACCATGAGGGCGGTAGCCGGGGCCGGTGCGGGTGCAGCTGCGGGCTCCGCAAGAGTCGGGGCGCCGAGGTCGGCCTCCGGGGTGTCATCCTCGATCTCGTCCGTCGTCTCCAGGTAGAAGAGGCGCGGGCAAACATGGCCCGGCGCATATGGCGCATCGCAGTTGAAGCACAGGCCCAAGCGCCTGCTGTAACGCCCGGGTAATCAAGCTACAGTAATCCCACGCTAATCATGCCACGTCATCCCGATTGCTGTTGCTAAACGTCCGTTAGTTCAAACCGCGTCAAATTCAAATTTAAAATTAATGTCGACAATAAAAGTTTTCAAAAATTGAAACGAAAATGTTCGGTGGTTGCCAAATATTAAAAAGTTAATTATGGTGCAGCAAACACATTTTTATAAAATGTCTAAATAATTTAAAATGATTTAAAACAGAAAAGCAAATAGATAAAAACAAAACAGAAAAACTAAAACTAAG
>NC_041390.1:360883791-360915946 GCF_002162155.2 Triticum dicoccoides | reverse complement strand
CGCTCGTCTCCTCGCTCCCTTCCTCTCCCCCGCTGCTCCCTCGTCCCGCAGCTCCACGCCGACACGCGCGCCCGCGCCGTCCCGTGTGCGCGACGCACTTGCGTCCCTGCTCACCGTGGCCTCGCCTTGGCCGGCGTGCCTCTGCACGCGCGCTGCCCACGCCCCGTTCGCCCCTGCTCGACCCAGCGCATGCCTGCGTGCTCCCGTGCGCCCCCGCGATGACCGCGTTGCCCGCCCGTCTTCCTTGGCCAGGCCACGCCGCACGGCAGTGCTGCTCGCCGCCCCCTCCCCCGTGCGTATCTGCAGCCGCCCGTGCGCGCCCTCGCCTCATCTGCGCCCCGGCCTCGCCTCGTCTGCCCCGACACACCGTCCCGGCGCACCGGCACCGCCTGCATCACCATAGCCTCGCCCCTCCGTGGCCTCTCCGCTGCCATGTCGTTGCCGGCCGGCGCCGCGCCGGCGTCCTCCCGTCGCCGTGGCACCGACTGGCCACACCCAGTCCGGGCGCCCGCGCCCGCAGCGTCACACCGCCCTCACCCGCCCCGGTTGGCCTATGGGCCAATGACAGCCAGGGCCCACGCCCAGAACGAAAATGAAAACAAAAAAAGAATAAAAAAAGTATATATATGATAAAAAATAATAACTAATTAATTAAAGATATAATTAACTCAATTAATTTTGATTAATTAAACTAATCAATTAACTAAACTAATTAAACGGTTATAATTAATTAGTATGACAGTGGGGCCCACCCCTAATTAATCCTGATTAGGTTAATAGATATGATTAATTAAAATGTGTCACTGACCAGTGGGACCCACTGGTCAGGTTGACCAGTCAACCCTGTTGACTGCTGACGTCAGCATGACATCATGCTGATGTCATAAACACCATTTTGAATTAATTTAAATAATTAAATAAATTTCAGAAATTAATAAAATCTTTAGAAAATAATATATTTTAAACCGTAGCTCGGATGGAAAAACTTTGTACATGAAAGTTGCTCAGGACGACGAGACGAATCCGGATACGCAGCCCGTTCGTCCGCCACGCATCCCTAGCATAGCAAACACGCAACTTTCCCCCTCCGGTTCGTTTGTCCGAAAACGTGAAACACCGGGGATAATTTCCCGGATGTTTCCCCCCTTCACCGGTACCACCTCGTACCGCGTTAGGGCACACCTAGCATCACGCATCGTCATGTCATGTCGTGCATCATCATGCAATTGTTTTCATTATATTTATTGTTTCTTCCCCCTCTTCTCTCGCTAGACACCGAGACCGACGCCGCTGCTACCCAGTACGACTACGGTGTTGACGACCCCTCTCTCTTGCCAGAGCAACCAGGCAAGCCCCCCCTTTGATCACCAGATATCGCCTACTCTTCTCTATACTGCTTGCATTAGAGTAGTGTAGCATGTTACTGCTTTCCGTTATTCCTATCCTGATGCATAGCCTGTCCTTGCTACTACTATTGTTACCATTACCTGCTATCCTACTGCTTAGTATAGGATGCTAGTGTTCCATCAGTGGCCCTACACTCTTGTCCGTCTGCCATGCTATACTACTGGGCCGTGATCACTTCGGGAGGTGATCATGGGCATATACTATATACTTTACACAGTTACATTACCTGTGGTACTGTTCAGAGTTGGGGGCTGAAGGGGCAGGTGGCTCCATCCCGGTAGAGGTGGGCCTGGGTTCCCGACGGCCCTCGACTGTTACTTTGAGGCAGAGCGACAGGGCAGGTTGAGACCACCTAGGAGAGAGGTGGGCCTAGCCCTGGTCGGCGTTCGCAGATACTTAACACGTTTAACGAGATCTTGGTATTTGATCTGAGTCTGGCTACTGGCCTATATGCACTAACCATCTACGCGGGGATAGTTATGGGCACTCGACGTCGTGGTATCAGCCGAAGCCTTCGTGACGTCAGCAACGGAGCGGCGCGCGCTGGATTAGACTGGAACGCCTACTAGGCTAGGTCTGCTTCCGGCCGCCCACGCAACATGCAGGTGTGCTAAGGGTGATGGGCCCAGACCCCTGGGCGCTTAGGTTTAGACCGGTGTGCTGACCTCTCTGCTGGTCTAGGTGGGGCTGCGACGTGTTGATCTTCCGAGGCCGGGCATGACCCAGAAAAGTGTGTCTGGCCAAATGGGATCGAGCGTGTTGGGTTATGTGGTGCACCCCTGCAGGGAAGTTAATCTATTCGAATAGTCGTGATCTTCGGTAACAGGACGACTTGGAGTTGTACCTTGACCTTATGACAACTAGAACCGGATACTTAATAAAACACACCCTTCCAAGTGCCAGATACAATCGGTGGTCGCTCTCTCACAGGGCGACGAGGGGAGGATCATCGGTTAGGATTATGCTATACGATGCTACTTGATGCTACTTGGTGAACTTATCATCTACTCTCTCCTACATGCTGCAAGATGGAGGTGGCCAGAAGCGTAGTCTTCGACAGGATTAGTTATCCCCCTCTTATTCTGGCATTCTGCAGTTCAGTCCATATATGATACCCTTATTCTATTTGATACCCATGCATATGTAGTGTAGCTCCTTGCTTGCGAGTACTTTGGATGAGTACTCACGGTTGCTTTCTCCCCCTTTTTCCCCCTTTCCTTTCTTTCTGGTTGTCGCAACCAGATGCTGGAGTCCAGGAGCCAGACGCCACCGTTGATGACGACTACTACTATTCGGGAGGTGCCTACTACTACGTGCAGCTTGCTGACGGCGACTAGGAGTAGCTTAGGAGGATCCCAGGCAGGAGGCCTGCGCCTCTTTCGATCTATATCCCAGTTTGTGTTAGCCTTCTTAAGGCAAACTTGTTTAACTTATGTCTGTACTCAGATATTGTTGCTTCCGCTGACTCGTCTATGATCGAGCTCTTGTATTCGAGCCTTCGAGGCCCCTGGCTTGTAATATGATGCTTGTATGACTTATTTTATTTGTAGAGTTGTGTTGTGATATGTTCCCGTGAGTCCTTGATCTTGATCGTACACGTTTGCGTGTATGATTAGTGTACGGTCAAATCGGGGGCGTCACAAGTTGGTATCAGAGCCGACTGCCTGTAGGAATCCCCCTTCCACACTCCTTGGCCGAAGTTGAGTCTAGACATTACAAAAACTTTTACTAACATGGCTGTGTGCCTTACGGGCCCACATCGCCATCTGGGTGGTATTAGGCTCTTTTACTCCTCGATCCTTACTCTAGGACACTGAACTCTCTCCTACTCGGGTTAAACGATTTTACTAACTCTAACACCAGGATCCCGTGACCACGTTCACCCCAAAGTTGGATAAGCCCTAGTTATTCTTTAGAGTAGTATTTGAACATTATCCACATTGTCATTTGACTCCTGTGGAAACATCTTTGTTTTCAGATGGAACCCACAAGGCAGGTCGTGCGCCACACGACGGCCATTGGTGCCTCAGGATCACCTGCTGTGTTGGTTGAGATGATGACCTATCTGGGTTATCGCTGGCACCCTGAGTACACCGTCTATGAGGAGTATCAGGACTTCAACCAGGAGCAGTACCATGCCATCGTCCACCTCTACTCTCGGGAGTATGACTCCACTACCGTGCTGCACACTGCTCATGGAGTTGGAGTGACTATCGATATGGCGGTCCACGATGCTGCTTATGCTGCTCTGACACATCTTCGTGGAGAGTATCAGGAGTTGGACACCTCCCCCTTCAGGCACATTGCTATCACATCTGATATTGGTGCGGAGGGATACTACACTGCTGCCTACTCCACCGTCACCCGAGAGCCCTTCTACCATCAGAACCTGGTTCTGCATGCTGATGGTCTGGATAGAGCTAACCGAGCTCTTCGCCATGAGTTGTACACCACCCGTCAGCACCTGTACCGCGCTCTAACGTTGTTGCACCCCTCTGTCCGATCGGGTGATCTATCGCGTTCTGCGGTCTACCCTGCCAGTACCGTGATGCCCCAGGGCGTCGGCTGGCCAGATGTGGGAGGCTACTCTCCTGCACTTGGTCCTCTCCTGCCACCTGCGCATCGGGTTCCGCACTAGAGTATCCGCGGACCCCAGGCTACTCGCGTGGAGGTCTTCCCTTCGCGTCACTACCAGCTGACAGGCTACACCTACCTCCACAGTTCCTCCTGGGACTGATGAAGGCTTGCTTATTAGTGTTAGATGCATTCGCCGCGAGCCTGTGTGCCGCCTATGATGTCTTAGCCTATGTACTGAACACTGTGTAACGAACTCTATGCATGATCTCTTTTGTAAGATATGCCGACTACTATGTAGTATCTATCGTGCTGCTTTCGTTGTGCATGTTTCATCATGAATGATTCTTGTTTTTGCAAATTTCTCAATGCTGAACTACCCCTGTTAAATATTAGCAGGATGGTTAGACCAGGTGGTCGTGGTCGTGGTGGCAACCTCCCACCACCGCCTAAGTACATGGCTGGTATGATCCAACAGCTTGAGATGAATCGCCAGTTCATGGAGAATATGATGGCTCAGTTTCCTCGCCCCAATATGAACCAGCAGCCAACCCAAGTGACTCTGCAAGATTTCATGCGCCTCAACCCAACTGTGTACCGCAGCTCAACTCAGCCTCTGGATGCCGATGACTGGCTCCGTGACATCACCTATGAGATGGAATCTTCTGATGTAGCCCCTGCCAGCTATGTCACCTTTGCTTCCTTCTTCCTGAAAGGACCCGTAGCTCAATGGTGGGACAGCCACAGGCGTACTCTGCCAGTTGGAACAATCATCACCTAGCCAGACTTCCAAGCTGCCTTCCGTGCTCGCTTCATTCCTCAGGGAGTCATGGACCGTAAGAAGCGTGAGTTTCGCAACCTCACCCAAGGCAACAAGACTGTTGAAGCTTATCAACGGGAGTTTCTTGACTTGTCCCGCTATGCTGAAGAAGACATTGCAACTGATGCACGCAGATAGGTGAAGTTCTGTGATGGCCTTCAAGCTGACATCAAGCTCGCACTTCTAGTGCATGACTTTGCTGATTTCGCCACTCTGGTGAACAAGGCCATCAATGTCGAAACTGGTCTGCAGGAATACCAGAGCTCTCACAGGTGCAACCGTGACACGGGCTCATCTTCGGGCCCGTCCTCGCAGAAGCGCAAGATATGGATTCCCAATAGCATGTACCAGCCGGATGCACCTGCCCCAAGGCAGACCTATGTTGCACCTCGTCTGCCTGCTCCTCCGACTAGGCAGCCAAGACTCCCAGCTCCACCACCACAAGCTCCTGTTCCCACTCCCAATAATGGGTTGTGCTTCAGGTGTGGACAACTAGGGCACCGTGCTAGGGAATGCAACCAGAACCAGAATCAACTGGCCCTTCCAGCAACTGGCCGTGGAAGCAACCAGCCCCGTAGCAACAATGCCAAGTCTTATGGTCGTGTTCATGCCAACCACGTTGATCTGAGCGAAGCTCAAGACCAGCCTGCTACTGTGATGGGTACCCTCCTCGTAAACTCAGTACCAGCATCTGTTTTATTTGATGCAGGTGCATCGCATTCATTCATGTCAGAAGGTTTTGCATGCTTGCACGACATTAAATGTGAGGACATGAATGCTTCACTATTAGTACACACCCCTGCGGGCCAATGCCGAACCTCCATGATTTGCAACGACGTCCCTGTAGAAATCGAAGGACTGGAATTCCTTGTCTCTCCCATCGTACTGAAGTCCTGTAGCATTGATGTCATTCTAGGAATGAATTGGTTAAAAGCGCATACTGCTTCTATAGTTTGCGCCACTAAGACCGTCCATCTGCTACACCCTTCAGACGAAATAGTTACTTACCAGCTCATCTGGTGCAAAATGCCGAGGCACGACTTTATGCCTTGAATGCGTTGAATGCTGCACCACTCGAGGGCATTGAAAACATTTCCGTCGTTCGTGAATTCCAAGATGTCTTCCCAGAAGAGCTTCCAGGGATTCCCCATGCTAGAGCTGTCGAATTCACCATCGACTTGAAACCCGGCACCACCCCTATAGCTAAACGACCCTACAAGATGCCGCCGCATGAGCTCATTGAGCTTAAGGAGGAAATCGACAAATCTCTTATCAAAGGTTTCATTCGCCCAAGTTGCTCTCCTTGGGGAGCACCTTCTCTCTTTGTTAAGAAGAAGGATGGGACAAACTGATTAGTCCAAGACTACCGTCCTATAAACCAAGCTACCATTCAGAATAAATACCCTCTTCCTCGGATCAATGATCTTTATGATCAACTGGCTGGCTCATCAGTGTTCTCCAAACTCGACTTGAGGCTGGGTTACCACCAGATCCGTGTTCATGAAGAGGACATCCCAAAAACCGCCTTCGTGACTCGATATGGATCATACGAGTACACCGTCATGTCATTCGGCTTAACGAATGCTCCAGCCACCTTCTCTCGTCTGATGAACTATATATTCATGGATTACCTCGACAAGTTCGTCGTGGTTTATTTGGACGATATCCTTGTATTTTCCAAGAACAAGGAAGAACATGCTGAACATCTTCGTCTTGTGTTGGAAAAGCTTCAGGAGCATCAGCTGTATGCTAAGTATTCCAAGTGTGAATTCTGGCTCCCCGAAGTAACCTATCTTGGGCATGTCATCTCCAAGGATGGTATTGCCGTCAACCCTGAATGAGTTCACGCTATTCTCGATTGGACTCCTCCAAAGAATGTGAAGCAAGTCCGAAGTTTCCTCGGTCTCGCCAGCTATTGCCGTCGATTCCTCGAGAACTTCTCCAAGATTTCCAGGCCCCTGACTAATCTGTTGCATAAGGTGTCAAGTTTGACTGGACAGACAAGTGTTAGGAAAGTTTCCAGGCGCTCAAAGACAAGTTGACTTCTGCCCCCGTGCTTGCCCCACCTGATACTAAGAAGGACTTCGTCATTTACTGCGACGCTTCCCGTCAAGGATTAGGCTGTGTCCTAATGCAGGAGCGCAGAGTGATTGCTTATGCCTCTCGTCAACTGCGCCCTCATGAAGAAAACTACCCAGTTCATGACCTCGAGCTTGCTGCTGTCATTCATGCACTAAAACAGTGGCG
Source organism: Triticum dicoccoides (assembly GCF_002162155.2). Taxonomy (NCBI): domain Eukaryota; kingdom Viridiplantae; phylum Streptophyta; class Magnoliopsida; order Poales; family Poaceae; genus Triticum; species Triticum dicoccoides. The sequence continues at coordinate 360,908,898 of NC_041390.1, read as the reverse complement.
ACATTACCTTCTCGGTAATTGTTGCGAGATCTTCACTGACCATCAAAGTCTGAAGTATCTGTTTACTCAGCCAGATCTGAACCTCCGTCAGCAGAGATGGATGGAGACTGTTGCAGACTTTGACGTGGGTATATCCTATACCCCCGGCAAGGCTAATGTAATGGCTGATGCCTTGAGCCGCAAGTCTTACTGCAACCACCTCCAGGTTCATAAAGTTCAGCCCTCGCTTGTCGAAGAATTTAGAAAGCTAAACCTCCATATTGTTCCTCCTGGAGCACTCGCTCCCCCTCCCCCGGAATTCCGCAAGATGAATCTTCTTGTTGTTACTAAGGGTTCTCTAAATACCCTGACTGTCGTACCAGATCTCGTAGCTGGTATAAAGACTATACAAGGTTATGACTCTGAAGTCCATAAGATTAAACGCCATCTAGCAGAAGGAAAGCCCTCATTCTTCACTATCGCCGACGATGGCGCCTTGTATTTCAAAGGCCGCCTAGTGGTACCATGTTCGAAGAAAAACCTGGATAAGACTAAAAGGGTCATGCAAGAAGCTCATGATACGCCTCTGTCCATCCATCCTGGTAGTACAAAGATGTACCAGGATATTCGTCAAAGATTCTGGTGGTCTAATATGAAGCAGGACATTGCTTGTTATGTTGCTGAGTGTGACGTATGTCGCCGTATCAAAGCAGAGCATCAGAGGCCTGCTGGAACTCTGCAACCTATCTCTATTCCTGAATGGAAATGGGACCATGTTGAGATGGACTTCATCACTGGATTTCCCAAATCGCAGAAAGGTAATGATGCTATTCTTGTCGTCATTGACCGGCTTTCTAAAGTTGCACATTTTCTGGCGGTCAAAGAGACAATCACTGCTAGTCAGCTTGCTACTCTCTACATGGCCAGAATTGTTTCACTTCACGGTATTCCACTGGTTATCAGTTCAGACCGTGGCAGCTTATTCACTTCAAGATTCTGGGCAAGTTTCCAAGAAGCTATGGGGACTCATTTGTCGTTCAGTACTGCGTTTCATCCTCAGTCTCAAGGACAGGTTGAGCGTGTCAACCAAGTTCTCGAAGACATGCTTCGAGCTTGTGTAATATCATTCGGCAAGAAATGGGAGGAATCTCTTCCATATGCCGAGTTCTCTTATAATAATAGCTATCAAGCTAGTCTGAAGATGTCCCCCTTCGAAGTGCTATATGGACGAAAGTGTCGAACCCCTCTGAACTGGTCAGAAACGGGGGAACGTCCACTCTTTGGTCCGGATATTATCCAACAGGCCGAAGAACTAGTTCACATTATTCGCGAGAATCTCAAGACTGCTCAGTCACGTCAGAAAAGTCAGTATGACCGTCATCACCAAGACATGGACTATCAACCTGGCGAAAAAGGCTTATCTTCGAGTTACACCAATGAAGGGTGCACACCGCTTCGGTATCAAAGGAAACCTAGCTCCCCGCTATATTGGTCCTTTCACTATTCTCGAAAGGAGTGGAAAGGTGGCATATCAACTGGAGCTTCCGCCGAACCTTTCTCAGGTTCACGATGTGTTCCATGTGTCACAACTCCGACACTGCTTCAAGGACCCAATCCGAGCAGTGGATCATGAAGTGCTTGAGTTGCAACAGGACCTCTCCTATAAAGAGCATCCGGTCCGCATTCTCGACCAAGCTGAACGCCGCACACGTCAGAAGGCGATCAAGTTCCTCAAGGTCCAGTGGTCGAATCACTCTGAAGACGAAGCCACATGGGAACGCGAGGATCGTCTTCGTGATGAATACCCCGCACTGTTTCCTTCTACCTCCTAAATCTCGGGACGAGATTTCTTGTAGTGGAGGAGATTTGTAATGCCCGGGTAATCAAGCTACAGTAATCCCACGCTAATCATGCCACGTCATCCCGATTGCTGTTGCTAAACATCCGTTAGTTCAAACCGTGTCAAATTCAAATTTAAAATTAATGTCGACAATAAAAGTTTTCAAAAATTGAAACGAAAATGTTCGATGGTTGCCAAATATCACAAAGGTAATTATGGTGCAGCAAACACATTTTTATAAAATGTCTAAATAATTTAAAATGATTTAAAATAGAAAAGCAAATAGATAAAAACAAAACAGAAAAACTAAAACTAAGATTGGAAGAAAGGGGAGAGGAAGACCCCCCCGGGTCAGCAGAACCAGTGGACCGGCCCATTCGCCCTCCAGGCCCAGCCGGCCGGCCCACTACCCCCCATCCTTATCCACTCCCTCACCCGAACCCTAACCTAACCACCCCCCACTCGCCCCACTCCACCTCCCGCTTGATCTGGATCGGGAGGACTCCCGATCCCCTCGCCCCTGCGCGTCGACGCCGGTGCCCGGAGCTCCCCCCGCTGGACTGCTTCCTCCACCCCCCGTCCTGCCTCCTCTACGATATCGTCGCTGTCTTCCTCCTCAACACCCCGCCGCCACTCCCCTACCGGCAACGTGAGCCCCGCCGCCACGCTCGTCTCCTCGCTCCCTCCCTCTCCCCCGCTGCTCCCTCGTCCCGCAGCTCCACGCCGGCACGCGCGCCCGCGCCGTCCCGTGTGCGCGACGCACTCGCGTCCCTGCTCATGGTGGGCTCGCCTTGGCCGGCGTGCCTCTGCACGCGCGCTGCCCGCGCCCCGTTCGCCCCTGCTCGACCCAGCGCGTGCCTACGTGCTCCCGTGCGCCCCCGCGATGACTGCGCTGCGTGCCCGTCTTCCTTGGCCAGGCCACGCCGCACGGCAGTGCTGCTCGCCGCCCCCTCCCCCATACATATCCGCAGCCGGCCGTGCGCACCCTCGCCTCCTCTGCGCCCCGGCCTCGCCTCGTCCGCCCCGACACACCGTCCCGGCGCACCGGCACCGCCTGCATCACCATAGCCTCGCCCCTCCGTGGCCTCTCCGCTGCCATGTCGTCACCGGCCGGCGCCACGCCGGCGTCCTCCCCTCGCCGTGGCACCGACTAGCCACACCCAGTCCGGGCGCCCGAGCCCGCAGCGTCACACCGCCCTCACCTGCCCCGGTTGGCCTGTGGGCCAATGACAGCCAGGGCCCACGCCCAGAACGAAAATGAAAACAAAAAAAAGAATAAAAAAAAGTCTATATATGATAAAAAATAATAACTAATTAATTAAAGAAATAATTAACTTAATTAATTTTGATTAATTAAACTAATCAATTAACTAAACTAATTAAACTGTTAGTTAACTAATTAATTAGTATGATAGTGGGGCCCACCCCTAATTAATCCTGATTAGGTTAATAGATATGATTAATTAAAATGTGTCACTGACCAATGGGACCCACTGGTCAGGTTGACCAGTCAACCCTGTTGACTGCTGACGTCAGCATGACATCATGCTGATGTCATAAACACAATTTTGAATTAATTTAAATAATTAAATAAATTTCAGAAATTAATAAAATCTTTAGAAAATCATATATTTTAAACCGTAGCTCGGATGGAAAAACTTTGTACATGAAAGTTGCTCAGGACGACGAGACGAATCCGGATACACAGCCCGTTCGTTCGCCACGCATCCCTAGCATAGCAAACACGCAACTTTCCCCCTCCGGTTCGTTTGTTCGAAAACGCGAAACACCGGGGATAATTTCCCGGATGTTTCCCCCTTCACCGGTACCACCTCGTACAGCGTTAGGGCACACCTAGCATCACGCATCGTCATGTCATGCATCCTCATGCAATTGTTTGCATTATATTTATTGTTTCTTCCCCCTCTTCTCTTGCTAGACACCGAGACCGACGCCGCTGCTACCCAGTACGACTACGGTGTTGACGACCCCTCTCTCTTGCCAGAGCAACCAGGCAAGCCCGCCCCCTTTGATCACCAGATATCGCCTACTCTTCTCTATACTGCTTGCATTAGAGTAGTGTAGCATGTTACTGCTTTTCGTTATTCCTATCCTGATGCATAGCCTGTCCTTGCTACTACTGTTGTTACCATTACCTGCTATCCTACTGCTTAGTATAGGATGCTAGTGTTCCATCAGGGGCCCAACACTCTTGTCCGTCTGCCATGCTATACTACTCGGCCGTGATCACTTCGGGAGGTGATCACGGGCATATACTATATACATTACACAGTTACATTACCTGTGGTACTGTTCGGAGTTGGGGGCTGAAGGGGCAGGTGGCTCCATCCCGGTAGAGGTGGGCCTGGGTTCCCGATGGCCCCCGACTGTTACTTTGAGGCGGAGCGACAGGGCAGGTTGAGACCACCTAGGAGAGAGGTGGGCCTAGCCCTGGTCTGCGTTCGCAGATACTTAACACGTTTAACGAGATCTTGGTTTTTGATCTGAGTCTGGCTACTAGCCTATATGCACTAACCATCTACGCGGGGAAAGTTATGGGCACTCGACGTCGTGGTATCAGCCGAAGCCTTCGTGACGTCAGCAACGGAGCGGCGCGCGCTGGATTAGACTGGAACGCCTACTAGGCTAGGTCTGCTTCCGGCCGCCCACGCAACATGCAGGTGTGCTAAGGGCGATGGGCCCAGACCCCTGGGCGCTTAGGTTTAGACCGGCGTGCTGACCTCTCTGCTGGTCTAGGTGGGGCTGCGACGTGTTGATCTTCCGAGGCCGGGCATGACCCAGAAAAGTGTGTCCGGCCAAATGGGATCGAGCGTGTTGGGTTATGTGGTGCACCCCTGCAGGGAAGTTAATCTATTCGAATAGTCGTGATCTTCGGTAACAGGACGACTTGGAGTTGTACCTTGACCTTATGACAACTAGAACCGGATACTTAATAAAACACACCCTTCCAAGTGCCAGATACAATCGGTGGTCGCTCTCTCACAGGGCGACGAGGGGAGGATCATCGGTTAGGATTATGCTATACGATGCTACTTGATGCTACTTGGTGAACTTATCATCTACTCTCTCCTACATGCTGCAAGATGGAGGTGGCCAGAAGCGTAGTCTTCGACAGGATTAGTTATCCCCCTCTTATTCTGGCATTCTGCAGTTCAGTCCATATATGATACCCTTATTCTATTTGATACCCATGCATATGTAGTGTAGCTCCTTGCTTGCGAGTACTTTGGATGAGTACTCACGGTTGCTTTCTCCCCCTTTTTCCCTCTTTCCTTTCTTTCTGGTTGTCGCAACCAGATGCTGGAGTCCAGGAGCCAGACGCCACCGTTGATGATGACTACTACTATTCGGGAGGTGCCTACTACTACGTGCAACCTGCTGACGGCGACTAGGAGTAGCTTAGGAGGATCCCAGGCAGGAGGCCTGCGCCTCTTTCGATCTGTATCCCAGTTTGTGTTAGCCTTCTTAAGGCAAACTTGTTTAACTTATGTCTGTACTCAGATATTGTTGCTTCCGCTGACTCGTCTATGATCGAGCTCTTGTATTCGAGCCTTCGAGGCCCCTGGCTTGTAATATGATGCTTGTATGACTTATTTTATTTGTAGAGTTGTGTTGTGATATCTTCCCATGAGTCCCTGATCTTGATCGTACACGTTTGCGTGTATGATTAGTGTACGGTCAAATCGGGGGCGTTACACCTGCGTTCCAGCTGCTCTGCCTGAGTGAGGCGCCGGAACGGCCGTGTCGGGGCCGGGGTAGCGGCCGGGGCGGTGGTAGAGGACGCCGGTGCTGCCGGAGGCGGGCGGGGAGGCTGGCGGACCCCACGCGGCCCGGATGGCCGCGTCGACGTCAAAGCCTGGGCATGCTGCTCAAACGCCCGCGCATAGTACATGGCCGTCTGAAGGTCTTGTGGTCCCTTCATCTCAACGTCCACGCGGATGTGGTCGGGAAGGCCGCCTACGAAGAGCTCCGCCCGCTGTAAGGCTGTCACACTAGGCGCGTGGCACGCTAGAGCCTGGAAGCGGTCGGCGAAATCCTGGACCGTGGAGGTGAATGGTAGGCGGCCCAACTCAGCCAAGCGGCTCCCGCGTACCTGTGGTGCGAACCGAAGAAGACAGAGCTCGCGGAAGCGATCCCACGGTGGCATGCCGCCCTTGTCCTGCTCGAGGGCGTAGTACCAGGTCCGGGCGGCCCCGCGAAGGTGGTAGGAAGCCAGCCACGTGCGCTTAGATGCGGGCATGCGCTGTCCACGGAAGAACTGGTCACATTGGTTTAGCCAGTTAAGCGGGTCTTCGGAACCGTCGTACGTGGCGAAGTCGAGTTTGGCGAACCGGGGCGGCTGCTGGTGTGGCGCGCCCGGGCCCACGGCCTCGGCGGTGCGGAGGGCTGAGGACGGTGCCCGGTCCAGGGTAGAAGGCCCGGCGGCATGCCCTGTGACGCCCGACGCCTCGGGCTGCCACGCAAACCCTGACGGCGGCCGGGCCTCCGTGGGGGCCGACGGCGGCCCGTGGAGCCAGTCAGGCAGCGGCGATGGTGACGGAGGGAAGCGGACCTCCTGGATCGGGAGGCCGCTCGGCGAGGACCCGCCCGGGCCAGGGTTGGGCTGTGGCGGTGGTGGAGCGTGCGTCGTGGTCGCCGGGAGGGACGGTGCGGTGGAGGATGGCTCAGACGGTGGGGTCCAGGTCGCCCACTGCGGTCCCGGGACGGAGGCGGGCGGCGCGGATGGCTCCGTGAACGGCGTCGGCCACTGTGGCCAGGGCGTCGTCGAAGCCGCCGGGGCGGGAAGCGCCGGATAGCCGCCGGTGAGGGCCGCCGGTATGGTGTACCACGGCAGCGCCTGCTGGCCCGTGGCCGTGGCCTGGTGGAGCGGTGGGGGCGGCCCATACGGGCTGGCCAAGTAGAGACGGATGCCCTGGACCGCCACGACTAGGTCATTGAGCACGCCGGCCATAGCTTCTGGTGTGAATTGCGGCGGCGTTGGGGAAGGCGGCGGCGATGGCTGCTGGATGGGAAGCGGCGGCGATGGCTGCTGGATGGGAAGCTGCGGCTGGCCCTGGTCCGGCGTGGTGCGGGGGCGGAGGAGAGCGGCGCCGACAGGGAGGCCGTAGTGCCCGTCGACGCGGCGGCGGAGGTAGAGGAATCGGTGGCAGCGGCGGTGGGGGAGGCGTGGGGCGGCGGCGGCGGTGGCGGCGGCGGCGGTGGTGGGAATTGCGGGGAAGACATGGTCGAAACCCGGGTACCTGATACCAAGGTGTTAGCGGCTAGGGTTCTGCCCGGTCTTGGCCGGAGACAGTAGGGAAAGGAGGGGGAAGGGCGAGGGCTTGAGCGCGGCGGCCGGCGACGAGGCGCCGTCCTAGCGTGGTGCGGCGGCGGCGAGAGAAGGAGGCGGCTAGGGTTTAGGGTTTCCGGCTCCTCTGGGAGCCGGGCAATAGGAATAGTCTTATTGCTTAATTCTCAAAATAGTCTTACAGCTCATATATATAACCATAATCTGAAAATAAAAACTAAGATAACTTGCGGGCCTAAGCCTGCCTGATGGGCCTCCTTCGGCTATAGACCTGGCCGGTCATAACAACACCTTCAGATATTAACTACAGACATGTAGAGTGGAACCATACGGCACTGGTCTGAAGCACTAATGCACACCTTCGGCCAATTAAGTACAGAAATGTAGTGTGGTACTATATAGCACTAATCTCAAGCACTAATGCACATCTTCAAACAAAAAAAGAGACAGGCTCTGTTGATCAAATCAGTAGGTTTTGAAAACTGAAAAGGCTTTTCCATTAAGCAAAAACCATAGGTAAATCATTGTTCATCCACCTTGCCAATTAGCAAAAATAGAGATGTAAATTATTCCAGATAGTTAGAACACCCAAAATTATTTAACCAATGCCCGTGCATGCAATACCATGAACAATGCATTACCTCTCTGCCATCATCATGATATTAGTTTACCTTTTCTTATATTTTTCCTGTCATACAGTAGCTATTTTTCCTAGATAAAAATTAAGTACATCCAACCACTAATATACACCTTCAGACAACTCCCAGTGTACCCTTTTCTTATTTATTTTTTCTGTTGTACAGCAGCAATTTTTTCCTATATAAAAATTGAGTACATCCAACCACTAATGTACACCTTCAGACAAATCTCAACGTGCGAAGATGAAGTATATGAAGCTTGGAGCAGAGCCAGATGCCTTTCAGACAGTGGGGAATATTAGCTGAACTAATGCATATTGTTGGACTTCTCAATGATTTGATCACTTGTGGTCTACCTTCTATGTTTCAGTCTGTACTCCATTAGTTGTAGTATTTTAGGCATTGCCTTGTCCAGAGCTTAAAGAGCATATACTTTTTTTGAACATAGGATATTTCATATTTTCATTGATCTAGCAGCAGGGACAACATACATATACAATCGTGCATTGCAGCACGAGACCATCTGCAAATACAACTGCATTGAGACAGTTCTCATTGTCTGAAACTAAGCATCTGAAACTTGAACATCTATTCGGAACTTTAGTGGTAGCATGGCCTATACTGAAGGACATACAGAATTAATAAATTCATGACAGATGTAAATTGACGGGAATCTAGCACGTACACCTCAGGTCAGATGAATTTCGAGCATACCGTGGAGCACGTGCAGACGGATATCCGGTGAACTCGACGCAGGCACGACGATGTCGGAACCTTGCGGCACAAAGATGCCGGAAACTTGCGGCACGGCGATCTCGGGCAAGAAACTTTAGATGCGATTTATTTTCGGTTAAGGGTTCCTTTTAATGGCTCAATTTTCATGTAGAGCACGGCCCCGTCCTCCCGAACATCTCATCCTTGGACACGACTCCAAGGCGCAAGCCACATGGACTCTTCTTCGAGTCCCAGTTCGAGATGTGTGGGAGGTCGGTGGCGTTCGGATAGGTGAGGGTTGGGGCGTCAGGGCGTTGGTCTGCATCTCCTGTGAACTGGGGTGGCTATGGTGGATCGACGTGGCTGTTGCGGCGGGCGGCGACCGCAAGCATGCAGAGAACAACAAGAAGAGAGCGAGCCGGCTGCGTTTTTTTCAGGAAGGGAAGCACTTCGTTGATTTTTAGAAAGAAGAGAGGCTGGGCATTGGCCAAGTTTTTTTAGCACAGTAAAGGCCCAAGGCCCAATAACGTCACCAGTTCGGGAGCCCAATAGCATAAACGAATTGATTATTATTTCAGACGAGCTTGCGTAAAATATTAGTACCACCTCGGATATTACAAAATAATCTCAAAAACAATAATACAGGTGAACGGATGAAAAATTGGGAGAAACGCACCTTGCTTTATTAGTAGGTATAGAGGTATAGATTAAAAAAAAGATGTAATTTGGTTCATATCATAGGAACTTTTTTATTAAATATACATTAATGTTTATTTTTCTTTGAAATTAAGGGAGCATATGAATCCATTCATATCAACCAAGTGGCTCTAAAGCTATAGAAATGATATCATGTTTATTTCCTTTGAAATGTGGAGTATATGAATCTATTCCTATGAACCAATTGACTTTAAAGGAAAAAATCCTATAAAAATCATACCATATAGAGTTCCTATGATATTCCTCGACACTAAATGATGCTTGAAATTGCTGCGGGTGATACGATGGTCTTTCTTTGTAGACTCCTCACCCAACTTTATAGTTACCTCTCAAAGATGAATGAAATGATATATACTTGGTATTCTACATGTGCAATTTGGTACACGAAAACTCGGTAAAAATTTGCGAGGTTCGAATTTTCAATAAAGCTATATGCACTGCATTTCGGAACGGAGGGAGCATACGGCAGTTGCTAACACTCACGTGGAAGATTTGTGTGTAGGAGGAGTGGCTGTTCTGTTAAATGACATGGCAAAACTGACAATGTCGGATGCTGATCTAACGGTCCTTACGGCGTTCGTCAGGAAAAGGCTTATGGCGAACGTTTGTCGGATAATGATTTACGGACACATGCATTGCATTGATACGTGCCCCTCTCTCTCTCTCTCACGCAAACGCACCCTCACGAGTCACGACTCTCCCGAGTCCTATCGCAGACTCGCACGTCGCACCCATCGTCTATCTGCAGGTAGACGTCACGCACATATGTGCTCTTCACACCCTACCCTCAGAACTTCTAAAAAACAAAAGTTGGCGCGCACATTTTATTTTAGCTCACACGTGTAACGCCCCGAGACCGATGTGCCAGTTGTCGTCCAGTTATTCACCGTCGTTGCCATGTCATTTGCTTGCGTGTTGCATCTTATCATGTCATCATGTGCATTGCATCATTATGTTTTCAAAACTTGCATCCGTCCCGGCCTCCTCGTTCTCTCCGTTGTCCGTTCTGAGCCCAAACACACTTGCACGCGCCCGCGGCATGTCCGAAATAGTATTTTATAAGTGGCCGGTAAATGTTCTCGGAATGGGATGAGATATGACGTGTGGTCTTATTTTAGTGTAGCTAGACCGCCTGTCAAGTTTCATCGCATTCGGAGTTCGTTTGATAGCCCAACCGTTAAACTATAGCGGCAATATAGCCGGTCAAACGCCGGACGTTTTCGGTCTCCGGAAACAGTTGCCGGGCTGCACTCCTCTCCTCTCATCTCAGTCCAACCTCTTTTCACAACCCACTTGCAGCCCACCTAGGTCCAGCCTACCTCTCCTCACGTCCGGAACCGCCCGATCGCGATCGGACGGTCAAGAAACCCCCCTCCTAACCCTAATCCTAGCCCCTTTTCCTATTTAAACCAACTCCCCTTCCATTTTGGGCAGCTACCTACCCCTCCCCCTAAAATTTCGTGCCCCCAATCATCTCCCAACCGCCTCCCACCTTCTTCTCCTCGTTTTCCGGCGAGCCCCAACCCTCCTCCACCACTTGGCAGCGAGCCACAGGCCGCGCCGTCACCGGAAACCACCGTCCTGCCAATCCCCGCCTTCCACGTCGCCTCCGCGCGCCCGCCAGCCAGTCCCGCGCTGCCATGTGGCTTCGCCACGTCGCCCTAGCCGCTCCCAGCCGCGCGGACCCTCCAGGACCCAGATCGGGCCCTGGGAAGCCCATCGGGGCCGGAAACACCGATGCCCTCGTGCCTGAGGACGCTCGTCCTCGAGCTCCCGCTCGACCCGGAAGCCGGTCGCGCTCACCGCCGCTGCCTCCGACGACCAGTCCTCCGGATCTGCCGCCGCCAACCCCAGGTCGCTCCGCCCCACTCTCCTTCCTACATCTCAGGGTCCTCTCCTCTCTAATCTCTCTGTCTCTCTCATCTTGCACCTGCCATCCCAAGGGAGGCCGCCATGGACGAGCTCCACTTTGCCGTTTTCCGCGTCCCCGAGTGCCGCCGGCCACCTCCGTCACCGGATCTGGGATCCCCTTCACCGGATCCATCCATTCCTGACCTCGCCAGAGCTCTTCCCCGCCGCGCCGTCGTTCCATATAGCCGGCAGCAGCCGCCGAGCCATACTCCTGCCTCTGCTTCGAGCAGAGGAGGACGAGCGCCGCATGTGGGTCGCACCTGGGCCGCCTCTGGACGCAGCACCTGCCCGGCCTGCCTCCTCCTTCACCGTACCGGGCCGTGGCCCATGGTGAGCAGCCCAGTTCTTCTCAGATTCAGCCCATAGTTGTTTTTTTCTATGCGCTGCGAATTTGTCCATTTTTCCTGAGATTGCAGTTTTTACAGAATAGCCCCTAAACTTCATACATTTAATAACTCATCATCCGTGCATCGGTTTAAAATTATTTATATATGAAACTTGCTAAGAATTTTGTCTAGATTCATAATATCCAACTTTCATCCATGTTTAAAATGTTTAAAATGATTTTTGGTTAAATTTACTCCTATGCCATGTTAAAATGCTTTAATTCATAACTAAATAACCGTAGCTCCGAAATAAATAATCTTTATATGTAAATGGGGTAGAAAAATGCCTAGTTTAACATGATGGCCTTACTTTGCATGTTTAATAACTCTAAAATTGTGTTTAGGGAAGAACATCACCAAATCTAAAATATGCATATGGGGATTTACCGGAATTTGTTGTTCGTTGTTTCCGGCCTCATTTAAACTTGCCTAGTTAGGTAGTTTTATTATGCTTCACCCTCTTGCCATGCTAACAACATTTAATATTGTTGAGTACATAAACGAGAGAGAACTAAATAATGGAATGTGGTGTTTTGTCAATATGCATCCCGATGCATAATGAGCTCCACTTAACTTGTAGTTTTGTTTGTGCACTTTGCCATGCCATGCCTCGTTAAAACCGGACATGCATCATACTTGGTTGTGCATCATGCCATGTCTTTGTGGGTTGTTTACTATGTTGTTTGCTTCTTTCCGGTGTTGCTTCTTCGGGTTGGTTCTGATAACATCGTGTTGTGAGGATTCGTTCGACTTCGTCCATTTATCTTCTTCATGGACTCGTTCTTCTTCCTTGCGGGATTTCAGGCAAGATGACCATACCCTCGAAATCACTTCTATCTTTGCTTGCTAGTTGCTCGCTCTTTTGCTTTGCCTATGCTGCGATACCTACCACTTGCTTATCATGCCTCCTATATTGTTGAGCCAAGCCTCTAACCCACCTTGTCCTAGCAAACCGTTGTTTGGCTATGTTACCGCTTTGCTCAGCCCCTCTTATAGCGTTGTTAGTTGCAGGTGAAGATTGAAGTTTGTTCCTTGTTGGAACATGGAGATGTTGTTCCTTGTTGGAACATGTTTACTTGTTGGGATATCACAATATATCTTATTTAATTAATGCATCTATATACTTGGTAAAGGGTGGAAGGCTCGGCCTTATGCCTGGTGTTTTGTTCCACTCTTGCCGCCCTAGTTTCCGTCATATCGGTGTTATGTTCCCGGATTTTGCGTTCCTTACGCGGTTGGGTTATAATGGGAACCCCTTGATAGTTCGCCTTGATTAAACCTTTTCCAGCAATGCCCAACCTTGGTTTTACCATTTGCCACCTAGCCTTTTCTTTCCCTTGGGTTCTGCAGACTCAAGGGTCATCTTTATTTTAACCCCCCCAGGCCAGTGCTCCTCTGAGTGTTGGTCCAAACTGTCAGCCGCCGGTGGCTACCAGGGGCTACTCTGGGATGGCCTACCGGAAGTTTAGACAATCTGAGTGTGCCCTGAGAAAGGGATATGTGCAGCTCCTATCGGGATTTGTCGGCATATTCGGGCGGTGTTGCTGGTCTTGTTTTAACCTGTCGAAGTGTCTTGAAGAACCGAGATACCGAGTCTGATCGGAACGTCTTGGGAGGAGGTCTATTCCTTCGTTGACCGTGAGAGCTTGTGATGGGCTAAGTTGGGACACCCCTGCAGGGATTTGAACTTTCGAAAGCCGTGCCCGCGGTTATGTGTAGATGGGAATTTGTTAATGTTCGGTTGTAGATAACTTGAACCTTAACTTAATTAAAATGAGTCAACAGCGTGTGTAACCATGATGGTCTCTTTCCAGCGGAGTCCGGGAAGTGAACACGGTTGTTGGAGTTATGCTTGACGTAGGTTGCTATAGGATCACTTCTTGATCATACTTTTATCGACCGTGCTTTGCCTTCTCTTCTCGCTCTCACTTGCGTATGTTAGCCACCATATATGCTAGTCGCTTGCTTCAGCTCCACCTCATACCTTTACCTTACCCATAAGCTTAAATAGTCTTGATCACGAGGGTGCGAGATTGCTGAGTCCCCGTGGCTCACAGATACTTCCAAAACCAGCTTGCAGGTGTCGATGAGCCCATGCAGATGATGCAACCAAGCTCAAGAGGAGCTCGTTGAAGATCTTGTCCTTTGTGTTGTTTCGTTCTAGTTGATCAGTAGTGGAGCCCAGTTGGGGTCGATCGGGGACCGTGTCGCATTTGGGGTTCTTCTTTTATTTTGGTTCCGTAGTCGGACCTTGATTGTATTTGGATGATGTAATGCTTTATTCATGTAATTGTGTGAAGTGGCGATTGTAAGCCAACTATGTATCTCTTTCCCTTATGTATTACATGGGTTGTGTGAAGATTACCTCACTTGCGACATTGATTTCAATGCGGTTATGTCTCTAAGCCGTGCTTCGACACGTGGGGGATATAGCCGCATCGAGGGCGTTACAAGTTGGTAATCAGAGCCTTCCCCGACCTTAGGAGCCCCATTGCTTGATCGTTTTTAGCGGCCGAGTTGTGTCTAGAAAAATGTTTTGAGTCATTTAGGAATTATATATCGGAGAGGTTAGGAATTCTTTTTACTTCCCAGTCTCCTCATCGCTCTGGTAAGGCATCCTGACGTAGAGTTTTGACTCTTCTCTTCTCAAATTTCACTAAATTTTTTTTAGGATCACGCGGGTATCTTGGAATCGTTCCGATGGTTTTATGATGAGAACATTGTCTTGGTGCCTCCTGTCAGGGGTTTTGTGGAAGTGTCCCGGGGAGTTGAGCTCTGAGGTGTTGTCGTCATAATTTTATCGTTGCAGTTCTGGAATACCTGAGTTTAGTACGCCGACATCGAAAATCTCTTTTATGCAGTTCGTTCGTGAGATAACCTCGACGCCACCCAGTACTGGGGCGGGAGTTCGGGAGTATCGCCATAACTTGTATAACGGATGCTTTTCGAAGGTTGAGGTAGATGATTTCCGAAGTTTTCTTGGTTATGTGTTGAAGCATGGATACAACTGGATGTAGGATTTGCTAGTTTTGGGTGAGATATTATGCTTCCCCTGTATCCCCAACACCTGATTGCATAACCGGGAAAATTTCAGGAGTTTATAAGTGGGAATTCAATAAGCTCTTAGGATATCTTTCCGACAGATGTATGATATGAAATTGGGGTTCGACGTCTAGTGGTCCGCCTATTCACGGTCGGTTTTACAGTGGTCTCGTTGTGTCTTAATGAGTCCTTGGCTATGCCGACTCGGGGACGCTTCGTATGTCATGTGCACTGCCTTGTACATGATGGTGCTGTACGATCGAGCCCGTGTAGGCCCCACCATGAAAACTTCGGACGAAATCTCTATCATATGTTTGTTCTGGCTTATTCTGCAAGCCAATCCTTGTTTTGTTTTGAGTTGTGGTATTCGAGTTGCTTCGAAGTCAAATGTTGATCCCATACCTTTCCTAAGCGGTGTTCTCATACTTTGATGTGAATACTAATCCTTCTCAATCATCGAGTTTGTCATTTCAATTTCTTTTCATCGGCGTGTTTCTCTTCAAGCGGATCCGATCATTTCAACAACCGCAAGATCAAGTATCAGTTCTTCTCAATGGTGTTTGTTTCATCCGTCTCCAAGTTGCCTTTGTTTTTCCCGCCCACCCACCCTTTTTCTTCAAGGACTAAGATTTCTTAATCAAGTACCATCTTATTGGTGTGAAGTCTCTCCATTCTTTTCCATCAATGTTCTTATCCGGTGATTCTCAGGAAGATTCTAACGGAGCTTCTAGTTCATCATTTTTCATTCTTTTCTTCTTTAGTGGACCCAATTCAAGCTTTGTGGGTCATATCCTTTTCCTCATTTCAATGCTCTCTCATGCCGGTGCAATTCTTAATCATTCACCTCTCGCTATTCAATTGTTCCGGAGTGCTCAAGATATCTTGAAGATTCATGTTACCACGCCGCTTTCGTTCAAACTCTTTTGAGGATGTTATATCATTTAAGCCTTTTAATTCAATCGGTGGAATCTCTCTTTTCAAGCAATCATTTCAACAGTGTTTCTTTTGAGTGGGCCCTAACCCACAGGTCTTTTCCCAGGATCTTACCTAACTCTTCTAATTCTCCCGGAGGTATTCTCAAATTCTTTTCGAAGTTTGATGTAAGAATGATTTATCATCAGTCAAATGTCTTCTCCAAGATCTGTCAAAATCTTTTCATTGTTGGCTCAACCTCTTCGTTTTGATTCTTCCGGAGTGTCTAAATAATTCATGGTGGTGTTTCTCGTCATCATTCTCAACATTTGAAGACCGAAGAAGAATTTTCCTCCATATCATATCCGTTCTCGTGAAGATTCTCAGTTCTAGCTTGATGTCATCCTCTCATAATTGTTTATGAGTATTCTTTTCACCCATCCGGGGCAATTCAGGAGCCTTTTCAGTTTGTGCCTCTGAAGGCCATCATTTTGGTTTTATTCATTCTCAACTTTCAGCTCTCTTTCTCTAAATCTTACCGGTGCATCGTTTAAATATCCTCTAATCAGCTCGTGATCTTTTCGCCCACTTGCATCTAAATTCCCTCAAGCATCTTCGTTCATTTGCTAATTCTTACCGGTGATTCATCCCTTTACTTCGTTCATTTCCAATTCTTACGGTGGCTATTCAGGATTTTTCTTCCTTGCTATCATATCTATTTATTCGTTGTCAATCCTAACAGTGGTTTGTGCAAGAGTTCTCGTCAGTCGTTATCGTATATATTAATTCGTTCTTCTCAATCCTACCGGTGACTTGTTGAAGACCTTCTCAAGTTTGCTCCATATCTATCTTAATCCTTTCTACGAGAATAAGTAGTGTGCCAAATCCATGGTATATCATCAATTTAATTGGTGAAGGACAAGCATAACATAATTCTTATTCTTGTTCATCCAAGTGATTAATTCCCTATTCCGGAGGTTCTTCAAATTCTCGGTTTCACTTGTTTCATCTTTTCTTTTCCGGAGTTCCAAGCTCTCGTAATTATATCACCACGGAGATCCATCTAAAACATTACAAGGTTTCGCCTTGTGTTTTCAACTTCTTTTTCCTTTTGTTTGATCATCCTTTTGTTACCGGAGTTCTTCATGAAGGTTCTACATGGTGGTTCATCAAGGATTTAATTCCTTCTTGAAGTGTTCATCAATAATTCCTTTCGTTATGTCATTTTTGAGGTGGTGTTATGTCATTTTGATAATTTCCCTTCGTGTTTCATGGATCACAAGTTTTCCAAGAGTGACATATTTAAATCCATCATTTTCTCTTTGCTCAAGTCATCTTTTCAACCCATCAATTTCTTCGAGCATGAGCTCTTCTCAATCCATCAATCTCTTCGTTGGAGTTATCTTGGGTTATATTTCACCTAAAGCTTTCCCTAAGGATTGTTTCTAATTATGGTGTTTATAAATGACCCAAGTTCTTCTTTTATCCTTCCGGTGAATAAGTGTCTCGTCTCCTTCTTGATATCAAGCCAATCTATTATTTTGTTAGTGGCAGAATTTCACCTCATAGTTTTGAGATGTTCTCCATAAGCCCACAACCAGGTTACTCTTTTCGTTGTTGATTTTACCAACAATTCCATTCGACCCTTCTCCTAAGGATGCCATTTCAAGCTCTTTTGTGACAGAAGTTGTCATTTTCTTCTCCATTTTGTTATTCCAATGACATATCTTCTATTCTTCCTTCCGGAGGCATTGTGTTGTTGCTCTCTTCGTCACATCAAATCTTTTTGCCAAGATCATGTTCTTTTCTAGCTAATCCATTTAACCGGAGTGTTGGCATAATAGATCCTTATCGTTTCCTTGTACATCTCGTTTCTACCAGAGTGCTTGCATATAGTTCTTGTCCATTGCAACCCTTTTCTTATGTCTTTCAACCTACAAAGTTCTCGTAATGTTCCTTGTTCCTATTTTCTAACGGAGTGTTTTCAACTTCGTTCATCTCCGTTGTATTCTTCTTTCCAATTGGTTAACCTCTCAAGGTTCATTGGTTTCACTCGTTTGTCAAAGAAGCAACTTAGTTTTACCTCTTCTATTTCTCTTCCGTTTTTCCCTCCGGTGCTATCCTAGATCTCGGGACGAGATCCTCTCGTAGTGGTGGAGTGTTGTAACGCCCCGAGACCGATGTGCCAGTTGTCGTCCAGTTATTCGCCGTCGTTGCCATGTCATTTGCTTGAGTGTTGCATCTTATCATGTCATCATGTGCATTGCATCATCATGTTTTCAAAACTTGCATCCGTCCTGGCCTCCTCGTTCTCTCCGTTGTCCGTTCTGAGCCCAGACACACTTGCACGCGCCCGCGGCATGTCCAAAATAGTATTTTATAAGTGGCCAGTAAATGTTCTCGGAATGGGATGAGAGTTGACGGGTGGTCTTATTTTAGTGTAGCTAGACCGCCTATCAAGTTTCATCGCATTCGGAGTTCGTTTGATAGCCCAACCGTTAAACTATAGCGGCAATATAGCCGGTCAAACGCCGGACGTTTTCGGTCTCCGGAAACAGTTGCCAGGCTGCACTCCTCTCCTCTCATCTCAGTCCAACCTCTTTTCACAACACACTTGCAGCCCACCTAGGTCCATCCTACCTCTCCTCATGTCCGGAACCGCCCGATCGCGATCGAACGGTCAAGAAACCCCCCCTCCTAACCCTAATCCTAGCCCCTTTACCTATTTAAACCAACTCCCCTTCCATTTTGGGCAGCTACCTACCCCTCCTCCTAAAATTCCGTGCCCCCAATCATCTCCCAACCGCCTCCCACCTTCTTCTCCTCGTTTTCCGGCGAGCCCCAACCCTCCTCCACCACTTGGCAGCGAGCCACAGGCCGCGCCGTCACCGGAAACCACCGTCCTGCCAATCCCCGCCTTCCACGTCGCCTCCGCGCGCCCGCCAGCCAGTCCCGCGCTGCCATGTGGCTTCACCACGTCGCCCTAGCCGCTCCCAGCCGCGTGGACCCTCCAGCACCCAGATCGGGCCCTGGGAAGCCCATCAGGGCCCGAAACTCCGCCGTCCTCGTGCCTGAGGACGCTCGTCCCCGAGCTCCCGCTCGACCCGGAAGCCGGTCGCGCTCACCGCCGCTGCCTCCGGCGACCAGTCCTCCGGATCCGCCGCCGCCAACCCCAGGTCGCTCTGCCCCACTCTCCTTCCTACATATCAGGGTCTCTCCTCTCTAATCTCTCTGTCTCTCTCATCTTGCACCTGCCATCCCAAGGGAAGCCG
Organism: Triticum dicoccoides; assembly: GCF_002162155.2. Taxonomy (NCBI): domain Eukaryota; kingdom Viridiplantae; phylum Streptophyta; class Magnoliopsida; order Poales; family Poaceae; genus Triticum; species Triticum dicoccoides. The sequence goes on along the minus strand of NC_041390.1, from coordinate 360,890,179 downwards.
CCATGGACGAGCTCCACTTCGCCGTTTTCCGCGTCCCCGAGTGCCGCCGGCCACCTCCGTCACCGGATATGGGATCCCCTTCGCCGGATCCATCCATTCCTGACCTCGCCGGAGCTCTTCCCCGCCGCACCGTCGTTCCACATAGCCGGCAGCAGCCACCGAGCCATACTCCTGCCTCTGCTTCGCGCAAAGGAGGACGAGCGCCGCACGTGGGTCGTGCCTGGGCCGCCTCTGGACGCAGCACCTGCCCGGCCTGCCTCCTCCTTCACCGTACCGGGCCGTGGCCCATGGTGAGCAGCCCAGTTCTTCTCAGATTCAGCCCATAGTTGTTTTTTTATGTGCGCTGCGAATTTGTCCATTTTTCCTGAGACTGCAGTTTTTACAGAATAGCCCCTAAACTTCATACATTTAATAACTCATCATCCGTGCATCGGTTTAAAATTATTTATATATGAAACTTGCTTAGAATTTTGTCTAGATTCATAATATCCAACTTTCATCCATGTTTAAAATGTTTAAAATGATGTTTGGTTAAATTTACTCCTATGCCATGTTAAAATGCTTTAATTCATAACTAAATAACCGTAGCTCCAAATTAAATAATCTTTATATGTAAATGGGGTAGAAAAATGCCTAGTTTAACATGATGGCTTTACTTTGCATGTTTAATAACTCTAAAATTGTGTTTAGGGCAGAACAGCACCAAATCTAAAATATGCATATGGGGATCTACCGGAATTTGTTGTTCGTTGTTTCCGGCCTCATTTAAACTTGCCTAGTTAGGTAGTTTTATTATGCTTCACCCTCTTGCCATGCTAACAACATTTAATATTGTTGAGTACATAAACAAGAGAGAACTAAATAATGGAATGTGGTGTTTTGTCAATATGCATCCTGATGCATAATGAGCTCCACTTAACTTGTAGTTTTGTTTGTGCACTTTGCCATGCCATGCCTCGTTAAAACCGGACATGCATCATACTTGGTTGTGCATCATGCCATGTCTTTGTGGGTTGTTTACTATGTTGTTTGCTTCTTTCCGGTGTTGCTTCTTTGGGTTGGTTCTGATAACGTCGTGTTGTGAGGATTCGTTCGACTTCGTCCGTTTATCTTCTTCATGGACTCGTTCTTCTTCCTTGCGGGATTTCAGGCAAGATGACCATACCCTCGAAATCACTTCTATCTTTGCTTGCTAGTTGCTCGCTCTTTTGCTTTGCCTATGCTGCGATACCTACCACTTGCTTATCATGCCTCCTATATTGTTGAACCAAGCCTCTAACCCACCTTGTCCTAGCAAACCGTTGTTTGGCTATGTTACCGCTTTGCTCAGCCCCTCTTATAGCGTTGTTAGTTGCAGGTGAAGATTGAAGTTTGTTCCTTGTTGGAACATGGAGATGTTGTTCCTTGTTGGAACATGTTTACTTGTTGGGATATCACAATATATCTTATTTAATTAATGCATCTATATACTTGGTAAAGGGTGGAAGGCTCGGCCTTATGCCTGGTGTTTTGTTCCACTCTTGCCGCCCTAGTTTCCGTCATATCGGTGTTATGTTCCCGGATTTTGCATTCCTTACGCGGTTGGGTTATAATGGGAACCCCTTGATAGTTCGCCTTGATTAAAGCTTTTCCAGCAATGCCCAACCTTGGTTTTACCATTTGCCACCTAGCCTTTTCTTTCCCATGGGTTCTGCAGACTCAAGGGTCATCTTTATTTGAACCCCCCCCCCAGGTCAGTGCTCCTCTGAGTGTTGGTCCAAACTGTCAGCCGCCGGTGGCTACCAGGGGCAACTCTGGGCTGGCCTACCGGAAGTTTAGACAATCTGAGTGTGCCCTAAGAAAGAGATATGTGCAGCTCCTATCAGGATTTGTCGGCACAATCAGGCGGTGTTGCTGGTCTTGTTTTAACCTGTCGAAGTGTCTTGAAGAACCGAGATACCGAGTCTGATCGGAACGTCTTGGGAGGAGGTCTATTCCTTCGTTGACCGTGAGAGCTTGTGATGGGCTAAGTTGCGACACCCCTGCAGGGATTTGAACTTTCGGAAGTCGTGCCCGTGGTTATGGGCAGATGGGAATTTGTTAATGTCCGGTTGTAGATAACTTGAACATTAACTTAATTAAAATGAGTCAACAACATGTGTAACCGTGATGGTCTCTTTCCGGTGTAGTCCGGGAAGTGAACACGGTTGTTGGAGTTATGCTTGACGTAGGTTGCTATAGGATCACTTCTTGATCATACTTTTATCAACCGTGCTTTGCCTTCTCTTCTCGCTCTCACTTGCGTATGTTAGCCACCATATATGCTAGTCGCTTGCTGTAGCTCCACCTCATACCTTTACCTTACCCATAAGCTTAAATAGTCTTGATCGCGAGGGTGCGAGATTGCTGAGTCCCCGTGGCTCACAGATACTTCCAAAACCAGCTTGCAGGTGTCGATGCGCCCATGCAGATGATGCAACCAAGCTCAGGAGGAGCTCGTTGAAGATCTTGTCCTTTGTGTTGTTTCGTTCTAGTTGATCAGTTGTGGAGCCCAGTCGGGGTCGATTGGGGACCGTGTCGCATTTGGGGTTCTTCTTTTATTTTGGTTCCGTAGTCGGACCTTGATTGTATTTGGATGATGTAATACTTTATTCATGTAATTGTGTGAAGTGGCGATTGTAAGCCAACTATGTATCTCTTTCCCTTATGTATTACATGGGTTGTGTGAAGATTACCTCACTTGAGACATTGCTTTCAATGCGGTTATGCCTCTAAGTCGTGCTTCGACATGTGGGAGATATAGCCGCATCGAGGGCGTTACAACACGTCACACACTTGTACTATTACTCTTGCGGCAAACGTTCTTTGGGCATAGTATATTGTACTCTCACGAAGAGAAGCGGTGCACGCACGCACTAGTTCTCTCACACCCACTCGCGGGTACACGTAGGAGCACATTTTTTTGAAGCTGGTACAACAAAATCACTCCACTATATATAAAAGCAGGAGCCTTAGCGCTTGCTTTACTAGGGTTCCTCTCGTTCACTCTCTCATGCTCTCCAGATCTAAGCAACACATAGGTGGCCACACTCTCTCTCAGCTCACGGCTGGTCACAAATCCGGCCGGACAACCTCGAACGGGGCAGGGGTGTAGGTGCTCGTTCACGCTGTCGTCGGCGGCGAGGGAGGAGACCAACAGCTGCCCGTGCGTCCCGATCGGCGGCCGTGCCATTCTCTCTGAGAGAGCGCCGGCTCGGGAGGGCCTCCGGCCCCTTCTTCCTCCCTACGGTAGCCAAGATGCGGCCTCCCGACACCGTCTTCGCGACATGCCGACGACCCTCAGGTATATATTCCTTCGAAACCTGCCTTGCTGTACTGCCCCAGCTCCCTTTGTGTGGATCCTTTTCTACTTCCGTCCACTGTTCCAAAGCCACCTAGACTTCTACTAAGGCACGTGCTTTGCATGTATGTTCTGTATGATAGATACTCATATATCTTCTTTTTAGAGAGAGAAATGGGTACTCATATCTTGAGTAGATATCATAGTGTGTTTGTTTGCATCATCTAAGGACTATTCTGAAATAATAAGCAAATCACTTGCACAAATCAAACTGAGTTCCAAGTAAGAATTTGATTACAATATAAAAGTTGTAGTTTTATTATATGTTGTTTCCTGGGTTCCACTGATGTATAGTTCCAGAGTTGTTTGACGGTTTACATGCATGTTTATGGACTATTTTGTGCAAATAAATAAGTTATTTAGGTCTGACAGACACTCATGTCCTGTATTAGCTTGAGGTATAGCTTATGTATGACTGAAATAAAATATTACACTTTTTCTGTGAATAATAAAAATATTACATTTCTCAATGAAGCAGAATAAAACTTTAGCTAGCATCAGCCATGCAATGTTATGTTATGTGAACAGTGTAAACTTTGCAGTATAGCGGCATCTATAAAATCCATTTTTATAGTAATCTAAAAAAATAAGTTAGTAGTAGAGTGTTTATTTCCCATGTGACAATGGGGAACCAAAATTTGCTAGCTATTTGCCAACTTGTCGTACTTGCATGTGAGGAGGTGGCAGCAGTTTCTAGACATTTCTCAACTTCAGTAGGTGCAATCCAGATTCAACGGTGACTTCTTTATTTGTTTACTTGGAGAGCAAAGTCGGCCATGTGCACAAGGAGCGGGAGCGAATCCGGCAGCTCTTAGCCGTCATATCATGTCATCCTTTGTTTGATGGATGGCAGTGATATGCATGAGAGGGGAAATGAACGGTGGATTTTGAGCCAATGCTTGTTTGGGCGGGAGAACCGAAGATGGAGTGGTAAATCTAATTTCAAAACTACCGCATTATAGTAGTAGTACATTAGAAGTAAAGCTATTTCATACAGTCGACTCAAAGCATTGGTTCAAACAGGGAAGAAAGTGGGAAAGCTGTAGCATGAATCTAGGACTTGGTTCTAAGAGGAAACGGGGGAAAGCAGTAATATTTGTCACTGTTTAAATAACTGTATATCTTATTTGCGCAAACAGGGATGTCTGTCTCCATATCACTTCGGGATGTCTGTCTCCGTATCGTTTCTACCCGCGCAATCAAAAGCACACACCTCAGTTTTAGTACAACTGCGCAAAATGAGATGGCTATCCCTCGCTGCCGTCGTCTAACCTCCCGTCTTCAAGGTATCCCTACATTGGTAGTAACTATGGTAGAATGACCAACGCAATCTAAAAGAAGTTGATTCGTACGTATTACTTCCTGATTGTAGTGCAGGGACGAGCGAAAACAACTGCATCCTAGTCCAGAATGCCTTTCTACCAGTTCATCCATGGACCAAGGACTAGCTGGCACGGCTGCACGACGGTTTTTTGACAGGTGCGCGGACAAGAGGCATTGTGGTCTGCTTATTTCTGCAAATAGCGGTGCTTAAATTTAGTGGAATGCACAAGCTTTTCAGCTGGTCAGTACCCTGCATGGTTTAGTTCAGCATTCCAGCTGATACCACAATTATAATTGGTTATTCTGGAGTGAGAGAACCTAACCCTGAATGGTGGCAACAAGAAAAAACCAGAGTGAACTCCAGGAAATTTAAGCCTGCCGGGAGGCCCTTTGCTCAGAGAGAAGCCTTGCTTGTTTTTTCCTGATTTGTAAACCTTCTCACAACTTTGTATTTTGTTGTGAACTAGTATATGTTTGTTATGTTCTATGAATCATTGAGATGTATAAAATTGCTTAACTTATGCTTTTCAAGTTTTTTATGAAGACTAGTTTAATGTGAGTGTTCCACATGAGCGCTGAACTAGCATGTGAACGTTTGGAATTTATTACATTGTGGCCTCAATTAACTGCATGAACCACTGTAACAAGATACATAGTTGCTTATATGTCAGACAGCAGATTGTTGATTGTTAGCTGGTCGATAGCCTAGTGTTGAAGCGAGCTGAGCCAATGTGTCGTGTTTTGCACAACTGCTTACAAGTGGGGTAGCACCAACAGTGTTTACAAGTACTTATGTATACGTCGGCGCACGGTTCTCGAACGAGTGCTCTATTTCATCAAAACACACACTGCTCGTATGATAAACCATGACAACTTATGTCTTACCATGCCATATTCATGAAAAAAACTAGTGAGAACGCATCTGTTTCGGCAACAATTACGATGGTTCTCACATGATTCACGGGCACACAAAAGTAGCAGCAGTTCCCATAGACGGATTCAAACAGAGTACTAGCCCAGAGGGCTCAATAACAGGCAAGGTTCGGATAATTAGACACAATCCAAGCTACTATTAAACACTAGCTGGGGCAACTATTTCATGCCTCGATCTAATTTGGGCTGGACACAAGACGGACCTTGCCATGAACATCATCGAGGACGTCCCACAACAGCTCAATCCTGTGAACCTTCATGAAGACAACCTTGTGGCCTTGCCACTGATAAACTTGTTTTTGGAGGCATGCCACGTCATCTTCCTGCGTAAGCTTGACAAGAACAGTATTCCTCACAAACGAAGGAGTATCTTTGAACTTCTTGTGCTTCAGTACACCCTGGACAACACGCCTGACAATAGTGAGGCTGGAATACAACTCTTCATTGGTATAACTGCAAATGGCTTCCAGGATCCAATAGCCTAAGAACTCTGTTTTCCCAGTGTGTATATTCAGGTCGTCCGCCTCATAGCGAGTGACATGTACAACCACACAATCCTTGTCTGCATCAGGGCTCTAATTGAAACAGAAACAAATTCTGAATTACTTTTCAGTATAAGAAACACAAGTTATTTAAACCACTACGTATACCATGGCATCGAAGCTAATAAAATTTTGCATTATTAATCACCACATACTTCCTTTTCTAAAAAAAATCACCACATACTTAGATGAAAAACCACAATCGAGATCA
>NC_041390.1:360859511-360883371 GCF_002162155.2 Triticum dicoccoides | reverse complement strand
AAAACTGCTCCTGCAGTGCCACAGGGGCTATAACCTCAAACGGGGCGTTGACCATCTCAGTATCTGGGGTCACCTCGGTGGTTGCCTCCATCTTCTTGGAGCTCTCTGTCTCGTGGAGATCAGCCTCCCGCGTCTGCTCCAATATCAGCAGATCTTTGCCTGGTTCTCCTTGGTCCATCATGAAACTGACGAATACTAGGAAAACACAATCGCAATGACAATGAAACAAAAAAGAGAGTGAGGATCGGTTACTGCTTTGCAAAAGTTCTTTTTTTCCTCTGAACGAAAATATACCAACATCACGGATCCGCTTACCTTCCCTTCGTTCGGAGAGAAGAACAGTGGCAGATGCAAGTGTTGCCTTTCTTGGAGACGGTGAGGGAGAAGGGGATTCAGCGAAGAGTGAAATGATGGTTGCTTCTTCCGTCAAACTTAGACTGCGGGGAGGTGGGGTTTTGTGATACGACGGCTCGTTACTGCTGCGCTACGACCGGGGTGACTCTCCTCCTGCATACTGCCTTCTAATTTGGTGGATGGCATTTGGGCCCGCGCGCTGCATGGCCCGCATGTCGGTGAACAAAAGTATAATGACATTCAGTAGAGGGAGACATTTCAATGACCTAGGAGGAGCCAGAAGCGGTAGAGTGTCCCCACTGTACTAGTAGTAATTGTTTTTCTAGGTAGCTATAGAGTGTCTCCACTGTACTAGTAGTAATTGTTTCTCGGGTCCCAAGACAAAACAGCCCATCCACACTAGTAAATAGTAAAATCAATTCAAAAACCTGGGTGCTCTTCTTCCTCCTCGCTCCCACCCACCTCACGTCAGCTCGCTCCACTCGTACCCCCAAATTCCTCACCTTACTCCTACAAAAAACCCCAGCTCCCCTTCTTCCTCACTCCTACAGAAAACCCCCAGCTCCCATTCTTCTTCGCTCGCACTACAACTAGGCTCGTCATTCGTTACTCTGCTAAAATCCATGAGAGCGACATGATGCCCTCGAGGAAAATGGAGTCGGCTGACCCCAGCGCCAAGAAGATGAGGCTCCCGCCAGCGGCGACGCCTGTTGTAGATCCCGCACCCGGCAGTGCGGGGAGAAGAGGCGACCCCGCCCCCACCGGATCCCAGGAACCCGTAGAATCTCGGGTGGACCGCATCAGCGATCTCCCGGATGCCATCCTCGGGGAGATCATCTCGCTTCTCCCCACAAAGGATTGCTGCCGCACCCAAGTCCTCTCAATTCGGTGGCGCCCTCTATGGCGCGCCGTTCCCCTTAATCTCGACTGTCGTCAGTTATCTCTCTTAAATGATTTTGAAATCCCCAGAGCCATCATCTCCTCCCACCAGGGCTCTGTTGAAAGCCTCTGCATCCCGTCATGCTACCTGAGCAAGCATACCATGCCCTGCACGGTGGACGCCTGGCTGGAATCCCCTGAATTCACAGAACTACAACTGCTTGAGTTCTACTATTCCCCTGGAAATCACATACCACATACCGAATGCCATGAACTTGTGCCCTCAGCACCGATGTCCATCTCGGGGTTTTCGTCCTCTCTCCACACCGCCACCTTTGCGTAGTGCTACCTACCAGACAATCTGGTACTAAACCTTCGACTCCCATTTCTCAAGAAACTTTCACTTGTGCGGGTTCGTATATCGGAGGCCTCATTGCACAACATCATCCACTCCAGTTGCCCTGCACTGGAGTGCTTGGTGCTTGTTTTCACAGTTAGAATCGGTTGTCTCCAAATAAAGTTGCCTAACCTTGTAAGATTTGGAATTTCTTTTAACGGAAGGCAGCTCATTATCCAAGATGCCCCTTCACTTCAAAAGTTGATCCTTGATTCTAGTTATTCACCGTTGCAAATAACCGTCCTCTTTGCGCCTAAACTGGAGACCTTGGGTGTAATACATGATCTCTGTGCTCATTTCAATATGGTGTTTGGCTCCACAGTTCTTCAGGTACTTTATATTATCATCTACACTTGTAACCATAAGCTGCATTTTAAATTTCTGCGCATAATTTATATATCATCTTGGAGTACACATTTTGTACTAATATTGTGTTCTATGCTAAATGAAGATTTTCTCCATGGATGGCCTATCAATGGTGTTGGATTCTATCAAGATCTTATATATCCAAATGAATAGTTTTGATCTGAACAATATTATTGGCTTGCTGCAATGCTTTCCATGTCTGGAGAAGTTGTATATAAAGGTGATAATTTCAGGCACATTGGAAGCCTGCATATAGTGTACTAGAATTAACCGTTCAGCTGTTGCTGTTTCGACACTCTTCTTTTAGACCTTAACTATTTTCAATCTTCATGTCTATTTAGGCAACAGGACGGGGTAAGAAAGTTATAACCAATCGGTGGATTCATAAGCATCGGGATTTTCTCACTTCTCATGAGATTCGATTGAAGACAATAACGCTAGAACGATATGTAGCCCATCGTGCAAACACAAGATTTGTCACATTCTTCCTGCTGAATGCGAGGTTACTATTGTCCATCACGCTTAAGTTTATCAGCAGCATGGTTTTGACAGATGGGTATGTCGAAGAGCAAAAAAAGGAGTTTCAGGTGGGCAAAAGAGCTTCTGAACGTGCCGGGCTTCTATTGACAACATATTGTGGTCATAATCCAGTAAATTTTATGACCCAGGATGTTCATTCTATGGACCTGGCCGATCCATTTGACTGTGACTACCGAAAGTAGTGCTGGAGTTTGATGTTGTTGCCCTTTTCAATCTGGTTTTTTTGTAAACCTGATGAACAATTAACCCTCGTGCCTTTGTACAGTTTGTAAGATGGAGTTAGATGTTCCTGCCCCTTTCAACTCGGCTGTGACTGTCATATTTTCTTTGAAAAAGGCAAATGGCTTGCCATTCATTTAATTTAGAGTAAAATATTGTAACAAATCCAAACCAAGGGAAATAACATCACTCTCGCCGGCTGCTTGAGCTCACTGTGCATTACAGAAGCCAAGTGATTAGCCCCCACCAGCACCCACAAACTTATTTCGAACTAGCACATCAAATGGGCTATAAATTTTCATAGAAAAGGCTGCATGACCGTGACAAATTTGGATTCTGACATTTGGGACCCACGAGGAAATAGCCTATCCAAGGTGGTGTCGACTTACTAGCCAGTCAACAAACGATTCTGCATACCAGCCGTTGGATTGACATCCAACATCTGTCGTGTATATTCTATCTTTTGTCTTCTTCTTCCTCCAATCGCCCAAACCAAACCACCCCGTCGGCTCCGCCTGCTCCCGCCTCCCATGGCTGGCTGCGCCTCCGCCGCCCTATCGTACGTACCCTCCAACGTTGGCCAGCCCCTCCCTCTATTCCCCCACACGTCCTGTTATTCTCCGGCGACGTCAGCCCCAACACGCACCCGCGCCCGAACCAGTCAACCCTCGTACCCCCCTCCGCCTGCCACTGGACCGGCGCATCTTCAACGGCTCCTGTTCGTTCCGTCTGAGGCCTCGCCGTCGTCCTCCACCTTGTGGCCTTGGTTCGCTCGCCGTGCGCGGTGCGCCGCCTCTTGCTTTGTCAACGTCGTCAACAACCGACAGGAACAAGGAGATGATTGTACGTGGAGAGGATGACAGTAGGGACCCACCAGCGTCATGGCAGTATGCAAGCAAGTGCCTCTATAGTACAAGCCCAAAAATATGGTTCCTCCTAATGGTTGGACATCTGGGGCTCACGCCATTGTCAACATAGTCAATAAATGAGAGAATTACACTACGAGCGGCTGACACCAGGGACCTAGCAAGTCGCGCAGTTTTTTGAGGAACAAGCAGTTGTTATTTATACTAGTTCTAGCGACGGATCAGGGTAACAACGGGGCTGTGCGGGGGCTGTGGCCCGTCTAGCCAGGGTTTTATTTATGTTTACCACATCATGAGCCCAGTTGTGTTTTTTTCTTGCTGAAAATGGCTAGCCCAATTCTATTTTTTAAAGAAATGCCCAAATAAGGCCTACTTGCTATATCGGCCCTACTGGGCTGCAAATCTTTTAAGACGAGGAGAGTTTCATTTGGTTTGCCCAGAAATGGGCTGTAGATTTTTAAAACACATCAAATCGGGAATTAGTTTCAATTTTTTTTATTACAAGATCTTAAATTCCATTTATTTTTATGCGTGGACAATTATTTGGATTTTATATTTATATAAATTATTTTTCAAAATAGTTTGAATGTGAATCAATATTTCTAGATTAAAAATAGTTGACCGCACCGAAATATGCAAAATTTCGTATAGTTTTTAACCGTGGCCATAATATGGGGTGTGATGCTAACAAAAAGAAGATGGGCTCCAAAAAATTCTTAAGAATTAGCAAATGGGCTGTACATTATTAGAAATAATGGCAGATGGGTTGTATGCTGTTTTCCACAGATTTGAGGCTGACTTGTGCACCTACTACAGGTTGACGCGTATGCTTTCATAAAAAAAAAGGTTGATGCACACGCAATGCCCTTTCAACTTAGTCAACACACGAGAGCAGTGACTGTTGGATGTCCATCCAACGATTGTTGTGCTTCTTCAATCTCTGCTCTTCATGCTCAAGCCACTCAAACAAGCGCCGGCGGGACTGCCTGCTCCCTCCCCCCGCGGCCGGCTATGCTGCCGCGCAGGCCTCACGGCCCCACCATACTCCCATCGCTGGCGTAGCCATCCCTCTACTCACCCACACATGCTGTTATTCTCCGGCGACGGTAGACGAACCAGTAAACCCTCATACTCCTCCATGTGGGAAACAACTGCCGAGTATTCCTTGGCTCCATGTCGTTCCCTTCCTAGGCCTCGCCGTCGTCCACCGCCCTGGTGCTCTCGGCGCGGCCTGGTCAACATGGTCAATGAACGACATCCATCGGAAGTGGACTGTACGTGGAGAGGCTGACAGCTGGGTCCATGGCTGCACACAAGGAAATGCCTCCTTATTACGCACAAAATAATAATTCCTCCACCTGATAGCTAGGACCCACAGGAAGGGCCCCTGTATTTCGCGAAAAAACGTTCCCCCCACTGACAGGTCGGACCCACCAGCTATATCTTCGCATGCAAGGAAGTGCCTCCTTATTACGCCCAAAAAAATGAATACCCCCCTGCTAGCTGGGACCCACCATATTGTTGGGCTGACTTGTGGGCCTACTAAGTTGACAGGGATGGAGAGCTTTGTCAACTTAGTCAATACTGTAGTGACCGTATGATGTCCATCCAACAGCCATAGTGCTTCTTCAACCTCTAGTCTTCTTGCTCCAGCCGCCCAAAGCAACGCCGGTCGTGCCGCCTGCTCCTGCCTCCCGTGGCCGGCTGTGCTACCGCGGAGGCCTCACCTCCCCCATACTACTCCCACCACTGGCCAGACCATCCCTCCACTCACCCACACCCCCTGTTATTCTGCGGCGACGGCAGCCTCATGCCGCAGCTGAACCAGTGAACGCTCGTACTCCTCTCCGTGTGGGCATCCACTGTCGCGTCTTGCACGGCTCCGCGTTGTCCCCTTCCTAGGCCTCGCCGTCGTCCACCGCTGTTGTGCTCTCGGCGCGGCGTGGTCAATGTGGTCAACGAGCGACTTCCATCGGAAGAGTACTGTATGTGGAGAGGCTGACAGCTGGGTCCACTGCAGCCGCAAGGAAGTGCCTCCTTATTACGTGGAAAATAATTATTCCTCCTCCTGATAGCGGGGACCCACCGGACGGGCCACCAGTATTTTGCGAAAAAATCGTTTCCCCCTGACTGCTGGGACCCACCGGACGGGCCACCGTATTTTGCGAAAAAACGTTCCCCCTGCTGTCAGCTCGGACCCACCGGAAGTGCCTCCTTATTACGCACAAAAAAATGAATACTCCCCCAGCTAGCTGGGACCCACCTTGCTGGGAGGCGGACTTGTGGGCCTACTAAGTTGACGGGGACGAAGGGCTTTGTCAATTTAATCAATATGAACGATTCTAGCTCCAGTGACCGTACGATGTCCATCCAACGGCCGTAGTTATTCTTCAACCTCTGGTCTTCTTGCTCCAGCCGCCCAAACCAGCACCGGTCGTGCCTCGTGCTCCTGCCTCCCGTGGCTGGCTGCGATGCGGCGGAGGCCTCACCGCCCCCTACTACTCCCACCGCTGGCCAGGCCATCCCTTTACTCACCCACACCCCTGTTATTCCGCGGCGATGGCAACCTCACACCACAGTGAACCAATGAACCCTCGTACTCCTCTACGCGTGGGCATCCACTGCCGCGTCTTCCCCGGCTCCGCGTCGTCCCCTTCCTAGGCCTCGCCGTTGTCCATCGCCCTGGTGCTCTCGGCGCGGCATGGTCAACATGGTCAAGGAATGGCTTCCATCGGACGTGTACTGTACGTGGAGAGGCTGACAGCTGGGTCCACGGCCGCAGCAAGGAAGTGCCTACTTATTACGTGCAAAATAATTATTCCTCCACCTGACAGCGGGACCCATCGGACAGGCCGTCGTATTTCGGCCCCCTAACTGCTGGGACCCACCAGCTACATCTTCGCACGCAAGGAAGTGCCTGACAGTCGTGACCCACCTGGTCGAAGCGTACATAGCGTTGTCATTCTGGTCGCGAACGTGTACGTACATATATACTGGTCGATGTAGAGGCGCGCATGTGTCATAGTAGAGGCGGCCAGGGTGCAAGAAAGAAAATACGGCCACATATGTGTACATACGGGCGGGGTCTCGAACGCCTACTCGCACATACGTATGGCCAGGGCTCGTGTACATGGCTGGGTCAGAACGGAGAAACAACGTTGTCATCGTGTTCATGGGGAGGCAACAGAATGCGTCGTGTTCATGGGGAGGCAACGGAATGCGTCGTGGTCATGGGGAGGCAACGGAATGTGTCGTGTTCACTGGGAGGGCTTGGATGGAATAGGCGATGGAAATGAGGCCTGGCGTACCGCAAAACGGAGGAAACGGCCTTGTGTTTGACCGACCATGTTCGGAAAGGGATTATGTTCATCGGGAGGGGTCTGGCGTACCGCAAAACGGAGGAAATGGACATCCTATGGTGGAAACGTGGGTCCTGTTGATCGGAAGGGGTGTGGCGTACCGCAAAACGGACGAAACGGACTTGTGTTGGAGCGCTACGGTCGAAACGGGGGTCCTGTTCATCGAGAGGGGTGTGGCGTACCGCAAAACGGGACTCCATGGGATACTGTTCATCTCCACTGTCAACCCCCTCCAGCCTCCACGAGCTACTATTCATCCACCGTCGACCTCCTCCAGCCTCCACCTGCGACTGTTCATCCACGGGCTCCTGTTCATCCAACCTCCACCGCGCGCTACTCCACCAGCTACTGTTCAACCAGCCCTCTCCACGGGCTCCTGTTCAACCACCCCTCCACGGGCTACTGTTCATCCTGCCCTCCACGGGGTGGTCCTGTTCATCCAGCCCTCCACCGGGTCCTCTTCATCTAGCCCCAACCAGCTCGATCAATCGGGGTCCTATTCATCTAGAGGCAACACCACGGGGTCCTGTTCATCCACCCCCACCGGGAACTATTTATCCACCCCCCCCGCAATGCTCACTGTTAATCCAGAGGCAGCATCGATCGGCTTCAGTTAGCAGCAGTAGCGAAGGAATCGCTCGATCGGGTTCAGTTAACAGCCATCGATCGATCGCTCGGGTTCAGTAACGCATAGCTTGCAGTGCAATCGCTTGGGTTCAGTTAGATCCTAACGCCTCGCTCGAGTTCAGTTAGAGCCAACGCCTCGCACACACGCGCGTACGTGTACGAGAGAAACGCGCATCGCTCGGCCCCCGACCTCCCACCGTAATCGGGAACTCCCCAAAATTTTCCTCGCCCTCGCTTCTACCGCGGTTTTTTCCGTCATGGACGGCTCAAAGAATGTCATGCAGCTGCGTCTCCGGCCCGCCCAAGACGAAAAGCCCATTTTCTGTCATGATTTTTTGTCATAGAAGTAGGAGCCCACCACATCTATGATTATACCGGGTTTTGTCACAATTATCGTCATAGAAGTGTCATATGTATGACAGAATTTTTTTCGTTCGGCCAAAAATGTCACGGATGTGTCTTTTTTTGTAGTGTCTGTCAGATCCCATCTACCATGGCCTCCTCAAGCTCCTCCAAGGACAAGTTGTAACGCCCTCGATGCGGCTATGTCTCCCACGTGTCGAAGCACGACTTAGAGGCATAACCGCATTGAAAGCAATGTCGCGAGTGAGGTAATGTTCACACAACCCATGTAATACATAAGGGAAAAAGATACATAGTTGGCTTACAATCACCACTTCACAAAATACATGAATAAAGCATTACATCATCCAGATACACACAAGGTCCGACTACGGAACCAAAATAAAATAAGACTACCCCAAATGCTACACAGATCCCCGATCGTCCCAACTAGGCTCCACTACTGATCGACTGAAACGAAACAACACAATGGACAAGATCTTCATCGAGCTCCTCCTTGAGCTCAGTTGCGTCACCTGCACGGTTTCATTGACACCTGCAAACTGGTTTTGGAAGTATCTATGAGTCACGGGGACTCAGCAATCTCACACCCTCGCGACCAAGACTATTTAAGCTTATAGGTAGGTAAAAGGTATGTGAGGTGGAGCTGCAGCAAGGACTAGCATCTATGGTGGCTAACATACGCAAATGAGAGAGAGAGAAGAGAAGGCAAAGCACATTTGAGAAACTATGATCTAGAAGTGATCCTAGAACAACCTACGTCAAGCATTACTCCAACACCGTGTTCACTTCCCGAACTCTGTCGGAAATAGACCATCACGTCTACACACGCGGTTGATGTATTTTAATTAAGTTAAGTGTCAAGTTCTCTACAACCGGACATTAACAAAATCCCATCTGCCCATAACTGCGGGCACGGCTTTCGAAAGATCAAATCCCTGTATGGGTGTCCCAACTTAGCCCATCACAAGCTCTCACGATCAACGAAGGATATTCCTTCTCCCAGGAAGACCCGATCAAGCTCGGAATCCCGGTTACAAGACCTTTCGACAATAGTAAAACAAGACCAGTAAAGCCACCCGCATGTGCCGACAAATCCTGATAGGAGCTGCACATATCTCATTCTTAGGGCACACCGGATTGTCCAAACTTTCGGTAGGCCAGCCCAGAGTTGCCCCTGATGGCCACCGGTGGCAGACAAGTTGGACCAACACTCAGAGGAGCACTGGCCCGGGGGGGGGGGGTTAAAATAAAGATGACCCTTGAGTTGGCCGACCCAAGGAAAAAAAGGCTAGGTGGCAAATGGTAAAACAAATGTTGGGCCTTGCTAGAGGAGTTTTAGTCGAGGCGAACTGTCAAGGGGTTCCCATGATAACCCAACCGTGTAAGGAATGCAAAATCAGGGAACATAACATTAGTATGACGGAAACTAGGGTGGCAAGAGTGGAACAAAACAACAGGCATAAGGCCGGGAACAACGAACAACAATTCTGGAAAACCTCATATGCATATATTAGGTTTGGTACTGTTCTGCCCTAAACCATATTTTATAGTTGTTAAACATGCAAAGAGATGCCACCATGTTAAACTATGCAAAATTCTACCCCATTTACATATAAAGTTTGTTACAAACCGAGTTACGGTTAAAAAGTTATGAAATAAATCATTTTAACATGGCATAGGGGCAAATTTAAACAAACAACAATTTTAAACATTTCAAACATGCATGAAAGTTGGATATAATTAACCTACACATAATTCTAAGCATTTTTCATATATAATTCATTTTAATCCGATGCACCAATTGTGAGTTATTATATGCATGTAGTCTAGGGGGTTTCCTGCAAAACTGTTGTCTCTGGAATAATAGGCAAAATCGCAGAACAGGAAAAAAACTATACTGGGCTGAAAGTGGTTGGCCCAACAGTGCGTAGGGAAAAAGTGTGGGGCTTCTCACCTGGGCCAAAGCCCGGCTCGGTGGAGGTGGTAGCAGGCCGGTCGCTGCCAGGCTAAGGAGGCTCGCTGGGCTGGGCCGGCTTGAGCTGCGCATGGAGATGGACCAAGGCGAGGTGAGGCGAGGCGAGCTGGGCCTTGGCGCTGGCGGGTCAACGCGAGGCAGCTGTGGCGTTCGTTTCTGAAGATCAGCGTCAGCAACACGTAAAACAGGGGACGTCCCGCAACGGCGGCAGGGACTTGGCGGCGGGCCAGGACGAAGCAAAGGTCAGTGGCAGGCTTGGCAGGGACGGGGATGATGCTCCGGCGACGGGCGGCGCTGGCCTTGGAGATCTAGCATGGGAGTTCGAGATGGAGGGGCGCCATGGCCGCTTCCTGCTGCTGTTGCTTGGGTGGTCGGCGGCGGTCCATGATGAGGCAGCGACGTAGGCGTGCAGGGAATGCCAGGGGTCGACGGGGATGAATGGATCCGCCTGTTTCCGGGCTGGATCTGGCCAACGGGGTGTCGACGGAGCTCCGGCGAGGGTTGACCAAGGCGGAGGAGTCCTGCAGCTGATGCGGCGTGGGGATTAGAGAGGAACGAGGGAAAACGGGGTGAGGACGAGGAGAGGCCCGTCGCTGTTGACCTGCTGGTCGGAGAGTTGGTCATGGCCTCCGGCGACCCTGGTCTCCGGCAAGCGACGGGGTGGACACGGACTGCTGCTGCCGCGGCTTGCAGTTTGCCGGGCAAGGAGATCGAGGAACGGAGCGTGATGGTTGGTCGAACACGGAAAACAGAGAAGAGATAGTGTGGTGGCGGCGGCTAGGAGGATCCCTATGGATTAGGGATTGGTCCGATGATTGCACCGATATTTATAGTAAGTGGGTGTGGGTAGGGCTTTCTCCTCCCTCCGATCGTAATCGGGCGGTCGAGAAAAAATATATTAGGAAGTCCAATTAACAAAACGGAGATGTTTTGTAGATGTTTGGGGATGATCCGGACACAATGGTAACGACTGTCCGGGTCGGGTCCGGGACAACTTTCGGACACGCGCGAGGAGGGCCGCGGGCTGACGAGAGAGGTTAGGTTGGGCCTGGAAGTAGGTAGTGGACTGTGCAGAAGGGCTCAGGCTGAGAAAAGAGAGAGACCCGGCGACTTTTTCTGGAGACCCAAAACGTCCGACGCGTGTCCGGCTATAATGCCGCTATAGTTTAACGGTTGGGCTATCAAATGAACTCCGAATGCGATGAAACTTGACAGGCGGTCTATTTACACTATAATAAGACCACACGCAAACTTTCAACCCAATCCGAGAATATTATCCGGCCACTTATAAAATACTATAACGGACATGTCGCGGGCGCGTGCAAGTGTGTCTGGGGAACAAACAACGGAGAGAACCGGGAGATCCGGATGGATGCAAGTTTTGATAACATGATGATGCAATGTGGATGATGACATGGCAAGATGCAACACGCAAGCGAAAGACACGGCAACGATGACGAATAACCGGAAGACACCTGGCACAACGGTCTCGGGGCATCATAGAAGTTCTTCAAGAACATCATCAACCCATATCTGTGGGAGGTGGTGCAGCACCCTTAGGTCATCCAGATGCATGAGAGGGTGCTTCAGCTCCACGATGTGCCATGTCCCAAGGGGACGGGAACCATGTAGGCCAGGCTCGATGCTGTGGAGCAAGACGTCTTCCGGTGCAAGGGGATGGTGGAGCGTGGGCTCAATGCCAATCACCTCATGATCACGGACCTTTCCCGTGATCTCAAAGTGGATGGCAAGCCCATGAAGGACATCATCTTCACCCTCAATGATCAAATCTAGTTCCTCCAAAGCCAGATATATGATCTTCAAAACCAAGTCTTTGAATATGAGGCGAGGTTTAAAGGTATGAGTTTGGCTGCTAGTTGCAGGACTCGTGAGACTCACTCTTCCTCTCATGATGGTGGACCACTGCCATGGAAATCTAAGGACAAGATGTCTTCTTCTCTACCACCATCACTGTCGGGGAGGCTGATCCACTAACACATATGGGGACCGGGCCCCATTCGGTTCGGTGGGGGGCGGAGGCCACACAAAGAGCGGATCGAGGCAGAACATGCGAGCGGTTTTTACCCAGCTTCGGGCCGCACGGATGCGTAAAACCCTACTGCTGCTTGTTTGTGTGTATTGAATTCTTGCTCAGGAGCGATGGACGCTGCCAGACTGAGCGTGAGAGTGTTCTTGGTGTTTCGAATGAGCCGAACGCCTTCTACGTTGGGCCTGGGCCTCCTTTTATACTTTCAAGGGGTCACCGACAGGTGGCAACGTAGACTAGAAGGGTAAAAATGGAAAAGGATGCGGTAGGTACAGCTACCGCTACTGTAGACACAGTGCACCCTACCTAACTCTGACGGCAGGGGACAAGGTCATTGAATGCCTGTCTGAGTTGCCTAAACAGTGCAAAAAGTGACCGTTAGGAGCACCACCGTTTGCCACGATGGCCTTCTCTTTGTCTCCGCTTGCCACCGCGCACCCCTAGCTGCGCGGCCTCCTGCCACATGTGCTTGGGAGAGTCCTGGAGCGACACGTTAGCAGGTGTGCTGGAGCGCGGGCACGAAGTGGGGGTTTCCCGCGGCAAGCTCCTTGCCGCGGTCGTCGTCTTGTCGTGTTTGGGAGCTTGTCGCTCACCGGGCCTTGCCGGGACGCAGGGCGCGTCGCGGCAAGCTTTCTTGGTATGCCTTGAGTGGCCTTCCCGGCAAGCTCCTCTTGCCGGGGTCTTGTCTCTTCCCGGCAAGATCCTCTTGTCGGGGCCTGGGTCGGCCTTCCCGGCAAGCTCCTCTTGCCGGGGCCTTGGTTGGCCTTCCCGGCAAGCTCCTCTTGCCGGGGCCTTGGTTTGAGTACTTTGTTCTTGAATGGTCTTCAAGGGAACCACGGAGGGTCTTGGCAGTCACCCGGCAAGCCTTGCCGCGGGATGCTGCGACTTCCCGTGCACGAGTTCGGGATACTAGGGTACCCCTACTCTAGTACACCGACAGGAGCCCCCGGGCCTGGGCCAGACACGGTGCCGAGCGCTGTTGGGCCAGGCCCAAAACAGTGCACGGGCACGCGCGACCTAGGTCACGCCGCATATCTCTCCGCTCCCACCGCGCACGCCCAGAACGGCACGCGTCAAACGGGCGTCGTGGGTGACGCGGGCGGCGTGCGTGGGGCTAAGCCCCTCGAGCATGCGTCAGGCCACGATGATGGGGACGGTTCACGCCCTCCTCCCTAAAACGGAGGTAGGCGTGGGGGCGTGGTGCATTTAATGGACGGGGCCGGTGCGCGGTTTTCGGGACGTCCACTCCCCGCAATCACGAGGCGGAGCGAGGCCGCCTCATCCGTCGCCTTGGTTCTGCATCCCCGCCACGCGGCTCCCATGCACTTGGGGTCGCGGACGGTGGAAGTGGGAATCTGGGCCGTCGTGAGCAGAGGAAGCGGGTTGGCCCCGACTCCCTACTCTTCCCATGCCTTGATTCGCTGAGCGGGGCGGCCGAGCCCCCACCTCGCTCCTTTATAAAGAGCGGGAGGGGAGCACAGAAACCCGCACTCTCTCATCTCCTCCTTTCTTCAGCTTCTGCTCCCCTTTCTCTCATTCGCCATGAAGAAAGGGAACCCAGGCCCTTCATCGGTGGCGGCGAGGGTCGCCGCCAGACAGCGCATCTCTCCCTCTCCCGCGCCCGTGGTGGCAGAGCCAGCCACAAGGGGAAGAGGGAGGGGGCGAGGTCGCGGACGAGGTCGAGGCGCTCGGGGAAGAGGCGGGCGGGGCGGCGTGCCAGCTTCGCCTCCGCCGGCGGCTCCTCCCCCCACGGCGGTCCATATAGGGGACGACCCTTGCGAGTTCTTCGTCAAGCTGCGCCGGGCGCCTCGTCGTCGCCTCCGGCTTCCAGCTCCGTTTGCGAGCGCGATGGAGCTGGACCCGCCCGAGACGCTGAGACTGCACATGAGGGGCTGTGGGATTAGCGGCACGCGAGTCCGCGTTGTATTCCCAGCCCCTAATGTGATGTATCTTGATCGAGGGTGGAAGACGTTCGCCCGTATCCACAGCCTGATGGAGGGGTTTACCCTCCATTTTAAGTTGATGGAGGGCGATCTCCTCTCCGTCAAGGTCTTCGGGTGCTTCGGCACTCGGGCGAAGTGCTGCGTGGACAGCTCCTCCGATAGCGAAGGCTCCTCCTCGAGCGAGAGTGACGAGGAGGAGAGCGACAGCGACGATGAGGGTAGCGGGCGGCAGGGTGGCGGGTCCGACTAGGCGTCGGGCGCCGCTTCGCGCGGCACCGGCGATCCCATCATCCGTGTCGCCGGCTCCTTGAACTCCCCGGGGTCGTCTCCTTGGGCGGCTGGCGTAGGGAGGCCGCGGAAGGGGAAGAGGGCTAGCGACAAGGCCGTCAGGTCGGAGTACGAGGGCGTGGTGCCCTCGACAGCGTGCTGACGTTCTGCCGCCCCGTCTTCGAGCCCCGCTTCCAGCGCCGCCATCGCCGTCCAGCCTTCGGACGGCCCCCGGGATGTTCTCTTGGTGTCTTCTGGCACCCGTAGCTCGCCTAGGCGCTCCTTTTGCTCTTTTCGCCTCCTTGACCTACCTCCTGAAGAGAGGGACAGGAAAGGGATTACGGGCATCTTATCTTTTTAATTTGTAAGCCTTCGGGCCTTAGCTGTATCTAAAACTTGTAATCCTCTCTTTCATGTTTTTCATCCTCTATGGACTGTACCTGAGTGGGATGTTTTTTTAATGAAAAGGGGATGCTTGCCGGGTTATTTGTCTCGCGAGTTGAACCCACGCCAAGGAGCTAATCCTTGGTATCCCTCGGACAGACATTTCATCTCCCGGCAACAGGCCCTGCCGCCTTCCCACGTCGCTCGACCTTTCTCACGCCTTTGACGGAGGCGGGAACGAGGTGGGTGCGGTCTCCTCGTTTCATCCCTTTGCTGCCGCGACTACGACCAAACTTGGCCCCGGGAACGAGCCCCAGGGCCTAGAGTTGAGGGAGCATGGCAGTTTTCAGGAAGAAATGCGGTTTCGCATTCCCCAGTCTATAAGAGGATGCATGATGAGGGATGAAAGACTTATCTGATATTGCAGCCCTCGGCAACTCTGGTTTGCCGTGGACGATTCTTGGCACTCGCAGCCCCCAGCGATACTGGCTTGCCGGGGCCCAGGTGCCGGCGGTTAGTGTAGCCCTGGTTTTCACTACACCGAAAGGCTTTTATCTTCGGCAGAGAACTTTGACGTTCTCGATGCCGGCTTCCGGCAAGCTTGTTGCCGAGAAGGTTTTTATCTTCAGCAGAGAACTTTGACGTTCTCGATGCCGGCTTCCGGCAAGCTTGTTGCCGAGAAGGCTTTTATCTTCAGCAGAGAACTTTGACGTTCTCGATGCCGGCTTCCGGCAAGCTTGTTACCGAGAAGGCTTTTATCTTCAGCAGAGAACTTTGACGTTCTCGATGCCGGCTTCCGGCAAGCTTGTTGCCGAGAAGGCTTTTATCTTCAGCAGAGAACTTTGACGTTCTCGATGCCGACTTCCGGCAAGTTTGTTGCCGAGAAGGCTTTTATCTTCAGCAGAGAACTTTGACGTTCTCGATGCCGGCTTCCGGCAAGCTTGTTGCCGAGAAGGCTTATGGCGAAGAATTTCGTCGTTCTTGACACCAAGAAGATTGGTCCTAAGGGCTTTGCCAGCCCCCGGGCCATAACTGCGTTTAAACATGACAAGTGATTAGCATCTGAAGTTCACTTAGCTCACTTGCAAATTTTGACTTCTGCTACATATTCCCTATGCCTGCTGGAATGCTTTCCGGTGCGTACGATCCAGCCAGCAACGCTTGAGGGAACGGGCCCTTAGCGGCTATTCGGGAACATCGCCTCCTGGAAAGGTTTACCTCCTTGGCTCTAGCGCAACCGCACAAATTGCCGAGCGGACTCGAGGCAACATGGAGTGCAACTAGCTCCGAGAAGGTTCCTTGGCATACAGGTCTATGCAGAAATCTCAAATAAATAGTGCATGGTATCTTCCTGTTCAACCTCTCTTTGTACGTCCACCCTACGCTTTTAGGGAACTTGTCGGCGCAGGCACCCTTGCCGCGAGCGCCGAGTGTGGAACTTCAGCAGCCTGCTGGCGGGGTCGCTACCGACAAGCAACCTTGTCGCAACTAGTTGCAGCTCACTTAAGTTGTTGAGCGGACTCGAAACAAAGTAAGGGCGCTAGCGGCTCACTTAAGTTGCTGAGCGGACTCGAAGCAAAGTAAGGGCGCTAGCAGCTCACTTAAGTTGCTGAGCGGACTCGAAACAAAGTAAGGGCGCAGCTAGCTACGAGTTGGTTCCTTCGCGCACAGGTTTTCCATACAAAGAACAAGATCTCCGAGGCGGATAACCTTATATAGAAAGAAAATATCTAAAGTTTCGCATGACTTAGCTTTTCTGTTGCCGCACTGGCGTCGTTCTTTTGGTCGCTTGCTTCTTAGGAGCCATGACGATGAAGAACAGGTGAGCCTTGACGAGGACGGAACGGCTGCCGCCTAAGTCTTCTTCCTCGGTGGCATGTCGATGAAGAAGATGAAGATCTAGCTCGTGTGAATGCCGGATCGGGTTCGCACAATCTCGACGCCCCCTACCTGGCGCACCAGAGATGTCGGGGAGGCTGATCCACCAACACCTATGGGGACCGGGCCCCTTTCGGTTCGGTGGGGGGCGGAGGCCGCACAAAGAGCGGATCGGGGCAGAACACGCGAGCGGTTTTTACCCAGCTTCGGGCCGCACGGATGCGTAAAACCCTACTGCTGCTTGTTTGTGTGTATTGAATTCTTGCTCAGGAGCGATGGACGCTGCCAGACTGAGCGTGAGAGTGTTCTTGGTGTTTTGAATGAGCCGAACCCCTTCTACGTTGCGCCTGGGCCTCCTTTTATACTTTCAAGGGGTCACTGACAGGTGGCAACGTAGACTAGAAGGGTAAAAATGGAAAAGGATGCGGTAGGTACAGCTACCGCTACTGTAGACACAGTGCACCCTACCTAACTCTGATGGCAGGGGACAAGGTCATTGAATGCCTGTCTGAGTTGCCTAAACAGTGCAAAAAGTGACCGTTAGGAGCACCACCGTTTGCCACGATGGCCTTCTCTTCGTCTCCGTTGCCACCGTGCACCCCTAGCTGCGCGGCCTCCTGCCACGTGTGCTTGGGAGAGTCCTGGAGCGACACGTTAGCAGGTGTGCTGGAGCGCGGGCACGAAGTGGGGGTTTCCCGCGGCAAGCTCCTTGCCGCGGTCGTCGTCTTGTCGTGTTTGGGAGCTTGTCGCTCACCGGGCCATGCCGGGACGCAGGGCGCGTCGCGGCAAGCTTTCTTGGTATGCCTTGAGTGGCCTTCCCGGCAAGCTCCTCTTGCCAGGGTCTTGTCTCTTCCCGGCAAGATCCTCTTGCTGGGTCCTGGGTCGGCCTTCCCGGCAAGCTCCTCTTGCCGGGGCCTTGGTTGGCCTTCCCGGCAAGCTCCTCTTGCCGGGGCCTTGGTCGGCCTTTCCGGCAAGCTCCTCTTGCCGGGGCCTTGGTTGGCCTTCCCGGCAAGCTCCTCTTGCCGGGGCCTTGGTTTGAGTACTTTGTTCTTGAATGGTCTTCAAGGGAACCACGGAGGGTCTTGGCGGTCACCCGGCAAGCCTTGCCGCGGGATGCTGCGACTGCCCGTGCACGAGTTCGGGATACTAGGGTACCCCTACTCTAGTACACCGACAATCACCTTCTTCACCACCAAAGGAGAATTGAGTATCGGGTATGGGCACTCCCCTTGGCTTCTGTCAAGCTTGGGGGAGGTGCCCCGATATCGTATCATCCCACTATCTGTTTCTTTTACTGATTTTAGTTCGATCTTTTGCTTTAGATGAATAAAAGTTTAGTTTGATCCTTTCTTCTTTGAGAGTTTGCTTAGTGATCTATCCTTGTAATCGTGTGCAAATTATATTATAAAGTTTAGTATGAGTTTTTGCTTCCTTTACTTTCATGTAACAAATAAAAGAAAAGAAATAAGAAAGGAAACAAATAAAAGAAAGGAAATAAATAAATAAAGAAAAGATTATATACTAATCCTATGGTAAGTGATGGATCGACATAAGGAAAAGTATAAGTAGAAAATTTTATTAGATATTGACAAACATAGCATTAGTCAATGATGCAACTCATGAAAGAATTAATAAGGGAAGAGAAGATTCACATATAAATATACTATCCTAGAAATCTTTTGTGATTGTGTGACCTCAGCAAAATATTATATGCCAAAATTATTGACGTTGGACAAGGAAGACAACTTAATGATTTATGTTCGTTCATATTCACATAGAAGTCATATTGTCATAGATCCTTTAACATGTGGTGCTTGCCCCTATCTTTCCTAGCTGAAAATTCTGTACTAAGTAGAGATACTACTTGTGCATCCAAAAACCCTTAAACCCAAATCTATTTTCAAGTGTCCACCATACCTACCTAGGGATTGAGCAAGATCCCTCAAGTATGATGTCATTGGTGCAAAAGGGCAATAAAAATTGCTTCTAAAAGTGTGAGATCGATTAGTTTAAGAGAAAATTGAGCGTTGCACGAACTTGTGATGGTGAAGTATAAAAGCAACAGACTGCATAATAAAGGTTGCTATCACAAGGGGCAAAGTAACGTGACGTTCTTTTGCACTAAGGGATTGAGAATACAAACAAATAAGCGCATGGCAACCTCTTCTTCCCTCTGCGAAGGGCCTATCTTTTACTTTTATGCAAGAGTCAAAGTTTTTCTCTCTATTCCTTTAATTTTTCTCTTTTGGCAAGCATCATGTGGCGAGGAAAGATCTAGGCACATATGTCTAGTTGAATATGGGTGGCATGAGTTATTTTTGTTGACATCATCCTTGAGGTGAGTATGTTGGGAGGCAAAAACATAAGCCCCTATCTTTCTATGTGTCCGGTTGAAACATTTTGCTCATGGGTACGCGGTGAGTGTTAGCAATCATAGAAGACTATGGTTGAGTATGTGTACTTGCCTAAAGGCTTCGACACGCGACTCTTCCTAAAAAGATGATGAATTGTAGTTGCAAAGTTGACTGAGAACATAGTTTATTGGTTTCTAATATATTTTTGGCTTTATACTTCGATTGTGTGATGAACTATTACTTATTCATGAGAAGTATATGATACAAGTTCTATGATAAAAGTCCTATGTTTAATTTTGTTGCTGTTATAATAATCAACATGATGCTTCTATGTCTGTATTTTGTTTTTATCGACACCTCTCTCTCAAAGCATGTGGACATGTTTTTTGATTTTGGTTTTTGCTTGAGGACAATTGAGGTCTAAGCTTGGGGGAGTTGATACGTCCATTTTGCATCATGTTTTCTTACTATTATTTATGTTGTTTTTATCCATAATAATGCTTTTTGGAGTAATTCTAATGCCTTTTCTCTCATAATATGCAAGGTACACACCACGAGGGAGAATTCTGGCAGCTCAAAATCTGGACCTGAAAAAGCTACGTCGGGCTACCTATTCTCCACAAGTCCAAATGAGCTGAAACTTCACACGGAATTTTTATGGAATGTATAAGAATTATTGGAGCAAATAACTACTAGAGGGGGCCCACCTGGTGGGCACAACCCACCTAGGCGCGCCAGGGCCCCCTGGCGCGCCCTGGGGGTTGTGGCCTCCTCGGCCCACCTCCGGTGCCCATCTTTTGGTATATAAGGCATTTTGACCTAGAAAAAATTAGAGGAGGACTTTCGAGATGAAGCGCCACCGCCTCGAGGCGGAACTTGGGCAGGAGCACTTTTTCCCTCCGGTGGAGCGATTCCGTCGGGGGAACTTCCCTCCCGGAGGGGGAAATCATCGTCATCATCCCCAATAACTCTCCCATCTTGGGGAGGGCAATCTCCATCAACATCTTCAACATCACCATCTCCTCTCAAACCCTAGTTCATCTCTTGTGTTCAATCTTGTTACCGAAACTATAGATTGGTACTTGTCGGTGACTAGTAGTGTTGATTACATCTTGTAGTTGATTACTATATTGTTTATTTGGTGGAATATTATATGTTCAGATCCAATATGCTATTTAATACCCCTCTGATCGTGAGTGTGTTTATCGTTTGTGCGTACTTATCTTTATTCTTGAGGTCACAGGAGAAATCATGTTGCAAGTAATCATGTGAATTTGATATGTGTTCGATATTTTGATGGTATGTATATTGTGATTCCCTTAGTGGTGCCATGTTAACATCGACTACATGACATTTCACCATATTTGGGCCTAAGGGAATGCATTTTGGAGTAGTAATTGGATGATGGGTTGCAAGAGTGACAGAAGATTAAACCCCAGTTTGTGCACAATTTCGTAAGGGACCGATTGGATCCAAAAGTTCAATGCTATGGTTAGACTTTATTCTTAATACTTTTCTCATAGTTGCGGATGCTTGCTGGAGGGTTAATCATAAGTAGGAGGTTTGTTCAATTAAGAACAGCAGCTAAGCACCGGTCCACCCACATATCAATTTATCAAAGTAGCAAACACGAATTGAACCAACATGATGAAAGTGACTAGATGAAATTCCCGTGTACCCTCAAGAACCCTTTCCTTATCATAAGAGACCATTTTGGCCTATCCTTTGCATCAAAAGCATTGGGATAGCTTGCTGCACTTTTGTTACTAGTATCGTTACTTGCTTGTTACAAATTATCTTGCTATCAAACTACTCTACTACTTACAATTTCAGCACTTGCAGACATTACCTTACCGGAAACTACTTGTCATTTCCTTCTGCTCCTCGTTGGGTTCGACACTCTTACTTATGGAAAAGAGCTACAATTGATGCCCTATACTTGTGGGTCATCAACAAACACTTGCAACTTGCATTTTCCTTCATCTTCAGTGTAATATTTCCATGATGGAATGATAGACACATAGGATTTAACAACATCAAATGCGATAGATGCTAAACTACGACTGGTTGGTTGTGCTTCCTCCATAGGAATAGGTGTACTACCTGGTGGAGTTGGGGTTCGCCGTGGTAGTACTAGCGCTTTGGGCAATGGAGCTGCCTTACTAACTGCTCTTGTTTGGGAGCTCTATGGTGGAGATGGTGCTGCATCAACACGAACTGGGTTACTATCTGCTGGGGTTGGGGTTGGATTGGGTGAAGCTGGTTCTTTGTCCATTGCAGTAGGGGTACAATATGTGAGAGTCTAGGTTATGTGTGGTAGTGTTGGTTCTCGTGCATGTACAACCGGGGTGCTATCTCCACCAAGAGGTAGCATTGTTTTATTTGAAGACTGTGTTTTCACTCCGCTAGATACTGGCATCACTCGCTCCAATTCAAATGGCTGATAAACAGGAAACATAGTTGAATGTACAGACATTGTATGGGAGACAGATGCAATAGATAGTGTCGAAAAAAGAGGGCACAAAATAGTTGACATGTATATTGGTTAACTAAAATGGATAGCATGAAATAATTTCACATATATGATGTCTATCTAAACTGGGTAGCATAGCATAACATAATTCAAAGATATGATGAATAACTAAACAGGATCGCATGCCATAATTCACATACATGTTATCTAAGTAATCAGGATCGCATGATTTAATTCACATATGTTATTTATATGCCAAGCAGAGGGCATTCACATATGTGATGTCTGAACTAAGAACAAGGTGTTGACTATTGTGTATATGATGTCTAAACTATGCAATGCAAGACACCATATGCATGATATGAGTAGTATAATTGTGCCAAGTTAGAGCATACACCTCGGTGGGGGAATATGACTGGTCATTTGTCTTTGAATCCATCTTTGAGGAGGTATCGGGACCCAACAAGAGATCTTCTTCGACAGGTAGCACTGTCTGCTCTGAAGGCCTTGTTTTCACTCCAGATTTTTCCATCTCCCACCCAAATGGCTGATTCATAGGAAGAGTAGTTCAATGTACAAACATTGTTGACAAATGGAAATGTAATGAAGAAAAGGATGGGCAAGATATCATTCAAATATATGATGCCTGGTTAAACAGGATGGCCTTCCACATTTCACATATATTATGGTTGGCTAAAAGACACGAGACTACATAATTCCCATATATGATATAGAAACTAAACAGGTGGCATTACAGAACATGTCTAAACTAAGCAGATGACATATATGATGTCGAAACTAGGCACTACAAGGCAACATATGCATGATATGACTAACATCATCATGCCAAGTTAGAGCAAACACCTTGGGGGAGTAAATGGGAGTGGTCAGCTGCGTCTGAATCCGCCTCAGAACAGATATCTTCCTCTGGAGTACAATCTGGAGAGGGGGAGGGTTCGACATTGAACCCACCCTGGAGCTATGTCTGCATGACATCGTATTGCCACACAAAACTCTTCTCTTTTTCTCTACATGTTCAACATGACTATGTACAATATCTGACATACATACAAAAAATATGGTGAGATTACGTAAGGAGAGCATGTAGAAATCTAGAGTGATGGTAACAACCAGTGGATGGATCCAAAAATAATGATAGTAGGCTCATGATTTCTTTTATTTAATAAAAGGACAGATGATGATTGATTTACTATTTGTTTCCCACCCAAGATGAACAACATAGGCATACCCTAGGGGAACCAGATATTAGACAGAGATACTATTCATTGCTGCCTCGATATGTGCCCCACAACTAATTTAGAACTCAAGTTTGAACATTAATTTGGACCTAACTTGGAGTCTAAGAGGTGAGCAGGACGATAAAGTAGCGAGTAATTTTAAGCAATGCATCACATAAGCAGAAACAAAAGAGTGCGACCTCTCTTGTGAACTCGTGTACTCCTCAGGTTCATCTGCTGAGTCGATGATGGTGATGCTATTATGGTGGGTGCCGGCGGCAAGGAAGGAGATCTAAGGCGGCAAAAGACGGTCAGGAGTCGTGATGTCTGGTTTGGTGGATGCTCCTGTCAATGGAGCAGCTCAGGTGAGGTGGACGACATCATGGCAAGAGTAGGACAAACCACACAAAGTTTTCTTCGACACCTACCTGTAACTGAAGTAATTCTGTAAGGGCTCATTTGGCTTGCATGATTCTAAAAATGCAGGGATAAAAAAACAGAAGAGGATAGGAATGCACATGGTAAACAGAGCATTTGTAAACACAGGATTTCTATCTACTTGGGTGTTTGGTTCACAGGAATTGGAAGAGCAAAGGAATGCAAAGAAACATGGACAAAATAAAGTGAAACCATATGAAAGCATGTACTGTTAGAATGTTATTCTGCCACTAATGCACTTGGTCTTGTTTTCATGCATAGGATTTTGAAAAGTATGTCCAGGTGGATGTTTTGCTCGATTCCTTTCAACAAAATGCATGAATAATTGAATAGTAGAGTGCCATAGGAAAATTTCCTATTGTTATGTTTTTCCATTGAACCAAAATAGCCCTAATGGATCGACATGAATGTAGAGTAATAACTGATGCGACAAGTGTACAACCTCTTTGCCATAGCCATGTCGACCTCAACATCATTGGCTTGGTCGCTAAAGAAGTGGAGGTAGAGGTGGTTGTCGAAGGTGTGAAGGAAGATCTGAGGAATCTGTAGACGGCATCCAGGGCACTACTCTATTGTGATGGATAGTTCCATTGTTGGAGCAGCTCTGGCGAGCCATAAGACGTCGAGGCTGAAGCAGCACAAGACAGACATCCTTAATCTCAAGTGGGATTCTAATAGCATCTCCAATAGATGATGTAAAATACATTACCAAAAATTGATAGATCTAAAATTTACATCACCAAAAACTATTGAATCCGAACGTAACTGTCAAAACTGAAATTTACTGTGGAATCTGAATGTTACTGTCGAAACTAAACGCAATGGTGCAGAGAGGCACTTCACATGTAGTTTAGGGAGGGCATGTGGTTCATCTTCAACCTGCACCCCCT
>NC_041390.1:360820387-360859055 GCF_002162155.2 Triticum dicoccoides | reverse complement strand
TTGATTGACCCAAAATTTGACTTAGTCGACTGAAGTGTAGCTAAATCGGAGCAGAGTAGCAGCACACGCAAGGGGGAGAACAGCAGCAGCGCGAGCGAGCGAGAGCCGGAGCAGCAGCAGCTACGTGAGCGAGTGAGCGCGAGCCGGAGCAGCAGCAGCAGCGCGAGCGAGCGAGCGAGAGCCGGAGCAGCAGCAGATCCAGCTGGTATGGACACCGTCGCTGAAGGGGGCTCGCACTAGAGGAGAGCCGCCATGGAGATGTCACCAGTGGCGCCTGCTTCGAGGTAGTCGCGCCATGGGGGTGTGGGATGGAGCACCGTCGGCGCCGGGAGGTCGAGTTAAGGAGAAGGTGCGATGCGATGAGTGTACAACCTCTTTGCTGGCGCCGAGTAGACCTCGGCTTCGTCCGAGGAGTCGGGGAGGATGTTGCAGTTCCGGTGGAGCAGGTTAAGGTGGCACTGTGGGGATGGAACAGCCACGATAGACGAGGCGATCATCGGAGCAGCTCCTTGGAGGTGGAGGAAGGGGCGGCTGAACCGGCGGGACGACGAGATGGATGACAGATCCTCATCTGGGGAGGCGGATGAGGGACATTGAGCTTTTGCGGTGGATGACGTCGTCGGGGAAGAGCCTCCAGCTGGGCAGCGATGAGGTGGCGGACAGAGGAGGGTGGGGTTTCGTGGCTGGAGCGGAGAGGTTATGGCGGCCTGGGATTTCGAATGGCGAAAAGGAGGCGATGGGAGGGGGAACCATGACTTAGGGATGCGCTTGTCCAAAATATAGGATGTGTTACAAAAGTACCCCCATTGATTTGAACTAGCGGCCCTTTCGACTCAGGGTTAGAAGGGAGATTTCGTGTGTCGGGATTTGGCAGCTGGAGGGAGTTTTCGCGCGCGTTGTAATTTCGGGATAGCAAGGCACGGGTTGTGAAGGCGCGAGTTTTGGGAGCATGATATCTAAAATTTTGGGATATAACAAGGCGCGGGTTCAATTTTAGGGACAACCCTAACGTGAAATATTGTACTTGTACGTACCAAATCAATCTGCACTTCCCTAAATGAAAAAAAAGAAAAAAATAAAACTATTCGCACCACCCAAAGAGAGAATCTTGTCTCGTTTACTATACAAATGCTATTCAAAGCTATGAATCCATGTTATGTCCAATTAAAAAAATTCGCTGGCTGTATAATGCATGTAACCTACTCATACCAACATTTTAGTGCATTCCAAATGTCTATACTACCGCTGCAATTCGAACTAAATTTGAATTCATTTCCCTATTTGAATAAGAATCTACAATCATGGTTGTTGCCAACTTCAACCATCATTCATGTATTACCTTAACGACACACCACATGATTACCATAGAGATAGATATGAACTATGTGTAGTATATGAACTCGAATTCAATTTTTTGAATACACTTGATGTTGATTCCAAATAATATTACATTTGATGTACTAACTAGATATTCATAATCTAAACCATGTTCCATACGTAAACCGTGTTTATCACACAAAGTATAGTGGCCCGCCCCCTACATTATGACAATTATTTAGCCTTGAGATGCAAAAGCCACACATTAGCCCAAATTATAATCAGTGTTCTCCATTATTATATCTTCTTCAAGTACCCGTATCCACTTTTTTATAATGAATTATGATCTTTGTTCGTCTTTTACACCTTCACGATCCTCTTCTCTTTGTAGCTAGCTAGCTCTAACTTTCTATCGTGCATGCACACGCCCGCCCCCCTCTCACCCTCCCTCGGTGTCCCCTCCATCGCGCACGTTCGTTATTTCTCTTTAGGTCGTTCACCCGCGGTGTGTGTACGCCCCCGACTCCTTCTTTCCGACACACACCGGTCGATATACCTCTCTAGCCAAGTGTGCCTACCACAAACACATACTTCCCCTCTTCTCTTCTCACTGTCCATGCCCCCCTATGTCCAATACGGTTCCACGCAGGTGCACACTCCCTCCCCTCCTTTCATCGATCTCATACTCGCACACTCCTCCCCCCTCGACATAGTAGGCCTCTCGCACCACCTCCTAGTCGTGCTTCTCTCCCCCTGTCTATATCTCTGGACCTTCTTTGCTTCTAACACATGCATGCATGTATACGTACCGTTCTCCCTACATATAGCTAGGTCGACTATAATTCTATTTCCCCATGCACCGATAGACTTACCTCACTAGTTATGTCTCTCCCTTTCTCGGACACACGGCGGTTGATCTTCCTATATAGTTACATATGCTTACCACAACCATATTGTCTCCCCTCATCATCCTTGCATACCTCCCGACCCGTCTCTCACATGCACGTGCATAGACAGACATACATCCCCTGCCCTCTCTTATTGATATTGCACTCGTTCCCTCCGTTTGTCTAGCAGGCCTCTCCCACCATTTGTGAGATGCCACTCCACCACCAATCCTCCGACACTCTACCTTTGTCTTTCTCCCAACCCTAATGCCCCGAGACCGTTGCGCCAGGTGTCTGCAAGTTATTCGCTGTTGCTTCCTTGTCATTTTTTTGCGTGTCATCATGCCATCATGTCATAAATCTTTTGCAACTCAAATAAATAAACCGTATGGATCTTCGGTCCATTTAAATCGAGGGAAATGCACATGGTGATTTCTCTTTACAACATATAAAAGTCTCCCAATATCATTAGGGAGCTATATTAAATATTCCTTTAATTTGGAATTTACCACAACACACTTGCAAAAATAATCACATGCCTTTTTCCGCTTCAAGTTTGGTCCCCAAACTGTTCCTGTAATTTCTTTCGTCATTTCCCTGAGCTCCACCTAAATTCTCAACATTTCTGGGCACATCAAAACCCTAGTACTAGTTCAAACCATTTGATTAAATTCAAATGAGTTTGAATTCATATCTTCCGATCTTGCCACTTCTAATTTTCTCGGACCAAGCATATTTTTGCGAGTCCAAGAAAATTTGCCCCGTGCTGCAATTCTTCTCCTATCTCTCTCTATATTTCCAAACCCTCTGTTTATTTTGCTAAAATAGGGAAAAGGGATCTAGGAGAGAAAGAGAGTGCAGGGCCTCAGCCCATCCAAGCCGCACCATCCCCGAGGCCCAGCAGGCCCATCTACCCCTTCTAACCCTAGCGCATCTCTCCTCTCTCCCTCGACCCTTTTCCTCTGCCGCCGCCTCCTATAGATCCCGTAGTGCAGCCGAACCCTTCTCCTCAGCGTCGCACGAGCCCCGCTCGATCCTTCCTCGCGCATCTCCTTTTCCCTAACCCCTGCTCCTCCCTCGCGCCGATCCCCATGGCTTGCCCCACTGCCAGTGCCGCCGCCCTCCTTCGTGCCCTCGCCTCCTTCTCCCTCCGTTCGGGCCAACGCCGCTGCCGGATAAGGCTGCGCTTTGCCGGGGTCCTCCCCTGCCACTGGACCGGCCCTGCAGGAGCTCCTTGCCCCAACGCCGCCATCGGTCTTCACCTCGCCCCCTGCCGTTTCCTGCGCCGCACCGGCGAGCGCCACCCCAAGCGCCATGCGCCTGCCACCTGATCCGCCTCCTCGTCGCTCCTCTTGGCCTCCCGCGGTTGCTCTGTTGCCGTCGCCTTGCTGCACAGCATTTGGCCTTGCCCCTTGTCGAGTTGCCGGAGCGGCAGTCGCCTGAGCTCTCCCTTGAGTGCTCCTCGCTCCATGGCTTCTTCTGGCCGAGGCTTCGTCTTCCTCTGTTGCACTATGTGAGACCGTGACAGCCACATGGTGGCCACCTCTGCAGCCTCATGTTGCTGTTTTGTGCGCCTTCACTGTCGGTTGCCGTTGACGCAAGACCAACAGCCTCACCGCCGTTCGCCTACACGCCCGAACCCCGAAGATCCCATGGAACACCAAGTACAACGATGATCCGTGAAGACCCTAGTTACACCAAGTTCATCTTCCGCCGTCTCCAAAATCACCAAGTACAACGACGATAGGAGAACAACTACCGTCGATATGCATTCTACTAAGTACCCCTTCATTTCATCGAGACCGGCAAGTCCGAAGACCCCAAGTACCATGACAACTCCGAAGGGATTCAAATCCATCAAGTTCCTCGCCGTGACCTCGAACATATACGGAATGTGCACGACTATGAAATGTGTATCACTACCGTTGTCGAAGACCCGTGTAACGGAACCGTCAAGTTCGACTACCGTCGCGTGAACAAACTACTTCCTCTACCATCGCCGAGTACCACTAATTCCCACGACGATCGTGAACGACTACACCGCTTGACCCCGAACACCTATGGAGTGTGAACATCTACGAAGCGAGAACGACTACTTCCACTACCGCCGTCGTGAAAACGCCTACTTCCACTGACATGTTGCCCCTCTTTTGCCTTGCCACCGACATGTGGGACACCCGGTATCCGGGATCACTCCCCGTCACTCTTGCACGTTTCATGCACCCACACTTGTTCCTTTGCACTAGCATCTCATTTGAGTTGCCGGATCACCGGAAATGTTGCCATGGTAACATTTCTGTTTTGCCGCCGTGGCACCCCTTTTTCCTTCCGCCATGGCGACAAGTGCCTCATATCTTATCATGTCAACTTTTCCATAAAACTTGCATAAACTTGCGCATGTCATTCGCATCATGATAATAACATTAAATTTTTTTTAAATGGTTGTTGCATTAAATTGCTAATGCACATGAGGATTTATCAGAATCGTTGTTTGATGTTTCCGGCTTCTTTTAAACTTGCCTAGTTGGGTAGTTTTATTATGCTTCACTATTGCCATGTTTAACCACATTTAATATTGTTGGGTACATAAACAAGATCGAACTAAATAAGTCACATGGTGTTTCGTCAATATTCAACGGAGTTGCATATTGAGCTCCACTTAATTTGTAGGGTTGTTTGAGCACTTTGCCATGCCATGCTTCATTAAACCAGACATGCATCATACTTGGTTGTGCATCATGCCATGTTCATGTGTTGGTTGTTTACTATGTTGCTTGTTTCTTTCCGGGTTGCTTCTCTCGTTAGCTTCGGTTTCGTTCCAGAGTTGTGAGGATCCATTCGAGTACGTCCGTTTGTCTTCTTCATGGACCCGTTCTTCTTCCTTGCGGGATCTCAGGCAAGATGACCATAGCCTCGAAATCACTTCTATCGTTGCTTGCTAGTTGCTTGCTCTTTTGCTATGCCATGATACCTACCACTTGCTATATCATGCCTCCCATATTGCTATGTTAAGCCTCTAACCCACCTTGTCCTAGCAAACCCTTGTTTGGCTATGTTACCGCTTAGCTCAACCCCTCTTATAACGTTGCTAGTTGCAGGTGAAGATGGAGTTTGTTCCATGTTGGAACATGGTTATGTTGGGATATCACAATATCTCTTATTTTAATTAATGCATCTATATACTTGGTAAAGGATGGAAGGCTCGACCTTATGCCTGGTGTTTTGTTCCACTCTTGCAGCCCTAGTTTCCGTCATACCGGTGTTATGTTCCTTGATTTTGCGTTCCTTACGCAGTTGGGTTATAATGGGAACCCCTCGACAGTTCGCCTTGAATAAAACTCCTCCAGCAAGGCCCAACCTTGGTTTTACGATTTGCCACCTAAGCCTTTTTCCCTTGGGTTCTGCAGACTCAAGGGTCATCTTTATTTTAAACCCCCGGGCCAGTGCTTCTCTGTGTGTTGGTCCAACCTGTCAGCCGCTGGTGACCACCAGGGGCAACTCTGGGTTGGCCTACCAGAAGTTTGGACAATCCGGTGTGCCCTGAGAACGAGATATGTGCAGCTCCTATCGGGATTTGTCAGCACATCCGGGTGGCTTTGCTGGTCTTATTTTACCATTGTCAAAATGTCTTGTAACCGGGATTCCGAGTCTGATAAGGTCTTCCTGAGAGAAGGAATATCCTTCATTGACCGTGAGAGCTTGTGATGGGCTAAGTTGGGACACCCCTACAGGGTTTTGAACATTCAAAAGCCATGCCTGTGGTTATGGGCAGATGGGAATTTGTTAATGTCTGGTTGTAGAGAACTTGACACTTGACTTAAATAAAATGCATCAACCGCGTGTGTAGCCGTGATGGTCTCTTCTCGGCGGAGTCCGGGAAGTGAACACGGTTCTTGTATTATGTTTGAACGTAAGTAGTTTCAGGATCACTTCTTGATCACTTCTAGTTCACGACTGTGCATTGCTTCTCTTCTCGCTCTTATTTGCATAAGTTAGCCACCATATATGCTAGTGCTTGCTGCAGCTCCACCTCATTACCCCTTTCCTACCCATAAGCTTAAGTAGTCTTGATCTCGCGGGTGTGATATTGCTGAGTCCCTGTGACTCACAAATTACTTCAAACAGTTGCAGGTGCCGATGATAACCGTGCAAGTGACGCAACCGAGCTCAAGGAGGAGCTCAATGAAGATCGTGTGCGTTGTGTTTTTTCGTTTCCCTTTCGATCAGTAGTGGAGCCCAGTTGGGGCGATCGGGGATCTTTTGCATTAGGGGTGGTCTTTCTTTATTTGGTTCCGTAGTCGGACCTTGATTGTAACAGGATGATGTAATGCAATAGTTATGTATTGTGTGAAGTGGCGATTGTAAGCCAACTATTTATCCCTTTCATATTCAGTACATGGGATGTGTAAAGATTACCCCTCTTGCGACATGCCTACCATGCGGTTATGCCTCTAAGTCGTGCTCCGACACGTGGGAGATATAGCCGCATCGTGGGTGTTACAAGTTGGTAATCAGAGCCTTCCCCGACTTAGGAGCCCGCTGCTTGATCGAATCGCTGGCATTGTTGAGTCTATAAAAATGTTTTGAGTCTTATAGGATTATATATATCGGAGAGTAGGATTCTTTTTACTCCTCAGTCCCTTCGTCGCTCTGGTGAGGCCTCCTGATGTAGAGTTTTGACTCTTCTCTTCTCAAATTTCACTAAAAAAATTTATAGGATCACGCGGGTATCTTGGAATCATTCCGATGGTTTTGTGATGAGAACATTGTTCTTGGTGCCTCCTGACATTTAGGGGTTGTGGCAGTGTCCCGGGGAGTTGAGCTCCGAGGTGTTGTCGTCACAATTTTATCGTTGCAGTTTTGGAATACCTGAGTTTTCGCCGACATCAAAAATCTCCTTTATGCAGTTGTTGGTGAGATAACCTCGATGCCACCCAGTGTTGGGGCGTGAGTTCGGGAGTATTGCCATAACTCGTATAACGGATGCTTTTCGAAGGTTGAGGTAAACGATTTCCGAAGGTTTCTTGTTTATGTGTTGAAGGATGGATACAGCTGGATGTAGGATTTGCTAGTTTTGGTTGAGATATTATGCTTCCCCTGTATCCCCAACACCTGATGGCATAACCAGAAAGTTTTGGGAGTTTATAAGTGGGAATTCAAGTAGCTCCTAGGATATCTTTCCGATAGATGTATGATATGAAATTGGGGTTCGACGTCTGGTGGTCCGCCTATCCACGGTTGGTTTTACAGTGGTCTCATTGTGTCTTAAAGAGTCCTTGGCTATGCTGACTCGGGGACACTTCTTATGTCATGTGCACTGCCTTGTACATGATGGTGTTGTACGATCGAGCCCATGTGGGCCCCACCACGAAAACTTCGGACGAAATCTCTATCATATGTTTGTTCCGGCTTATTTTGCAAGCCAATCCTTTGTTTTGTTTTTGAGTTGTGGTATTCGAGTTGCTTTGAAGTCAAGTGTTGATTCCATACCTTTCCTAAACGGTGTTCTCATACTCCGATGTGAATACCAATCCTTCATGATAATCGAGATTGTCATGTCAATCCTTTTCAACCGGCGTGTTTTCTCTTCAAGTGGATCCGATCACTTCAACATCCGCAAGATCACCTCTTGGTTTTTCCAATGTTGTTTGTTTCATCTATCCTCAAGTTGCCTTTGTTTTTCCCGCCCACCCACCCTTTTTCTTCGAGGACTCGGATTTCTTTATCAAGTATCTATCTTATGAATGTGAAGTCTCTCCATTCTTTTTCGTCAATGTTCTTATCTGGTGATCCTCAGGAAGATACTAACGGAGCTTCAAGTTATCATTCTTTGTTTCTTTTCTTCTCCGGTGGATTTAATGCAAGCTTTCGGTGTTGATCATATCTTTTTCATTGTTCCACATGCTTTCCATGTTGGAAGTTCTTATCGAAGACTCTCTTATTTATTCACCTCTCGCTATTCATTTGTTCCAGAGTGCTGAAGTTATCTCGAAGATTCATGTTTCCACTCCGCATTCGATCAACTTATTCCGAGGTTGTTATCTCATTCAAGCCATTTAATACAACCGGCGCAATATCTCTTTTAAATTGTTCAACGGTGTATCTTTTGTGTGGGCCCAAACCCATAGGTCTTTTCCAGGATCTTACCTGACTCTTTTAATTTTCCCGGAGCTATTCTCAAATCTTTCAAAGTTTGACGTAAGAATGAATCATCATCATTCATATGTCTTTCTCCATGATCTTTCAAATTCTTGTAACACCCCGTATGTAACCTGCCATATTTGTATTCCAACTCTTGCCATTTTTGGCACTAAGCTATGATATTTCCTCGTTGTCGGGTTTTTTGTCTTCGTGTTGTTTTGTCTTTGTCATGCATCTCATATCATGTCATCATGTGCATCGCATTTGCATACGTGTTTGTCTCATGCATCCGAGCATTTTCCCTGTTGTCCGTTTTGCATTCCGGCACTCCTATGTCCTCCGGTGTCCCTTTCTACCTCTTTTCGTCTACGGGTATTAAACGTTTTCAGATTGGACTGAGGCTTGCCAAGCGGCCTTGGTTTACTACCGGTAGACCGCCTGTCAAGTTTCCTGCCATTTGGGCTTCGTTTGATACTCCAACAGTTAACCGAGGAGCCAAGAAGGCCTTGTGTGTGTTGCAGCCCAACACCCCTCCAAAGTGGCCCAAAACCCACCTAAACCCCCTCCATCATCTAGGTCGTTCGATCACAATCGCGTGGCTGCAAACCGTGCTCAATTTGGATCCTTCTAGCTCCTCCTACCTATAAAAAGGCCACACCCCCGAAAATTTCGGATCCCTTCCAAACCTAGACCTAGCCCCATTCCACTCCGCGCGCCGAACATGTCCGGTCCATGCCGGTCATCGCCGCCGCCGCCAATCACGCGCCACCACCTGTCGCCACCGCCTCCTCCCACTGCGCGGCCTGCCGAAGCCCATCGCGGGCCCTCCCCGGCCCGAAGCCGCGTGCCGCCCGCGCCATCGCCCCATCGCCGTCCGCGTCCGCCCCGCGCCACCTTGTCGCCGATGGCCGCCGCCCTGACCCGCCGCCACATCGCCTCGCCGCCGCAGGAGCTCGCCGGCGCCGTCCCCGACCCCGGATCCGCCGCCTCCTCCCTCGCGGGCTTCTCCCTCCAAGTCCGGCGACCTAAAGCTCCCTCTCCGGTGAACCTCGGTTCGTGCGCCGCGAGGAACCCTAGATGTGGATCGGGTTGACTTTTTGCCTCCGTTTTAGTATTTTTTGCATAACTTCATCGCATCATAACTCTGCAACTGTGGCTCCGTTTTGGGCGTGTAGCATATCAAATTGTTTGTCTCGACGAGTACTTCATTTCATTCCATTGAACCATGTTCATTTGAGTTCATCTTGATGCCCTAAATAGTGTTGCAAGAGTGCTAGTTTATATTAGTTTCAGATCCTTATGAGGAATTGGACATTTGTCATTTTTTCCATGTTTAGTGTGTGCCTCCTATGAACTTGAGCCCTACATGTGTTTCGAAGTATGCCATGCCATCTTTACAGGGGTGTATGCCATGTATTTTTGTGATCTTTGTGGTGACTAGCACAAGCATGCAAAGTAGCCCTCTTAATGTTGCTGATTTCAGGGACTTAGAAATATTCTAAGTCATTGCCCTGATAATATTTGTATGCCATGTATTCGTGTTGCTACAGAGTGATCCATGCCTCTTTTGAGCATGATCAGTAAGGATGTTTTGTAGATATTGTGGTGCTCTATCCATCCATGTCTTTGGTGGAAACTATGGAGCACCTAGCTTGACTCAATCGAGCTCTACTTTTGCTGTAAAATGTTCCTGGCAGAATGTTTACATGTTAAGCATTTTTGCCGAGCTTGTTGTAGTTGATCCATGCATGCTATGAGGTTGTTCTTACCATGTTTAGCTTCTATGCCATGTCTACTTGCTGGGTGTATGCTTAGTTTGTCATGCAATGCCTTGTGGTGAGTGCATCGAGCTTGTAAACATGCCTACTTAATATCTGTTTTGCCATGTTCCAGTTTTCTACTAAGTCTGAATCTATTAACGATAATTGCTATGTTCACATGGTTGCCATTGTATTTACTGATCCCTTTTGGCTTATGGCCAGTAAGGGCCTTTTGTTGTATGATTTGAGTAGCTTCATGCCATGCCTTGATTTTCCATGATATGTTCCTATAGAACATTGATATCTTGCTCTAAACATTGCTTCCTGATGGTAAATTCCTGACATGTTATTTTCACTAAGTCTGTAACCTGATATTTTTTGCACTTTTGCCATGCTTGTTTGAACCTATTATTGAGTGAATTAGCCGTAGCTCAGTGTTCATATTTTGTGAAGCATCTTGAGTGGATCCCTTCCATGTGTTTTGTTGTTATGTTAGAGTGAAGTAGCTTGTTGTTCTTGATGCATTTAGATGGCCTCGTGCTGTTAAACGCAGATCGGTGCCATATTTGTTTTGCTTGCCATTTGCAAACCGTGTATCCGATTCCGGTGATCTTTATATCGATTTTGACCGAAATCAACTCCTCTTTCCAGTGGCACTCTTGGATTTCCATGTTGAGGCCAGGTTCAATATTTCCTTTTTGAAGCATGCATATGCATTGCATATCATGTCCCACATATCATGCCATGTTTTGCATCATGTTGCTTGTGCATTGCATGTGGTTGATTGTGGTTCCCTTTGTTTGTGTTCTTTCTTTGGGTAGATCTAGGAGACGAGTACATGATCGAGGAGCCCGTTGAGTATGCTTACGAGGATCAAGCTAACGTCAACTCGGAGAACTTTGCAGGCAAGATGACCATACCCTCGAAATCACTTCTATCTTTGCTTGCTAGATGCTCTCTCTATTGCTATGCCTATGCTACGATACCTACCACTTGCTTATCATGCCTCCCATATTGCCATGTCCAACTTCTAACCCACCTTGTCCTAGCAAACCATTGGTTGGCTATGTTACCGCTTTGCTCAGCCCCTCTTATAGTGTTGCTAGTTGCAGGTGAAGATTGGATTTTGTTCCTTGTTGGAACATGTTTATTGTTGGGATATCATTATTATATCTTGTCTATTTTAATGCATCTATACACTTGGTAAAGGGTGGAAGGCTTGGCCTTAGGCCTGGTGTTCTATTCCACTCTTGCCTCCCTAGTTTCCATCATACCGGTGTTATGTTCGTTGATTTTGCGTTCCTTACATGGTTGGGTTATAATGGGAACCCCTTGATAGTTCGCCTTGAATAAAACTCTTCCGGCAATGCCCAACATTGGTTTTTCCATTTGCCACCTAGCCTCTTTTTCCCTTGGGTTTCCGGAGCCCAAGGGTCATCTTTATTTAAACCCTCGGGCCAGTGCTCCTCTGAGTGTTGGTCCAAACTAGAGCCCCTTGCAGCGCCACCTCGGGGAAACTCGAGGGCTGGTTTTAGTTGTACGGATTGCTTATCCGGTGTGCCCTACGAACAAGATATGTGCAGCTCCTATCGGGATTTGTCGGCACATTCAGGTGGCTCTGCTGGACTTGTTTTACCATTGTCGAGATGTCTTGTAACCGGGATTCCGAGTCTGATCGGATTGCCTTGGGAGAAGGAATATCCTTCGTTGACCATGAGAGCTTGTGATGGGCTAAGTTGGGACACCCCTGCAGGGTTTTGAACTTTCGAAAGTTGTGCCCGCGGTTATGGGCAGATGGGAATTTGTTACTGTCTGGTTGTAGAAAACCTGAATCTTAACTTAATTAAAATGAATCAACAGAGTGTGTGGCCGTGATGGTCTCTTTTCGGCGGAGTCCGGGAAGAGAACACGGTCTCGAGTTATGCTTGAACATAGGTTGTTCTAGGATCACTTCTTAATCATAGTTTCTCGACCATGCCTTTGCCTTTCTCTTCTCACTCTCATTTGCGTATGTTAGCCACCATATATGCTAGTCGCTTGCTGCAGCTCCACCTCATACCTTTACCCTTCCTATAAGCTTAAATAGTCTTGATCGCGAGGGTGT
Source organism: Triticum dicoccoides (assembly GCF_002162155.2). NCBI lineage: Eukaryota > Viridiplantae > Streptophyta > Magnoliopsida > Poales > Poaceae > Triticum > Triticum dicoccoides. The sequence goes on along the minus strand of NC_041390.1, from coordinate 360,846,846 downwards.
AAGATTGTTGAGTCCCCGTGACTCACAGATTACTTCAAAACCAGATGCAGGGACCGATGATACCGCTCCAGGAAATTCGAATGAGCTCAAGTGGTAGTTCGATGAGGACTCAGGACGATACTACGTTTCCTTTCCAAACGATCAGTAGTGATGCCTAGTTGGGACGATCGGGGACTTTGTTGCATTTGGGGTTGTTCTTTATTTTTGGTTCCGTAGTCGGACGTTGATTGTATCTGGATGAATGTAATGATATTTATGCTATTTGTGTGACGTAGTGATTGTAAGCCAACTATGTATCTCTTTTCCTTATTTCATTACATGGGTTGTGTGAAGATTACCCCACTTGCGACATTGCTTACAATGCAGTTATGCCTCTAAGTCGTGCTTCGACGCGTGGGAGATATAGCCGCATCGTGGGCGTTACAAGTTGGTAATCAGAGCCATCCCCGACTTAGGAGCCTCCTGCTTGATCGAATCGCTGGCGTTGTTGAGTCTAGAAAGATGTTTTGAGTCATTTAGGATTATATATATCGGAGAGTAGGATTCTTTTTACTCCTCAGTCCCTTCGTCGCTCTGGTGAGGCATCTTGACATAGAGTTTTGACTCTTCTCTTCTCAAATTTCACTAAATTTTTTTAGGATCACGCGGGTATCTTGGAATCATTCTGATGGTTTTGTGATGAGAACATTGTTCTTGGTGCCTCCTGACATTTAGGGGTTGTGGCAGTGTCCCGGGGAGTTGAGCTCCGAGGTGCTGTCGTCACAATTTTATCGTTGCAATTCTGGAATACCTGAGTTTCGCCGACATCGAAAATCTCTTTTATGCAGTTGTTTGTGAGATAACCTCAACGCCACCCAGTACTGGGGCGGGAGTTCGTGAGTATTGACATAACTCATATAACGGATGCTTTTCGAAGGTTGAGGTAAATGATTTCTGAAGGTTTCTTGGTTATGTGTTGAAGGATGGATAAAGATGGATGTAGGATTTGCTAGCTTTCGGTGAGATATTATGCTTCCCATGTATTCCCAACACCTCATTGCATAATCGGAAAGGTTCTGGAGTTTCATAGGTGGGAATTCATGTAGCTCTAGTATTTCTTCCGCGAATATTTGGTTTGTGATTGGGTAATCCTTACCAAGTATTTGTTCTTGTCTGTACCTTGTTGTTTTATTCTTCTACCTCTATCTAAGTGGCTTCTCAATTTATGGAAGTGTGACCATTACAATTGGAATTCATTCGTTCATTTTGTTCGGATGTTAAGACTATATGTTGCAATTTTGATCCATTTGATTCAGGTTGAATATATGTCTGTCAAGATGCTAACGGATGTCACCCTCTTCAGGATGGCTCCTCCAACACATCAGAATCCTAATCCGCCACCACCACCTCCACCTCCGGAGGCATGGCAAGCTGTGATGGCCGCTACCAATGCAAACACGCAGATGCTCATGCAACTCTTGCAAGAGCATAACCAAGGGAATCAAGGCCATGGCAACTTTTAGAATCACTTTGCTACACTCAACCAGTTCCTCGCAAACCAGCCAAAGACCTTCAGTAACTGTGTCGAGGCAACAGACGCTAATGATTGGCTCATGGATTTCGAGTGCAGCAACGTCAGGCCTGAGGACTTTGTCAAGTTTGCTTCGTTCCAACTCAAAGACCAAGCTGCAGAGTGGTATCAGCAATACAAAGATTCTAGAGGAGGTCGTGTTATTACCTGGGATGAATTCCGTCAAGACTTCAAAGCTCACCACATTCCTCAGAGTGTTTTTGAGAGCAAGCTTGAGGAGTTCTGCAATTTGAAGCAAGGCAGCTTGTCTGTTTACCAGTATAACATCATGTTCCAGAAGCTCGCTCGTTTCGCTAAGCAAGACGTCCCTGACAAGAAGAGCATGATTTATCAGTTTAGAGGTGGCCTCAGAGAAGATTTCCAACTAGCTCTCGTGCCTTTCAAGCCGTAGAAGTACGATGAGTTTTACAGCATGGCACTGAAACAAGAGACTGCTCAGCTCAAGTGCGATGCTTCCAAGAAGCGAGTCAGGGATGCAACTCCTTCTTCCTCAACTCAAGTGGCTACTAAGCAGCAAAAGTATTGGTTGCCTCCTCCTCCTCCGTTCCGCCAACCTTATCAACAGAAGAGCAAAGGTGGCAATGGATCTTCCCACCCACCCAACCCAGGCTTTCAGAACAAGACTTCGTCTAATGCTCCAAGATCAAGTGCTCCGTATCACCGTCCGCTCTCGGAGGTCACGTGCAACAAGTGTCAGCAGAAGAGTCACTATGCCAACAAATGCTTCAATCAGAGGCATCTTCCTCCTCCTCCTGTGAGATCTGCCAGTACCGCAGTGGTCAAGCATAATCCCAAGCATGCCAAGGTCAACATGATGAACACACCTCAGGCAGAGGACTCGTCAGATGTGATTATGGGTAACCTTCCTGTTAACGATATTCCTGCAAAAGTTCTTTTTGACACTAGTGCATCGCATTGTTTCATCTTGAGACCTTTTGCATCTAAGCATGATTTGGTTACTCAAGTTTTGCCGAGACCTTTGGCTATTGTTTCTCCGGCCCGACAAATGGCTTCTCGAGTTTTCGTTCCGGATGTTTCTATCACGTTCGGCGACTATAAGTTCCTGTCTTCTCCTAATGTTCTTGGTGACTCGGATATTGATCTTATTCTTGGAATGGACTAGCTATCTAAGCACAAGGCTCAGCTTGATTGTGCTGCCAGGTAGATTCAATTGACACATTCGTCTGAGGATGTAATCGTCTTTGCCGCTCGTGATGATACCATTCGACTGTTTTCTCTCAATGGGAAGGGCGAGCTGGATGCCATCTCTCTGATTCTAGTCGTTTGCGAATATCAAGACGTCTTTCCAGAAGAGCTTCCAGGGATGCCTCCGCACCGGCCAGTTGAATTCGTCATCGATGTTGAGCATGGCACATAACCTATTTGCAAACGTCCTTACAAGCTTGGACCTGAAGAGTTGAAGGAGCTGAAGAAGCAACTCGATATTCAAGAGCGTATGGGTCTCATCCGACCAAGTTCTTCTCCATGGGGTTGTGGTGTTCTTTTTGTCAAGAAGAAGGATGGAACAGACCGACTTTGTGTCGACTACTGTCCATTGAACAAGAAGACCATAAAGAACAAGTACCCACTTCCCAACATCAATGAGCTTTTCGAACAACTCAAAGGTGCTCAAGTATTCTCAAAGCTTGATCTCCGTATGGGCTATCATCAGATTCACATTCCTGAAGAAGATATCCCCAAGACAGCATTCAGAACAAGCTATGCTTCATATGAATACACTGTCATGCCTTTCGGCCTTGTCAACGCTCCTCCAATGTTCTCTCGCATGATGAACTTCATCTTCAACGCCTACACAAATGACTTCGTCTTGGTCTACCTCGATGACATTTTGGTCTTTTCCAAGAACAAGGAGGATCATGCCAAGACCTTGAGATTGGTTCTGGACAAACTCAGAGAACATCAGTTCTATGCGAAGTTTTCAAAGTGCGAGTTTTGGCTCGAGAGGTTCTCTACCTTGGGCATATCATCTCTGCCAAGGGCATAGCTGTGAATCCTGAAAAAGTGTCTGCAATTGTGAATTGGGAACTGCCTCAGAACATGAAGCAACTCCGCAACTTCCTTGGGCTCGCAAGCTATTGTCAAAGGTTCATTGACAACTTCTCTAAGATCGCGAAGCCTCTTTCCAACCTTCTTCAGAAGCATGTGAAGTACGTCTGGATGCCTGAATGTGACGTCGCTTTGAACACCCAGAAAGAGAAGTTAGTCACTGCTTAAGTTCTAACTTCTTCTGATGAATCCTAACCGTTTGAGGTCTTCTGTGATGCTTCCCTTCAAGGTCTTGGTGCAGTGTTGATGCAAGAGAAGAAAGTTGTGACCTATACCTCTCGCCAGTTGAAGCCCAACGAAAAGAACTACCCCACTCATGACCTTGATTTGGCGGCAGTTGTCCATGCTCTTTTAACTTGGAAGACATCTCTTATTGGGAAGAAAAGTGGACTTGTTCACTGATCACAAGAGTCTCAAGTACATCTTCACTCAGCCAAACCTCAACCTCAGGCAGACTCATTGGGTCGAAATGATTCAAGAGTATAATCCGAGTATTGAATATACTCCAGGGAAGGCCAATGTAATTGCTGACGCATTGAGCAGGAAGGCTTACTGCAATAGTTTGATTATCAAGCCCTACCAACCAGAGCTTTGTGAAGCTTTCCGCAAACTTAATCTCCAAGTTGTTCCTCAAGGATTCCTTGCCAACCTCCAAGTCTCTCCTACTTTGGAAGACTAGATTGACGAGGCTCAACTTCTTGATGCTATGGTGAAGAAGGTGAAGATTGGGATTGCCAAGAGTCAACCCAAGTACAAGTGCTATCGCCTTGATGACAAGGATACTCTATTCTTCGAGGATCGCATTGTTGTTCCTAAAGGTGACCTTCATAAAGTCATTATGAACGAGGCTCACAATTCACTCCTCTCTATTCACCCTGGAAGTACAAAGATGTACCAAGACCTCAAGCAGTCATATTGGTGGACTCGAATGAAGCGTGAGATTGCTCAGTTCGTGAACGAATGTGATGTCTGCAGAAGAGTGAAAGCAGAACACCAACGACCAGCTGGTCTCCTCCAACCTCTTGCCATTCCAGAATGGAAGTTTGACCATATTGAGATGGAATTCGTGACTGGATTTCCAAAGTCCAAGCGTGGCAATGATGCTATCTTTGTTGTCATCGACAAGCTCACCAAAGTGGCTCATTTTCTTCCTATCAAAGAATCTATCACAGCAGCTCAGTTGGCAGAGCTAAATACCTCCAGGATTGTCTCTCTGCACGGCACTTCGTAGTTGATATCTTCAGATTGTGGCAACATCTTCACCTCTAAGTTCTGGGATTCTTTTTAGAAGGCTATGGGCACCAACATTCACTTCAGCATAGCTCTTCATCCCCAAACCAGTGGCCAAGTCGAGCGAGTAAATCAGATTCTTGAAGATATGCTCAGGGCTTGTGTCATCTCTTTCGGCATGAAGTGGGAAGATTGTCTTCCATATGCCGAGTTCTCCTACAACAACAATTTCCAAGCGAGTTCGGGCAAAGCCCCATTCGAGATTCTCTATGGCAGGAAGTGCCGTACTCCTCTTAACTGGAAAGAGACGAGTGAACGTCAACTTCTTGGGAATGACTTGATCACAGAGGCTGAAGAAATGTGCAAAGTCATTCGTGAAAATCTCAAAGCCGTGCAATCGCGCCAGAAGAGTTACTATGATAGCAAGCATCGTGACTTGGCTTTCGGGATCGGAGAACATGTCTACCTCCGCGTCTCTCCAATGAGAGGTACTCGCCGCTTCGGTATAAAAGGGAAGCTTGCCCCGAGATACGTGGGTCCTTTCAAGATCATCGGCAAAAGAGGTGATCTCGCCTATCAACTTGAGCTTCTCTCCAACTTTGCAAACGTGCACGACGTGTTTCACGTGTCTCAACTCCACAAGTGTTTCAAGACTCCTGACCGCACTGTCAACTTCAAAGAGATTGATCTCCAAGAAGACCTGTCTTATCATGAGCACCCTGTTGCTATTCTTGAAGAAACTGAGCGCAAGACTCGCAACAAGTCTATCAAATTCCTGAAAGTCAAGTGGTCACATCATTCCGACCGTGAAGCCACCTGGGAACGCGAGGATCACCTCCGTTCTGAGTACCCGGAGTTTTTCCGTCCTAGATCTCGGGACGAGATCCTTTCGTAGTGGTGGAGTGTTGTAACACCCCGTATGTAACCTGCCATATTTGTATTCCAACTCATGCCATTTTCGGCACTAAGTTATGATATTTCCTCGTTGTCGGGATTTTTTGTCTTCGTGTTGTTTTGTCTTTGTCATGCATATCATATCATGTCATCATGTGCATCGCATTTGCATACGTGTCCGTCTCATGCATCCGAGCATTTTCCCCGTTGTCTGTTTTGCATTCCAGAACTCCTATGTCCTCCGGTGTCCCTTTCTACCTCTTTTTGTGTGCGGGTATTAAACGTTTTCGGATTGGACCGAGGCTTGCCAAGCGGCCTTGGTTTACTACCGGTAGACCTCCTGTCAAGTTTTGTGCCATTTGGACTTCGTTTGATACTCCAATAGTTAGCCGAGGAGCCGACGAGGCCTCGTGTGTGTTGCAGCCCAACACCCCTCCAATGTGGCCCAAAACCCACCTAAACCCACTCCATCATCTAGGTCATTCGATCACGATCGCGTGGCTGCAAACCGTGCTCAAGTTGGAGCCTCCTAGCTCCTCCTACCTATAAAAAGGCCACAACCCCGAAAATTCTGGATCCCTTCCAACCCTAGACCTAGCCCCGCTCCTCTCCACACGCCGGACATCGCGGCCACCGCCAATCACGCGCCGCCACCTGTCGCCACCGCCTCCTCCCATCGTGCGGCCCGCCGGAGCCCATCGCGGGCCCTCCTCGGCCCAAAGCCGCGCGCCGGCCGCGCCATCGCCTCGTCGCCATCCGCGTCCGCCCCGCTTCGCCTCGTCGCTGGTGGCCGTCGCCTCGCGCCACCTCGACTTGCCGCCACATTGCCTCGCCGTGCCGCCGCAGGAGCTCGCCGGTGCCGTCCCTGACCCCGGAACCGTCGCCTCCTCCCTCGCTGGCTTCTCCCTCCAAGTCCGGTGACCTCAAGCTCCCTCTCCGGCGAACCTCGGTTCGTGCGCCGCGAGGAACCCTTGATCTGGATCGGGTTGACTTTTTGCCTCCATTTTAGTATTTTTCCATATCTTCATCGCATCATAACTCTGCAACCGTGGCTCTATTTTGGGCGTGTAGCATATCAAATTGTTCGCCTCGACGAGTACTTCATTTCATTCCATTGCTCCATGTTCATTTGACTTCATCTTGATGCCCTAAATGCTGTTGCAAGAGTGCTAGTTTATATTAGTTTTAGATCCTTATCAGGAATGGGACATTTGTCATTTTTGCCATGTTTAGTGTGTGCCTCCTGTGAACTTGAGCCCTACATGTGTTTTGAAGTATGCCATGCCATATTTACAGGGGTGTATGCCATGTATTTTTGTGATCTTTGTGGTGACTAGCACAAGCATGCAAAGTAGCCCTCTTAATGTTGCTGATTTCAGGGACTTGGAAATATTCTAAGTCATTGCCCTAATAATATTTTTACGCCATGTATTCATGTTGCTACAGAGTGATCCATGCCTCTTTTGAGCATGATCAGTAAGGTTGTTTTGTAGATATTGTGGTGCTCTATCCATCCATGTCTTTGGTGGAAATTATGGAGCACCCTAGCTTGACTCACTCGAGCTCTACTTTTTCTATAAAATGTTCCTGGTAGAATGTTTACATGTTAAGCATTTTTGCCGAGCTTGTTGTAGTTGATCCATGCATGCTATCAGGTTGTTCTTGCCATGTTTAGCTTCTATGCCATGTCTACTTGATGGGTGTATGCTTAGTTTGTCATGCAATGCCTTGTGGTGAGTGCATCGAGCTCGTAAACATGAATACTTAATATCTGTTTTGCCATGTTCCAGTTTTCTACTAAGTCTGAATCTGTTAACGATAATTGCTATGTTCACATGGTTGCCATTATATTTTCTGACCCCTTTTGGCTTATGGCCAGTAAGGGACTTTTGTTGTATGCTTTGAGTAGCTTCATGCCATGCCTTGCTTTGCCATGATATGTTCTTGTAGCACGTTGATATCTTGCCCTAAACATTGCTTCCTAATGTTAAATTCCTGACATGTTATTTTCACTAAGTCTGTAACCAGATATTTTTTGCACTTTTGCCATACTTGTTTGAACCTGTTATTGAGTGAATTAACCATAGCTCAGTGTTCATATTTTGTCAAGCATATTGAGTGGATCCCTTCCATGTGTTTTGTTGTTATGTTAGAGTGAAGTAGCTTGTTGTTCTTGATGCATTTAGATGGCCTCGTGCTGTTAAACACAGATCGGTGCCATATTTGTTTTGCTTGCCATTTGCAAACTGTGCATCCGATTCCGGTGATCTTTATATCGATTTCGACCGAAATCAACTCCTCTTTCCAGTGGAACTCTTGGATCTCCAAGTTGAGGCCAGGTTCAATCTTTCCATTCCAAAGCATGCATATGCATTGCATATCACGTCCCGCATATCATGCCATGTTTTGCATCATGTTGCTTGTGCATTGCACGTGGTTGATTGTGATTCCCTTTGTTTGTGTTCTTGCTTTGGGTAGAGCCGGGAGACGAGTATGTGATCGAGGAGCCAGTTGAGTATGCTTACGAGGATCAAGCTAACGTCAACTCAAAGAACTTTGCAGGCAAGATGACCATACCCTCGAAATCACTTCTATCTTTGCTTGCTAGATGCTCGCTCTATTGCTATGCCTATGCTACGATACCTACCACTTGCTTATCATGCCTCCCATATTGCCATGTCCAACCTCTAACCCACCTTGTCCTAGCAAACCATTGTTTGGCTATGTTACCGCTTTGCTCAGCCCCTCTTATAGCGTTGCTAGATGCAGGTGAAGATTGGAGTTTGTTCCTTGTTGGAACATGTTTATTGTTGGGATATCATGATTATATCTTGTCTATTTTAATGCATCTATACACTAGGTAAAGGGTGGAAGGCTCGGCCTTATGCCTGGTGTTTTGTTCCACTCTTTCCGCCCTAGTTTCCGTCATACCGGTGTTATGTTCCTTGATTTTGCGTTCCTTACACGATTGGGTTATAATGGGAACCCCTTGACAGTTCGCCTTGAATAAAACTCTTCCAGCAATGCCAAATGTTGGTTTTACCATTTGCCACCTAGCCTCTTTTTCCCTTGGGTTTCCGGAGCCCGAGGGTCATCTTTATTTAAACCCCCGGGCCAGTGCTCCTCTGAGTGTTGGTCCAAACTAGAGCCCCTGCAGCGCCACCTCGGGGAAACTCGAGGCTGGTTTTAGTTGTACGGATTGCTTATCCGGTGTGCCCTGAGAATGAGATATGTGCAGCTCCTATCGGGATTTGTCGGTACATTCGGGTGGCTTTGCTGGACTTGTTTTACCATTATCGAGATGTCTTGTGACCCCGAGTCTGACCGGATTTTCTTGGGAGAAGGAATATCCTTCATTGACCGTGAGAGCTTGTGATGGGCTAAGTTGGGACACCCCTGCAGGGTTTTGAACTGTCGAAAGTTGTGCCCACGGTTATGGGTAGATGGGAATTTGTTAATGTACGGTTGTAGAAAACCTGAATCTTAACTTAATTAAAATGAATCAATAGTGTCTGGCCGTGATGGTCTCTTTTCGGCGGAGTTCGGGAAGAGAACACAGTCTCGAGTTATGCTTGAACGTAGGTTGTTCTAGGATCACTTCTTGATCATAGTTTCTCGACCGTGCCTTTGCCTTTCTCTTCTCGCTCTCATTTGCGTATGTTAGCCACCATATATGCTAGTCGCTTGCTGCAGCTCCACCTCATACCTTTACCCTTCCTATAAGCTTAAATAGTCTTGATCGCGAGGGTGTGAGATTGTTGAGTCCCCGTGACTCACAGATTACTTCAAAACCAGATGCAGGGACCGATGATGGCACTCCAGGGGATTCGGCTGAGCTCAAGTGGGAGTTCGATGAGGACTCAGGACGATACTACGTTTCCTTTCCAGACGATCAATAGTGGTGCCCAGTTGGGACGATCGGGGACTTTGTTGAATTTGGGGTTGTTCTTTATTTTTGGGTCCATAGTCGGACCTTGATTGTATCTGGATGAATGTAATGATATTTATGCTATTTGTGTGATGTGGCGATTGTAAACCAACTATGTATCTCTTTTCCTTATTTCATTACATGGGTTGTGTGAAGATTACCCCACTTGCGACATTGCTTATAATGCAGTTATGCCTCTAAGTCGTGCTTCGACACGTGGGAGATATAGCCGCATCGTGGGCATTACAATTCTTTTCATCATTGGTTCAACCTTTCAATTCGTCATCCCGGAGTATCTCAACTAGTCATGGTTGTGGTGCTCATCGTCATTCTCGGATTTTGAAGACCGAAGAAGAGTTTTTTCCTCCAAATCTATCGGTTCTCTCAAAGATTCGTGATTCTAGCTTGATGCCATCCTCTCATAATTATTTCCGATTGTGAGATATTCTTTTCACCCTTATGGAGAAATTCAGGAGTCTTTTCAGTTTGATTCTCCGAAGGCCATCATTTCGGGATTATTCATTCCAGCTTCCAGCTCTCGTTTATCCAAATATTACCGGTGCATCGATCAAATATCCTCTAATTAGTTCATGATCTCTTTGTTCTCTTGCATCTAAATTCCCTCAAGTATCTTCATTCGTTTCCCAATTCTTCCCGGTGTTTCTCTATCTTTTCCTTGATCGTTTCTTAATTCTTACGGTGGTTTCTTCCAAGATTCTTCTTCCTTCGTTTATCATATCAATGCATTCGTGCTTTCCAAATTCTACCGGCGGTTCATTCAAGAGTTCTCTTCCTTGGTTATCATATCAATTTATTAGTTGTTTCAATTCTTACGGTGGTTCGTTGAAGATTTTCCCAAGTTTGCGCTATATCTATCTTAATCCTTTCTATGAGAATAAGCAGTGTGCCAAATCCATTGTTTGTCATCAATTTAATTGATGAAGGATAAGCATAATGTAATTCTTATTCTTGTTTCATCAAGTGAATTCAATTCTTTATTCCGGAGGTTCATCATATCACATCTCGGTTCGAGATGCTTTATCTTTTCTTTTCCCGGAGTACCAAGATCTCACAATTATATCATCGCGAAGCTCCATCCAAATCATCGCAAGGCTTCAACATTATTCTTTTCATCCTTCATTTCGTGTGATCATCCTTCTGTTACCAGAGTTCTTCATGAAAGCTCTACATGGTGGTTCATCAAGGATTTAATTCATTCTCAAAGTGTTCATTGAGATTCTTTTCAGAGGAGGTCAAGTTTTCTTCATCTTGTAATCCGGAGTGTAATTGTTTCTCCTTTATCTTTTGAGGTGGTAATATATCATTCTTCGTTCACAAGAATGAGATATTTGAACCCACAAATCTCGCCATTCAAGTTATCTTCTGTTATAGTTCACCTAAAGCTTTCTCTAAGGATTGTTGTTTTTATGGTGCTTATAAATGACCCAAGGCCTTCATTTATCCTTCCAGTGAGATAAGCTTCTTATCTCCTTGTTGATATCAGTCCAATCTATTGTTTCTGCTAGTGGAAGAATTTCACCTCAAATTTTGAGAAGTTTTCCATAAGCCCACTACAAGCTTATTCTTTTCGTTGTTGATTTCCCAACAACCCCGTGCAATCCTCCCTTGCAAGGATGTTTTCCAAGCCCATTTGTGCTAGAAGTTGTCTTTTTCTTCTTCGTTCTTTTGTTCCGATGATCTACCTTTTATTCCTTCATCCGGAGGCTTTGTGATGTTGCTCTTTTCTCTCATCATCTCGAATGGTGAGGATCATGTTCTTTTCATGCTTATCCATTTAACCAGAGAGTTGTGTCCTCTTCTCAAGTTCTTTTCATCTTATCAAGTCTTGCATCTCTTTTCAATTGGAGTGATGCCCGAATTTGTTCTTCCTTGTTCCTCTTTTCTGACAGAGATTGTCAACTTCATTTATCTCCGTTGTATTCTTTTCTCGAGATGGTTTAAACTTTCAAGGTTCTTTGGTTTCACTCGTTTGTCAAAGAAGCAACTTAGTTTTACCTCTTCCTCTTCCTTCTTCTCTCCGGTGCCATCCTAGATCTTGGGACAAGATCCTCTCATAGTGGTGGAGTGTTGTAACGCCCCAAGACCGTTGCACCAAGTGTCTGCCAGTTATTCGCTTTTGTTGCCTTGTCATTTGTTTGTGTGTCATCATGTCATCATGTCATAAGTCTTTTGCAACTCAAATAAATAAACCATATGGATCTTCGGTCCATTTAAATCGAGGGAAATGCACATGGTGATCTCTCTTTACAACATATAAAAGTCTCCCAATATCATTAGGGAGCTATATGAAATATTCCTTTAATTTGGAATTTATCACAACACACTTGCAAAAATAGTCACATGCCTTTTTCCGCTTCAAGTTTGGTCCCCAAACTTTTCCTATAATTTCTTTCGTCACTTCCCCAAGCTCCACCTAAATTCTCAACATTTCTGGGCACTTCAAAACCCTAGTCCTAGTTCAAACCATTTGATTAAATTCAAATGAGTTTGAATTCATATCTTCCGATCTTGCCACTTCTAATTTTCTCGGACCAAGCATATTTTTGCGAGTCCAAGAAATTTTGCCCCGTGCTCCAATTCTTCTCCTATCTCTCTCTATATTTCCAAACCCTCTGTTTATTTTGCTAAAACAGGGAAAAGGGATCTAGGAGAGAAAGAGAGTGCAGGGCCTCAGCCCATCCAAGCCGCACCATCCCCGAGGCCCAGCAGGCCCATCTACCCCTTCTAACCAAGCGCATCTCTCCTCTCTCCCTCGACCCTTTTCCTATGCCGCCGCCTCCTATCGATCCCCTAGCGCAGACGAACCCTTCTCCTCAGCATCGCACGAGCCCTGCTCGATCCTTCCTCGCGCATCTCCTTTTCCCTAACCTCTGCTCCTCCCTCGCGCTGATCCCCATGGCTCGCCCCACTGCCAATGCCGCCGCCCTCCTTCCTCGCGCCCTCGTATCCTTCTCCCTCCGTTCGGGCCAACGCCGCCGCAGGATAAGGCTGCGCTTCGCCAGGGTCCTCACTTGCCGCTGGACCGGCCCTGCAGGAGCTCCTTGCCCCAACGCCGCCACCGGTCTTCACCTCGCCCCCTGCCGTTTCCGGCGCCGCGCCGGCGAGCGCCATCGCCGGAGTTGCTCCTTTTACCAAGTGCCACCCCAAGCGCCCTGCGCCTGCCACCTGCTCCGCCTCCTCGTCGCTCCTCTCGGCCTCTCGCGGTTGCTCTGTTGCCGTCGCCTTGCTGCACAGTGTTTGGCCCTGCCCCTTGTCGAGCTGCCGGAGCGGCAGTCGCCTGAGCTCTGCCTTGAGTGCGCCACGCTCCATCGCTTCTTCTGGCCGAGGCTTCGTCTTCCTCTGTTGCACTGTATGAGACCATGACAGCCACATGGTGGCCACCTCTGCAGCATCATGTTGCTGTTTTGTGCGCCTTCACTGTCGGTTGTCGTTGATGCAAGACCAACAGCCTCACCGCCGTTCGCCTACACGCCCGAACCCCGAAGATCCCATGGAACGCCAAGTACAACGATGATCCGTGAAGACCCTAATTACACCAAGTTTGTCTTCCGCCGTCTCTGAAATCACCAAGTACCACGACGATAACAACTACCGTCGATATGCATTGTACCAAGTACCCCTTCGTTTCGTCTAGACCGGCGAGTCCGAAGACCCCAAGTACCACGACAACTCCGAAGGGATTCAAATCCGTCAAGTTCCTCGCCATGAACTCGAACATCTACGAAATGTGCACGACTATGAAATGTGTATCACTACCGTTGTCGAAGACCCATGTAACGAAACCGTCAAGTTCGACTACCGTCGTGTGAACAAACTACTTCCTCTACCATCGCCGATTACCACTACTTCCCACGACGATCGTGAACGACTACACCACTTGACCCCGAACACCTATGGAGTGTGAACATCTATGAAGCGAGAACGACTACTTCCACTACCGCCGTCACGAGAACGCCTATTTCCCTCTATGAACTTGATCCGTTCCGATAATGCACGCGTCGAAAGGTATAACCCCGAGACGACGCCCTTGAACGAATAAATGCATGTTGTATGAGATGCACCCTTGTTCTCCTCGAGTCCGAACTGTCGGTGCATGTTGCCCCTCATTTGCCTTGCCACCGACATGTGGGACACCCGGTATCCGGGATCACTCCCCGTCACTCTTGCATGTTTCGCGCACCCACACTTGTTCCTTTGCACTAGCATCTCATTTGAGTTGCCGGATCACCGGAATGTTGCCATGGTAAGATTTCCGTTTTGCCGTCGTGGCACCCCTTTTCCTTCCGCCATGGCGACAAGTGCCTCATATCTTATCATGTCAACTTTTCCATAAAACTTGCATAAACTTGCGCATGTCATTCGCATCATGATAATAACATTTAAAATGTTTAAAATTGTTGTTGCATTAAATTGCTAATGCACATGAGGATTTACCGGAATCGTTGTTTGATGTTTCCGGCCTCTTTTAAACTTGCCTAGTTAGGTAGTTTTATTATGCTTCACCTATTGCCATGTTTAACAACATTTAATATTGTTGGGTACATAAACAAGATCAAACTAAATAAGTCATGTGGTGTTTCGTCAATATGCAACGGAGTTGCATATTGAGCTCCACTTAATTTGTAGGGTTGTTTGAGCACTTTGCCATGCCATGCTTCATTAAACCGGACATGCATCATACTTGGTTGTGCATCATGCCATGTTCATGTGTTGGTTGTTTACTATGTTGCTTGTTTCTTTCCGGGTTGCTTCTCTCGTTAGCTTCGATTTCGTTCTGGAGTTGTGAGGATCCGTTCGAGTACGTCCGTTTGTCTTCTTCATGGACCCGTTCTTCTTCCTTGCGGGATCTCAGGCAAGATGACCATACCCTCGAAATCACTTCTATCTTTGCTTGCTAGTTGCTCGCTCTTTTGCTATGTCGCGATACCTACCACTTGCTATATCATGCCTCCCATATTACCATGTTAAGCCTCTAACCCACCTTGTCCTAGCAAACCCTTGTTTGGCTATGTTACCGCTTAGCTCAGCCCCTCTTATAACGTTGCTAGTTGCAGGTGAAGATGGAGTTTTTTCCATGTTGGAACATGGTTATGTTGGGATATCACAATATCTCTTATTTTAATTAATGCATCTATATAATTGGTAAAGGATGGAAGGCTCGGCCTTATGCCTAGTGTTTTGTTCCACTTTTGCCGCCCTAGTTTCTGTCATACCGATGTTATGTTCCTTGATTTTGCGTTCCTTACGTGGTTGGGTTATAATGGGAACCCCTTGACAGTTCGCCTTGAATAAAACTCCTCCAGCAAGGCCCAACCTTGGTTTTACCATTTGCCACCTAAGCCTTTTTCCCTTGGGTTCTGCAGACTCAAGGGTCATCTTTATTTTATACCCCCGAGCCAGTGCTCCTCTATGTGTTGGTCCAACATGTGAGCCGCCGGTGACCACCAGGGGAAACTCTGGGTTGACCTATCGGATGTTTGGACAATCCGGTGTGCCCTAAGAACGAGATATGTGCAGCTCCTATCGGGATTTGTCGGCACATCCGGGTGGCTTTGCTGGTCTTGTTTTACCATTGTCGAAATGTCTTGTAACCGGGATTCCGAGTCTGATTGGGTCTTCCTGGGAGAAGGAATATCCTTCGTTGACCGTGACAGCTTGTGATGGGCTAAGTTGGGACACCCCTGCAGGGTTTTGAAATTTCGAAAGCCGTGCATGCGGTTATGGGCAGATCGGAATTTGTTAATGTCCGGTTGTAGAGAAATTGACACTTGACTTAATTAAAATGCATCAACCGCGTGTGTAGCCGTGATGGTCTCTTCTCGGCGGAGTCCGGGAAGTGAACACGGTTCTTGTGTTATGTTTGAACGTAAGTAGTTTCAGGATCACTTCTTGATCACTTCTAGTTCACGACCGTGCATTGCTTCTCTTCTCGCTCTTATTTGCGTAAGTTAGCCACCATATATGCTAGTGCTTGCTGCAGCTCCACCTCATTAGCCCTTTCCTACCCATCAGCTTAAGTTGTATTGATCTCGCGGGTGTGAGATTGCTGAGTTCCCGTGACTCACAGATTACTTCAAACAGTTGTAGGTGCCGATGATAACTGTGCAGGTGACGCAACCGATCTCAAGGATGAGCTCGATGAAGATCGTGTGGGTTGTGTTGTTTCATTTTCCTTTCGATCAGTAGTGGAGCCCAGTTGGGGTGATCGGGGATCTTTTGCATTAGGGATGGTCTTTCTTTATTTGGTTCCGTAGTCGGACCTTGATTGTAACTGGATGATGTAATGCTATTGTTATGTATTGTGTGAAGTGGTGATTGTAAGCCAACTCTTTATCCCTTTCATATTCAGTACATGGGATGTGTAAAGATTACCCCTCTTGTGACATGCCTACTATGCTGTTATGCCTCTAAGTCGTGCTCCGACACATGGGAGATATAGCCGCATAGTGGGTGTTACACAACCTTATTCCACTGCTACACATATGCATGGATGTCAATCGATCTACCTTAATACATAGCTAGGTCTCTCTCCTTCTCCACACATATACTAGTCGATCCACCTCTCTATAGTTAGGTCTCTGACCCCTCCCCCCCCCCCCACACCGATAGTTGAACATTGTTGGTAGGTATCCATGCCACAGAGAAAAACTACACCTCTGCCCTCTCAAATTCTAGTAGGCCAGCTGCATTGTATCTTTGACGTGGGCAAATACAAATTCGATGGCACTCTTTATCGATCACGCGGCCACACACTTCATCCCTATTTTTGATTCTATCGATATCTCATGCTGATGATCCCTCCACTCTCTTCTCGTGGAACGCTCTCTCTATATATGATATATACATGACTCTGTTTCACACACATTGCATATGTTATGTTTTTTTGTTTGAGATATCATCGACACATTGCCTCTGTTTCGCACAAACCATCTCTCTCACACCCACCTATGTACGTACCTGCACCTAAAGAAGAGGAGCATGTAGGACGCATGTACTCATGTCTCGTTCCCGGCCACACCCGCGCGGGTACACGGTGGAGTCCGATTCTGTACGAAAAGGCATCCCACGTGATAATTTGACGCGTGTAGAGGTTGCTTACTCCAAGGAGGGTCGTGTACCACGCGTAGACGGAACAATGTTCGACTTGACACGTTAGTATTAAACAAAGTTATATATTCCTCAATTTCACGTACAAAATATAAAACGATTGTCATGGAGGAAATAGAAAAATCCGCTCCACTATATACGACGGAGCCTGCCTGCCGGGGTTTGTCTCTCGCCACACCATCTCACACACGGCGGCGGCGGTCTCTCTCTCACCGTTGGTCAGTGATCCGGCCGCATCCCGTCCGCCGGCAGAAAGGGAGGGTGTGCATCATTTCTCCGTTCGACAGCATTGGGGCAACACGTCCCAATCTGCGGTACCCGCCGTTCTCTCTAACCAAGCTCCGGCACCGCAGGGCCTTTGCCACTTGCTCGCTGCCACAGTATGGCAGATCCGGCTGCCGACACCCTCCTAGTTTCATCCCAACGACCCTCAGGTACAGCTTCCTCCAGCCTTGCTCCACTACCCATGCATCTTCCTACATTGTTGCATGTGGAAAACCCTGCATGTGGATCTTCTTTAGTTTTTTTCTTAAAATGTATCTCAGCCGGCATACTTTCCATCTTGCAATCTTGTCCTCAAACCATTTTTGATAAACCACCATGTTGCTATCTTTCCCTTATTACATGAATATGCTTCTTTTTTGTTGGCGTACGTGTCTTCAACTCGTGTTATTGGGCAGTAATTGTTTCCTTTCTAGCTCCTTTTGCAAACAGGGTTGTCCATTTCACCTTGTTGCTATTGCGACCTTTTGGAGAACTGCACAAATCACTCTTTTCTTAAGAGTGCTTTGTGCAGTTCTGCCAAAACGTCACACGGGAAACATTTTTACATTTCTATGGGACTGCAAAAAGGGAGATTGGTTTTGCTATCCTCCTCATCCAACTCCGTGCCTAATCTCCTCCAACATGTAGTTAGTCCTAAAGAGAGATCAGAGAGCTGATCGGCTTTTATTTGTGTGTGCTATGTTTCATCATCTAGTTCCACTATTATTGTAATCACACTAATTGGATATCTTTGCAAACAAGGATGGCCAGCTCGATTTCAGTGGAGCTGCACAAAATGATCGGATTGTGATTTCCTCCATACACCTCTTTTTTGGCTACAGAGTTGGGTGAAACTAGCTACCAAACAATGAACACAATGCCCAGGAAATGGATCCATGCCTACGAACAACATCGATCAATTATATATTTCTCTTTATTTGTACACCTTCTCACAACTTTGTCTTCAGTTTTGATGTGAATATTGGCGCTGATCTGTGAACCATTGAGACGCATTAGCAGCCATCGTAGTTTCATTTTTATTTGATGGAATGTCATAACGAGATAATCATGAGGCAACAGGACACATGAATTCTAAGTTGAAACATTTTTTTCCTACGGGAACCAAAGTTGAAACCTTCATAGCATCACATTACAATTTTATTAAAATTATGCGTAAATATAAACAAATCCTGAAGGATTGATAGAAATGCCAGAAACAATTCAACTTCGTTTCGCCGACATGTGGGGCATCCTTCATCAGGCTCCACCTGCCATGCAACAATATTGAGCGCACAACTGCAGGGAAAGATTCACCCCGGTCGTTGCGCCATAGTAGTAATGACTAGTGAGCAGTCAAACCATAGAGCCCCACCTTCGCCACAGTAAGTTGCTCGTACGAATCAACCATCATTTCACCTTTCCCACAGTAAGTACTACTCCCCTCTTTCTGGTTTATAGGGCTTAATTTGAAAATCTCTTCAACCAAGGTAGATGATGAATGGTGGAATTAATTCCGTAGTTTGCAAAAGTACTACTCTCGTGTTTCTCAAAAATTTGTGTAAACTGATGCATTAATTACATCACATGCATGCATGACCACTTAATGACCAAGAACTTCAACATGCATTGGTGAGTTTTTTCTTCATCCTTGCATGCAGTGATTTAATACACCTTGAAATCTGAACATATGATGGTAAGTAGTAGAATTGAGAGCTATAAAATGGAAAAATAAACTTTTTGAGATGAGCCCTATAAACTGGAAAGGAGGGAGTACCTCCTTTTTTATTCTAGAAACAACCGCACGCGAATATTGGACGGTATAAGCACAACAACTGAATCAAAAATCAAAACCAACCAATGAACTACTACTAATGGTGAGTGTCTGCTAGTATCATGTACTACGTCTGTCCATGTATATATGGCTTAATGCGTTTTCCGAGACTAACTTTGGCCCCGCTTGGATCCATGGATTAGAGTTAGTTTGAGCTAGTTGGGGTGACGATGTCATTAACCTAGGGTAGGGTCATAGGCCTAACCTAGACGCCCTGCCCAAGGTCACTACCCTAGAGTCAAGAACGTTCAAAGTACAGCAAAGGATACCGACTGAAGTAACCTTGGAGTGCAATCCACTCGACCAATTGTCTCACTCGGATACCCCAATTCCATTCGACCAAGAAGAACTCACTCGACTATACAAGAAACCACTCGGAGTACAAAAGATCTAAAGCCACTCAGGACGGCAAGAGTCAGGCGTTCACTCAGCAGTCTTTAAGATCATTTATATCTCTTTATAGCTGGTGTTATCATTAACGCCTTGTCTTAATGTACATTGAACCTTGTGTAACGGGCGACGGCTGGGGTCCTGGCGCACTCTATATAAGCCACCCCCCTCCTCTGGCACAAGGGTTCGCACCCCCTATAACTCTCACGCGTAATCCAGTCGACCAAGCCTCGGGGCACCGAGACGTAGGGCTGTTACTTCCTCCGAGATGGGCCTGAACTCATAAATCTTACATGCACAACCTCACCGTAGCTAGGATCTTGCCTCCTCCTACGTACCCCCTATTCTATTATCAGACTTACTCCCACGACAGTTGGTGCCCACCGCGGGGCATGTGTCTTAACAACTTCTGGCGAGGTTGCATTTTTTTCCAATCTTCTTCAACATGGTTTCCAATGGTGGTTTCTCTTTGGGTCACGAGATCCGACTCGGCGCGCTCGTCTTCATCGCTGACGACTCTGCCTGGTTACAAGAGGCCCCCCTCGACGTCGAGGCCCTTCTCGTCTGCAGGGCGGCGCACTTCCGTCCGAGTGCCTGCGACGTCCTCCTGTGGCAGCCATTGACCCAGTATCGGTTGGCTCCTGGGTCATCCACCCTTCCAGCTGTACGCTGTCGCAAGAGATCTGGTCGATCACGGCTTCAACGCTGGGTGAAACATGCGGTGGCCGGCCAGTCGGCCACCCCACAAGTCGTGGCAATCGAGCCCGACGAATCTCTCTATGGACTATTCAACCTGTCGATTGGTTCCGCTGAGACTATGTCCGAGTGCGGGAGCAGCCACCCGGTGGTGGAGGTCCTGATGGTCGACACGCCGCGCAGCCTGCCTGGTTTCTGTCATAGTGGCGGCGACGATGGTGGTGGCGGTCCGTCTCACGGCCATGACGAGTATCACCCCGAAGCCCTCACTTCGGAGCAGAGGGAAGAGATGCATCATCGCAACGTGGAGGCCCTCCACACCCCCATCATCGGGGAAACCTTTGAGGCTCAGTCCTTGGAGACTGCGTGCCTGGCCACCTTGGCGGAGCGCGCACGTCTGGAGAATCTCAAACATTCACTCGATGAACGTGCTCGTCGTCAGATCCCCGAATCTAGTCGACGGAATCGACAATTGTTTTCGCGTGAACCTCAGGTATATTGCACACTAGTCCAGAAGCTTGCAGCCGCAACCCGCATTGCAAAGTCGATTCAGCCATCCCGTTCAGAGGCTGGTAGAGGTTTGATGAAAATCTGAGCGTTGCTTTGGGCGGCGGGGGAACAAAACTCAGCTGTTTCTCAGTTGCACAACAGGATCCACAACAGGTCCGTGATGGCGGACACCGTCCAGTCAGTTCATGGCCCAAGATCGCCTCCGCAGCGTGAGGGTCGAGGGAATTGCCAGGAGTAGTACTTGGGTCGGAATTACGAGCAGTGTAATCATCGACTCGGCCATGATGACCATCGTCGAGTGCCTACACCCCCTCCGAGGGGCGAATCGTATGTGTCCCGGCAGTATGATGACAGGCGCCCGTATGGTGATGAGCGGAGAGTTCCGGTCAACCCCTGGGAGCCCAGATTTGATGCGAGATCTCTTCTCATACAAAATCTAGTTGACTGGAATCAGGAACACAGAGAAGGACAAGATGTTCACCACCCGAGTGGAAGCCAGGTACATGTTTCTGGTCCCAATTGTTTCAGCAGAGCTATCTGAGCTGCAGAGATCCCGCCCAACTTTAGATTGGCGACGGGCGTGAGCAAGTTCACCGGTGAGTCGAAGCCCGATACTTGGTTAGAAGATTACCGAGTGGTGGTGCAGATTGGTGGCGGCAATGATGATGTGGCCATGAAGCACCTCCCCCTGATGTTGGATGGTTCGGCCAGAGCTTGGTTGAATCAGTTGGCTCCTGGTAGTATCTTCAGTTGGGAAGAATTGGCCCGAGTGTTTGTCAGGACATTTGAAGGCACATGCAAATGACCTGCAGGGATGACCTAATTATAGCATTGTGTCCAGAAACCGAATGAAACTTCGAGAGATTACATCCAGAGGTGGACCACTCTTCATCATACCGTGGAGAATGTGTCAGAGCATCAGGCAGTCTACACCTTCGAGGAGGGCGTTCAGTACCGAGAGCTCAACATGAAATTCGGTCGGACGGGAGACATGTCCCTGGCTTGGATGATGGAAATAGCCACTCGGTATGCTAATGGTGAGGAAGAAGACAGACTCCGCACTGGCAAGAACAAATCAGTCGCCCAGGACACCGGAGGAGTAAATTCCAGTCCAAAGCAGAAGCGCAAAGCCGAACCCGCAGGTCCTGGTGAGACCGCAGTTGTGAACTAGTGGAAATTTAAAGGAAAGCCTAAGGGTCCATGGACCCCCAAGAAAGTGAAAGATCAAGTGGGAAATGACGTGCTTGATTTGCCGTGTCACATACACACCAAGAAAGATGAAGAGGGAAACCTGATTTATCCCAAGCATACCACTCGACAATGTCGACTCCTAATTCAGAGCTTCCGAGAGGGTCAACCCAGTGAAAAGGAAAAGGAATCTTATAAGGATGAGGACAAGGAGGAGGAGGATGGTTACCCCAATGTCAATGCCACTTTAGTGATTTTTGCTGACATCGAGAGCAAAAGTCGACAGAAAGTTATCAACAGAGAAATAAACAGGGTTGCTCCGGCAACGATGATGTATCTGAAGTGGTAAAAAACTCCCATTACATTCGACCAGTCTGATCACCCAGTGCACGTTGCTACCCCCGGGACGCAAGCATTGGTGGTCGACCCAGTCGTTGGGGGCACCCGACTGACAAAGGTTCTAATGGATGGTGGTAGTGGTTTGAACATCATGTATGCTGAGACCTTCTGAGGGATGGGCATTCCGATGTCCAAGCTCAGTGAAAGCAACATGAGATTCCAGAGAGTCATCCCAGGAAAGAAAGCTGATTCACTCAGCCAGATCACTCTTGATGTGGTTTTCGGTGATTGAAAGAATTACCGTAAGGAAAAGTTGACTATTGAGGTGGTGGATTTCCACAGTGCCTATCATTCTATTCTAGGCAGAACTGCATATGCTCGTTTTATGGCTCGACCATGCTACGTGTATCTCAAGTTGAAAATGCCTGGCCCAGAGGCATGACCACGGTCACAGGAAACAACAAGGGGCTGAAGAGTGCCTCCAGAAGGGCTCGAAGATCGCTAATGAGCGTATGACAGCTGTGGAAATGGAAGAGTACCAGAAAAATGCGGATCCGAGTGATTTGTTGCGAGCTAAGAAGCCTGCTTTAGAGTCCACATTTCAGTCGTCTAGTGAGACAAAACCTTTCCATGTTCACCCGTACGATCCCAATGCTGCTCCGACCCACATCTCAATGATACTCGACATCAAATAGGAATAAGCACTCATCCATTTCCTTCATGAGAACTGGGACATCTTTGCATGGAAACCATCTGACATGCCGGGTGTGCCCAGGGGACTGGCTAAGCACTGTTTGCGCGTCGACCCAAAAGTGAAACCTGTCAAAGAGCATCTCCGTCGGTCCGCCGTGGAGAAGACAAAAGCTATTGGTGAAGAAGTGGCTCAGCTTCTGGCATCTGAGTTCATCCGCGAGATATACCACTCCGAGTGGCTCGCCAATGTTGTTATGGTCCCTAAGAAAGATGATTCACTTCGTATGTGCATCGATTTCAAACACATCAATTAGGCCTACCCGAAAGATCATTTCCCTATCCCCCGCATCGACCAGATTGTTGACTTGACTGCGGGGTGTGAGCGCTTGTCCTTTTTGGACACATATTCCGGGTACCATCAGATCTGACTGTATGGCCCCGGCGAAATAAAAACAACCTTCATCACCCCGTTCGGGTGTTTTTGCTATGTTACCATGCCATTTGGTCTCAAGAATGATGGCGCCACTTTCATGCGCATGATTCAGAAGTGCTTGCTCACTCAAATCAGTCGAAATGTGGAAGCATACATGGATGACATCATGGTCAAGTCATGTAAAGGTTCCGGCCTATTGACTGACTTCGCTGAAACCTTTGCCAACTTGAGAAGATATGATATCAAGCTCAACCCGTCAAAATGCACATTTAGAGTTCCAGGTGGAAAGTTATTCGGATTCGTCGTTTTTGAACATGGGATCGACGCAAACCCGGAAAAGGTTGGAGCAATCATCTGAATGAAATGCCCTGTGCATGTGCACGGCGTTTAGAAGCTTACTGGTTGTTTGGCCACATTGAGTCGATTCATCTCTCCTTTCAGTGAAAAGGCATTTCTTCTTTACCGACTGATGAAGAAGTCTGACAAATTCAAGTGGACTCCTGAAGCCGAAGTAGCATCTGAAGAGCTCAAAGCCCTGCTTTCCACCCAGCCGGTGCTTGCTGCTCTCATCAGCAAAGAGCATTTAGTGTTGTATATTGCAGCCACTAGACAAGGTGCCAGCATAGTGCTCACGGTCGAGCGAAAAGAAGAAGGAAAAGCCTACAAAGTTCAACGCCCAGTGTACTATATTTCTAAAGTCTTGACTCCATCCAAGCAGAGATATCTGCATTATCAGAAGCTTGTGTATGGAATTTACTTGACCACTAAGAAAGTTGCACACTATTTCTCAGACCACTCGGTTTCAGTCGTCAGCGGTGCTCCATTATCAGAAATTCTGAACAATGGGGACACAACTGGCCAAATGGCAAAGTGGGCGATTGAACTCCTTTTGTTGGATATCAAGTTTGAAGCAGATAAAGCAATCAAGTCCCAAGCAATAGCATATTTCCTCGCCGAGTGGATTGAACAGCAGCAACCGACTCATATCCACTCGGAACATTAGACTATGTTCTTGATGGATCCAAGATGTTGAATGGCTCTAGTGCTGGTGTGGTTCTAGTATCCCTATGAGGTGATAAGCTCAGCTATGTCTTCTAGATTCACTTTGATTCTTCAAACAATGATGCTGAGTATGAGGCACTTTTGTATGGGTTGCGTATGGCTATCTCACTCGGCGTCCGTCGTTTGATGGTCTGCGGTGACTCAGACTTCATGGTTAATCAAGTGATGAAGGAATGGGTTATTAGAAGCCCAGCTATGACTGGTTATTGCAACGCGGTTAGAAAGGTGGAGAAGAAGTTTGGAGGGTTGGAGCTCCACCACATACCTCGGATCAAGAATCAAGCTGCTGATGATTTGGCGAAGATAGGTTCCACTCAGAAACCTATCCCCAATAATGTGTTCTTGGAGCATCTCCATACCTTGTTTGTTCAAGAAGATCCCTTTACGGAAGAACCCCCACAACCGATAAGTTCGACCAATCTGACTGAAATTGAAGTCCCAACTGTAGTCGACCTGATCATGGAAGTTTTGGTAATCACCCCCGACTAGACGGTACCATATATTGCGTATGCTCAGAAAGGAACTCCCAGAGGATGAAGATGGATCCCATTAGATCATCCGTCGATCCAAAGCCTTCAAAGTGATAGGTGGACAGCTTTATAGAGGAAGTGTTATTGGACTTGCTCGACATTGCATCTCCATAGAAGAAGGTCGACTAATCCTAAATGAGATCCACTTGGGGACCTGTGGTCACCATGCGCCCTCTCGGACCATCGTGGCCAAAGCATACCGAGCAGGATTCTACTGGCCACATGCAAATGAGATTGCGAAAGATATTGTCGACAAGTGCGAAGGTTGCCACTTCTACTCAAACATGTCTCACAAGCCTGCGTCCGCTTTGAAGACTATTCCACTCGTCTGGCCATTTGTAGTTTGGGGGTTAGACATGTTCGGACCTTTCAAGACTGACAGAAGTGGTTTCACTCATTTGCTGGTGGCAGTCGACAAATTCACCAAATGGATTGAGGCTAAGCCTGTCAAGAATTTTGAATCCAGCACAACCATCAGTTTCATCAGAGAGCTGATATTCAGATATATGGAGTCCCGCACAGTATTATCACAGATAACGGCTCCAACTTTGATTCTGATGAGTTCAGAGCGTTTTGCGCTTCCCAAGGCACTCGGGTTAACTACGCATCTGTTGCGCACCCACAATCGAATGGGCAGGAAGAAAGGGCGAATGGTTTGATACTTCAAGGGTTGAAACCCCGACTGATGCGCGATCTCAAGCATGCTACTGGAGCCTGGGTGACTGAATTGCCATCAGTCCTATGGGGACTGAGAACAACTCCCAATCAGTCGACTGACCAAACTCCTTTCTTCATGGTATATGGTGCTGAAATTGTGCTTCCGAGTAACTTGCTGCACAATGCCCCCCCCCCGAGTGGAACTCTTCTCAGAAGCTGAAGTAGAACAAGCACGCCAAGATGCGGTTGATCTCCTGGAAGAAGAACGAGAGATGGCTCTGATCCAGTCGACCATCTATCAACAAGACTTGCGTCGATTCCATGCCCGTAGTGTTAGGGGTCGAGCATTCCAGGAAGGAGACCTTGTGCTCCGAGTGCACCTGAAATGTCCTCACAAACTCGCTCCTGCCTGGGAAGGCCCCTTCACCATCACCAAGGTGCTCCACAATGGGGCGTATCACCTCTACAACGTATCCAAGAAGGAAGACGAGCCACGCTCGTGGAATGCAGAGTTGCTCCGCCGTTTTTATACCTAAACACTCGGATCGAGGAGTTGTAATAAGAATCCTTTAGTTTGCTTGTCAAAGACAAGATTTTTGTAGTATCTTGATGATTGTTACCATGAAGCATATGTGTTCAAATCCCCCAGTTGGTGGCTTAGCTGCGAACCCAATTCGCCTAAGTTTCAAAAAACATTCCAAGTGAAGAGCAACAATCACACTCAGGAGCTTAGCTGTGAACCCGATTCACCTAATTTACAAAACTACTCCGAGTGGAGAGCAATCCTCCCACTCGGGGGCTTAGTTGTGACCCCATACTCGCCTAAGTTACAAAACTACTCCGAGTAGAGACCAATCCTCCCACCTGGGGGCTTAGCTGCGACCCCATACTCGCCTAAGTTAAAAACTACTCTGAGTGGAGAGCAATCCTTCCACTCGAGGGCTCAGCTGCGACCCTGTACTCGCCTAAGTTACAAAACTACTCCGAGTGGAGAGCAATCCTCCCACTCAGCGGCTTAGCTGTGACCCCGTACTCGCCTAAGTTACAAA
>NC_041390.1:360779802-360819922 GCF_002162155.2 Triticum dicoccoides | reverse complement strand
CAAAACTACTCTGAGTGGAGAGAAATCCTCCCACTCGAGGGCTTAGCTGCGACCCCGTTCTCGCCTAAGTTACAAAACTACTCCGAGTGGAGAGCAATCCTCCCACTCGGCGGCTTAGCTGCGACCCTGTACTCGCCTAAGTTAAGAAACTACTCCGAGTGGAGAGCCATCCTCCCACTTGGGGCCTTAGCTGCGACCCAGTACTCGCCTAAGTTAAGAAACTACTCTGAGTGGAGAGCAATCCTCCCACTCGGGTGCTTAGCTGCGATTCCGTACTCGCCTAAGTTACAAAACTACGTCGAGTGGAGTGCTATCCTCCCACTCAGTGGCTTGGTTGCACTTGGACCTGCGCCACAAGTACATTGTCCGGTTGCACTCAGAGCTGCGCCACAAGTACAATGTCCGGTTGCACTCGGAGCCGCGCCACAAGTACAACATCCGGTTGCACTCGGAGCTGCGCCACAAGTACAACGTTCGGTTACACTCGGAGCTGCGCCACAAGTACAACGTCCTGTTGCACTCGGAGCTACACCAAAAATACAATGAGTGACTACCCTCAGAGCTGCGCCACAAGTACAACTTCAACCCCGAGTGGGGAGAAACCCAATCGAGTATTAGTTGTTATTTCCAATTCACTCAAAGTCAAAAAACTCAAAGGTGATGAAGACAAAGCAACCATATTCAAAGAAAAACCGGGTTCGGATAAATCCAGCAAGGTTCAGAACTGCGAACAGAAGTACTTGGGTACCAGGCCCGAAAGAGTTTAACGGTTACAAAATCACTCGGCATTCCGAGGAAAATTAAAGTGAGGCATCAAGTTTGTTCACTCCACAGGAGGAGGGCTAGCTCGCTCGACGAACTCGTCCACATTGATTCCGTCGGTGATGCGAGTAGCAGCCTTGATGAAGTTCTCCATAAAGGAATGGAATTGAAGCTTCTTGGTATTGGTGACCTTGAGACCACCAGCTTCTCTTCTCTAGCTTCTTTGAAATGAACGTGGACCAGAGATAGAGCCACGTCAGCGCCACACCTAGCAGAGGAATTCTTCCACGCCTGCGCTCGACCAGGGATTTCATTGAGTCGAGTCATCAGAGACTTGAGGTCGTTTTGGAACGTCACTTTTGGCCAGAGTTCTGTGTCGATCCGTGACATCGCCACTTTCAGTCATGCAAGATACTCCACAACGCTGGCGAGGTGAGATTCCAATCGCAGCACGTTCATCGCAGCTTTGTCGTTGACGGGGGAGATAATGGGGTCTAGACTCGTCTCAATCTGCCTAGTCTCTTCCTCAAAATTTTGACAGAATTCTGCACACACAGGAAAATAATGAGTCGACGGTCACATGATGAGTCAGTAGTTGCAAATCAGCCAGACAAGAGAAAGTACCTTCAATCATAAGGAACATATTCTTGGCGAGTCCTCCCAGATAAGCCTCCAGTTCGTTTCTCTTCTGAGTGAGATCTCCTACCTTATCAGTCAGGGCCACCTTGTCCTTCTTCAACTGCATGACTTCTTTGTTGGCTTCATTAATGGAAGTCTTTAGCTTGGCGTTTTCCTCTTCCAACCTGCCAACTGAAGCAAGCTTCTTGTCAGCAAGTTTAGTTTTCTCTCGCACCGTCTTCTGCGTCGCTGCAAGGTCGAGGTCCTTCTTCTCCAAAGCCTGCTTCATTTTGTCTAAACAAATAACATTCTTCATACGAGCTTGGAGTTGTCTGTTTTCACTATGCACATCTGTTCGAGTAGAGTCACTCGGTTCAAAAAATGAAAGGAAAATATGACAAAGCAAAGAGTCGACAAGTTATTACCTCCCATGGCAGCTGCTTCATCCTTAGCCTTCTGCAAGTTCTCCTTGGCCAGCTCCAGGTCGAGATTAAGCTGGATCTGTTTCTTATGTAAGTCAGCAAACTGAACCCTGAGTTCACAAGATTTCTGCGATCAACGAATAAGACACGTCAGTCGATAGGAACAAAGATCAATTGCTTCTGAGCGATAAGATACAAGTTCAAGTCATTACGGCAAAAAGAGTTCTAAGACTACTGTCGAATCAAACATTCAACAGTAGTCTCGGGGACTACACCCAGTGGGTGAACTTGGCGTGCCCCCACCGGTTTGACTTTCCACTCGACATGTTCCGTCTAGTCGAAAAAAAGAGGGAGACAACAATTATTCCCAAACCACCACCGACTACCCGTAGTCGACCGAGGTCTCGGGGACTACACCTACTAGGTGCACCTGGCATGCCCCCATTGGTCCGGATACCACTCGGCACAACCTGTCTAGACCGAGTGGAAGATTGCAAAGAGACATTCGACAAAGGCCCCCGCTGAATCAAACATTCGACCTCAGTCTCAGGGACTACACCCAGTGGGTGCACTCTGCACGCCCCCACTGATCCAAGGATACATTAGACACGATCTAGTCGACTCAAGTGGAAGAACTATTCAGCAAAAATTAAAGCACCAAGTGGGTGAACAGATGCAAGGTGCAGACTCATGATAGATGCGCATTAAAGGTTTCAAAACGCTCATTCACGGACATCTTACGAATAATAAAGGAGAAGTTTTCAAGTACCATATCCTAACAGAGCAAAGATCAGTCGGAAATCAACTCACCTGGACATTGGTTTGAAGAGCAGAGCTGGCATCATAGGCGGCCTTGCTAGCTTCGTGCACCACCTTCATTCGCTCCATCATAAGGCCAGCTTGGCATATAGCTTCCTTAGCAGTGCTCACTGGGTCCTCTAGGACATGATGGGTAACAAAGAGTGGAGTTGGTGGAACAGTTGAAGCAGCCAAGGGATCTGAGCCATGGAGTTGCACGGACGGAGCAAGGACTTGGGCGGTCAACGCAGAAGGACGATCAGTCGACATAGGATTGGCAAAAGAAACAGAAGCCCGAATTGGATCTCCAGATTGCTGGATCACTGGTTCTGGCACAGTTGTCGATTGAGGTACCTTGCTAGTAGGCACCCTCCTGCTCAAGGTCCTGCCCTTTCTTCACGTGGTCTTCTGAGGCACATCTTCGTCGTCGTCTGGAAGATCAATGACATTTGGTGGTGCTGCAAAGGACTTGGTCGCAAGAGTTCAGTTGACCGACAATACAATTGCCAAATTGAGGGCAAGATTGTAGAGTTGTACCCGCTTTGGAAGTGGCCGCATCCTTAGTGTCCTCATCATCTTGGTACTTGTAAATGTCCATGGAGGTCCCAGAAGTAACAGCGCTGAAAGTTTCAGAACTCCCTAGGTCAAACTAAAGAATGAGTCAACGGAAACATAGAAGTTCTCAAACGATGCAAAAGCAAAGAGAGAAAGCAAAATACTTACGCATAGGCGACGGGGACATCCACCTTTATTTTGGGCAAGGCCTTCCGAGGCTTTGAAGGGGCAGTCTTGAGTAGCTTGGCGGCCTTTTCAGACGGTTCCAGAGACAAAGTCTGAGTGCGGTTTTGCACTTGTGTGCTTGGAGGAGCTGCCTTGCCATGCCCACCCGCAGAGTCTTGAGACTATTTGGATCGACGCTCTAAGCAAGGTGGTGAGTCGACTTCCTCACTGCCGCCTGATACGTCTCCAACATATCTACTTTTCCAAACACTTTTTCCCTTGTCTTGGACTCTACTTGCATGATTTGAATGGAACTAACCCGGTCTGACACTGTTTTCAGCGGAATTACCATGGTGTTATTTATGTGCAGGAGCAAACGTTCTCGAAATGACCTGAAACTTCACGGACCCACTTTTCAGAAAATAAGAAAAATACCTGCAAAAGATGAAGGCCAGGGGGCCCACCACCTCTCCACAAGGGTGGGGGCGCGCCCCCTACCTCATGGGCCCCCTGTTGCCTCTCCGACTCCAACTCCAACTCCATATATTGAGTTTCGGGGAGAAAAGAATCAGAGAGAAGAAATCATCGCGTTTTACGATACGGAGCCGCCGCCAAGCGCTAAAACCTCGCGGGAGGGCTGATCTGGAGTCTGTTCGGGGCTCTGGAGAGGGGAATCCATCGCCATCTTCATCATCAACCATCCTCCATCACCAATTTCATGATGCTCACCACCGTGCGTGAGTAATTCCATCATAGGCTTGCTGGATGGTGATGGTTTGGATGGGATCTGTAATGTAATCGAGTTAGTTTTGTTAGGGTTTGATCCCTAGTGTCCAGTATGTTCTGAGATTGATGTTGCTACGACTTTGCTATGCTTAATGCTTGTCACTAGGGCCCGAGTGCCATGATTTCAGATCTGAACCTATTATGTTTTCATCAATATATGAGTGTTCTTGATCCTATCTTGCAAGTCTATAGGCACCTATTATGTGTTATGATCCGTTAAACCCGAAGTGACAATAATCAGGATACTTACCAGTGATGACCGTAGTTTGAGGAGTTCATGTATTCACTATGTGTTAATGCTTTGTTCCGGTTCTCAATTAAAAGGAGGCCTTAATATCCCTTAGTTTCCGTAAGGACCCCGCTGCCATGGGAGGGTAGGACAAAATATGTCATGCAAGTTCTTTTCCATAAGCACGTATGACTATGTTCGGAATACATGCCTACATTATATCAATGAACTGGAGCTAGTTCTGTGTCACTCTAGCTTATGACTGTTACACGATGAACCGCATCCGGCATAATTCTCCATCACCGATCCATTGCCTACGAGCTTTCCATATATTGTTCTTCGCTTATTTACTTTCTCATTGCTATTGCTATCATCACTACAAAATACCAAAAATATTACTTTTACTACGGTGACCTTTTGCTACCGTTACCACTACTATCGTATTACTTTGCTACTAAATACTTTGCTACAGATATTAAGTTTCCAGGTGTGGTTGAATTGACAACTCAGCTGCTAATACTTGAGAGTATTCTTTGGCTCCCCTTGTGTCGAATCAATAAATTTGGGTTGAATACTTTACCCTCGAAAACTGTTGCGATCCCCTATACTTGCGGGTTATCAGGACTATTTTCTGGCGCCGTTGCCGGGGAACATAGCTCTATTTTTTGAGTCACTTGGGATATATATCTGCTTATCATTATGAAGAACTTAAGAGATCCAAAAACCAAGATCTATCCCTCAACTACGAGGGGAGGTAAGGAACTGCCATCTAGCTTTGCACTTGATTCACCTTCGGTTATGAGTAAGTTTGCGACACCTACACCTGCTTCTGCTATTCGTTTTGATATGTCACAAGTTATTGATGATGTCACTTCTGCTATGCATGATACTTATGATGAAACTACCTCTATGCCTGATACTACTGTGCCACTTAGTGATTTCCTTGATGAACAACTTGCTAGGGCTAGAGAGATTGAAAATATTGAATCTGATGATACTGATGAAAGTGATGATGAGGAGTCACTTGTTATTCCTAAGGGTTATGTTTTTGATCAAGAAGCTTCTTTCGCTATTTTAGCTTGCAAAAATAGAAATGAACTAAAAAGGTTATTAGCTAAATGGAGTAAGAAATCTCTAAGTGCTAGAATGAAACCTGACCCTACTTTTGCTACTTCACCTATCTGTGTTACCGATAAGGATGATGAATTCTCTGTTGATCCTGATATAATTAATTTGGTTGAATCTAATCCTTTTCATGGTTATGAATCTCAAACTGTTGTTGCACATCTTACTAAATTGAATGATATAGCCACCCTGTTCACTAAAGATGAGAGAACTCATTACTTTTACATCCTCAAAATATTTCCGTTCTCATTAAAGGGTGATGCTAAGATATGGCTTAATTCTCTTGATCCTGGTTGTGTGCGTAGTCCCCGGGAAATGATTTATTACTTCTTTGCTAAATATTTCTCTGCTCATAAGAAACAAGCGGCTTTAAGGGATATATATATATATATATATATATATATATATATATATATATATTGTGCAAATTGAAGAAGAGAGTCTCCCACAAGCTTGGGGGAGGCTTCTCCAATTACTTAATGCTTTGCCTGATCATCCTCTTAAGAAAAATGAAATACTTGACATTTTTTATAATGGACTAACCGATGCCTCCAGAGATTACATGGATAGTTGTGCTGGTTCTGTTTTCAGGGAAAGAACACCGGATGAAGCTGAAATTTTATTGAACAATATGTTCACAAATGAAAATAATTGGACACCTCCGGAGCCTATTCCTAAACCAACTCCAAAGAAGAGGGGTATTCTATTTCTCAGTCCTGAAGATATGCAAGAGGCAAAGAAATCTATGAAAGAAAAAGGTATTAAAGCTGAAGATGTTAAGAATTTACCTCCTATTGAAGAAATACATGGTCTTAATTTACCAGATGTTGAAGAAACATATAATCCAAATCCTTCTCCTATTGAAGAAACTCATGGTCTTGATAACCTGACACAGGTAGTAAAGGTAAATTCTCTCTATAGATATGATAAAGCTGAAATCCCCTTTACTAAATTTGCTAGCCCATGCTTAGATGAGTTTGATAAATTTATGGCTAAGCAAGAAGACTTTAATGCTTATTTTGATAGACAATTGAAATACAATTCAAATATGCTTGAACACTTGGGTGATTATATAGCTAATGTTAAAGGTGAACTTAAACTTATTAGTAAACATGCTTCTATGGTTACCACTCAAGTAGAACAAGTACTTAAAGCTCAAAATGATTTGCTCCATTAATTGAATAGTAAAAATAATGATAATGTTGTTAGAGTGGCTACTAGAACTGGTAGAATGACTCGGGAACCTTTATATCCTGAAGGCCACCCTAAGAGAATTGAGCAAGATTCTCAGAGAAATAATATAGATGCACCTAGTCCTTCTAAAAGGAAGAAAAAGAAAAATGATAGGACTTTGCATGCTTCTAGTGATCCTATTGTTGAAACACCTGAGAATCCAAATGATATTTCTATTTCTGATGTTGAAACACAATCTGGTAATGAACCTGAAACTAGTGATAATGTTAATAATAATGTTCATAATGATGCTCAACCTAGTAATGATAATGATGTAGAAATTGAACCTGCTGTTGATCTTGATAACCCACAATCAAAGAATCAACGTTATGATAAAAAAAGACTTTATTGCTAGGAAACATGGTAAAGAAAGAGAGCCCTGGGTTCAGAAACCCATGCCTTTTCCTCCCAAACCATCCAAGAAAAAGGATGAGGAGGATTTTGAGCGCCTTGATGAAATGATTAGACCTATCTTTTTGCGTATGCGATTAACTGATATGCTCAAACCCAATCCTTATGCTAAGTACATGAAAGATATCATTACAAATAAAAGAAAGATACCGGAAGCTGAAATTTCCACCATGCTTGCTAATTATACTTTTAAGGGTGGAATACCCAAGAAACTTGGAGATCCCGGTGTACCAACTATACCATGCTCCATTAAAAGAAATCATGTTAAAACTGCTTTATGTGATCTTGGAGCCAGTGTTAGTGTTATGCCTCTCTCTTTATATCATAGACTTGATTTGAATAAGTTGACACCTACTGAAATATCTTTGCAAATGGCTGATAAATCAATTGCTATACCTGTCGGTATTGTGAGGATGTGC
The DNA here is from genome assembly GCF_002162155.2 of Triticum dicoccoides. Taxonomy (NCBI): domain Eukaryota; kingdom Viridiplantae; phylum Streptophyta; class Magnoliopsida; order Poales; family Poaceae; genus Triticum; species Triticum dicoccoides. The sequence continues at coordinate 360,812,399 of NC_041390.1, read as the reverse complement.
CTGTTGTAGTTGCAAACGTTACTATTTTAACGGACTTTGTTATTCTTGATATTCCCGAGGACGATAGTATGTCTATTATTCTTGGAAGACCCTTTTTGAATACTGCAGGGGCAGTTATTGATTGCACTAAAGGCAATGTCACTTTTCATGTTAATGGCAATGAGCATACGATACACTTTCCGAGGAAACAACCTCAAGTCCATGGTATCAACTCTATTGGAAAAATTCCATCGATTATATTTGGAGGTTTTGAATTTACTCTTCCTACTATCAAGAAGAAATATGATATTCTTATAATTGGGGATGTGCATATCCCCGTTGAGGTAACATAGTGTTATTCGAAATTTCTCCGGTTCCATGTTATTTGGAATGAGTTCGTTAACAAGACTTGATCAACCTTGTTAGAGGATTCCTGTTGATGACCATGAGATGGATGAAACTAGAAGGCACAACCTTCTGTACCCCACTTTTACTTTCTGTTATTTATATTAAATAAAATAGAAATAAATATTTTTCTGTCTGTTATCTGATTATCCGTGCAATATAAAAATACCTCGAAATAAAAGTTCTCCAAATGCCCTGAAATTTAAATATGATTTTTTTAGAATATTTGAGAATATTTGGCACTGAGAACACAGCACGGGGGTCAACCACCTGCCGACGAGGGTGGAGGGCGCGCCCCCCTGCCTCATGGGCCGACGGTGGCCCTCCTCCACTTATCCTTTCACACATACACTTCTTCTTCCTCCCACAAACACGAATAACCAGCTCAAACCCGATTCCAAGCTCATTTTGCTGCCATTTTCGATCTCCTTGCTCAAAGCACCTGTCACAAAACTGCTTGGGGAGATTGTTCCTTGGTATGTGACTCCTCCATTGGTCCAATTAGTTTTTGTTCTAGTGCTTTATTCATTGCAAATTTTTGCTGCTTAGGTAACCCTGTTCTTGAGCTTGCATGTCAAATTTATATGGTCAAAAGTAGTTTTGATGCATGATATAGGCCCTAGGCACTTGTAGGAGTAGTTGCTATCAATATTATTGAGTTTGGTTTACTTTTATTTTGAAGTTACTAAAAAAATTTCAGAATTTTTCAGAGGAAGAAATATGCTTAGCAAAATGTTCCAAGGTGGTTCTTCAAGGAAGCAAGGACCCATGCTTGCAATGCGTGATGCTGATGATGAGCCACCAAGAAATGCTCCAGTGCATCCTTGTGAATGGCCTTGTGAGAACTTTATGGATCGAGCGGGAATTAAAGAAGAATTTAACGCATATTTCCGTAACGCTGATCTTGTGAGCTTCGAGGAAGAGAAGTGCAGCCAGTATCACAACCTCACCAGTACCTTTGTGAGGAGGTTTGAATTTTCAACTTCACGTAATTCTCCAACTGTCCTGTTTGATCTTTATGATAAATCTTACACTATGGACTTAGAGGATATTACCACTACATGCAAACTTCCACAATGGGGTAGTATAAGGGATCCTCACAAATCTGAATTTAGAGATTTTCTTGCTAGCATAACTGTGGGAGAATCTAGAGATATTACACAAGCTACCATAGGGAGCATTCACTTTCCTGCTATACATTATTTTTCTCTCTTCATAGGTAGATGCATCAATGGTAAAGATGAGGCATGTCACATGTGTGTCCCCGATCTCAGTATTCTTAGGAGTGCTGTGTTAGGAGATAAATCTTATAATTTGGGAGCCATTGTTGCACGTAGGTTGCATCTTAATAGATTTAATGGAGAATTATTTGGAGGAATTTATGCATCTCGCATAGCTAATTTTCTTGGTATAGACATACACGAAGATGATATTGAATTACCACCTGCTTACCTAGACTTTAATGCTATGGTTCACCACCAGTTTTTTGAGAGGAATGAATCACCTCTCCAGTATCAACTAATCTTTGACAGACGTCGTGCTGTCCGTATCACTCTCCCTGCTCCTGCCTTCTTTGATTATCAGGCAAGAGGAAGATATACTATTACCAGAGAGGAGGCAGATGCGTACGAGAGGAGAGAGGAGGCCGCTCGTCGCCACGCTGCAGCTCAGCAGGCGATAGCCGCTGCATCGCAGTACGACCCCAACTACTATTATCCATGCTAGTTTAATTTCCTTTTTTATGATTTCTTCTTGTGTGTTTAATAAACCTTAAGAAAAACCAAAAAAATTTAGTTGCAGCTTTTAATCAGATTAATTTCCATGCTTGTAGTAGTAATTAAAAAGAAAACCCAAAAATATTTCCTGTTCTTCTTTTTGCTTGTTGGGAGCTTTCCCTTGTAAATAGTTTTATTTCTTTTCTTTTCTTTGGGGGTTGATAGGAGAAGACCATGATTAAATTGTTGAAGTGGCTCTTATATGCATTATTGTTGATCTGGCAAAAGAGCCCATATTGCCTTGTCTTCTGTTGTTTATTGAATGCTTGCAGATTCCAGCTTAGTCCAATGCACGTGCACTATTATTATTATCCACACTATTCGGTCGTGCAAGTGAAAGGCAATTATGATGATATATGATGGACTGGCTGAGATGAGAAAAGCTGGTATGAACTCGACCTCTTTTGTTTTTGTAAATATGTTTAGTTCATCGTTCCTGATTCGGCCTATTATGAATAAACATGTTTGCAATGGCAATTAGAGATCATAGTTTCTTGTGTCATGCTTGATTAGCTATGAGTTATAATGGTTTACCTTGTGTGCCAACATGCTATTGAGATGGTTGTGATGTGGTATGATAGGGTGGTATCCTCCTCTGAATGATTTAAGTGACTTGACTTGGCACATGTTCACGCATGTAGTTGAAACAAAATCAACATAGCCTTCATGATATTTATGTTCATGGTGGATTATATCCTACTCATGCTTGCATTCGGTGTTGATTAATTTTAATGCATGTTCATGACTATTGTCGCTCTCTAGCTGGTCACTTCCTAGTCTTTTGCTAGCCTTCACTTGTACTAAGCGGGTATACTGCTTGTGCATCCAAACTCCATAAACCCCAAAGTTATTCCATATGAGTCCACTATACCTACCTATATACGGTATCTACCTTCCGTTCCAAGTAAATTTGTATCTGCCAAACTCTAAACCTTCAAATAAATATCCTGTTTTGTATGCTCGAATAGCTCATGTATCAACTAGGGCTATCTGTATCTTCCATGTTAGGCTGGTTATTCTCAAGAGGAGTGGACTCCGCTCCTCACTCACGAGATAAATGTCTGGTCATCGGGATGCCAGTCCCATGCTTTATGCAAACTAAATCAAAATAATTGCAAACAAAACTCCCCTGGGACTCTTGTTAGTTGAAGGCACTCGTTGTTTCGAGCAAGCCATGGATTGATGCTTGTTGGTGGAAGGGGGAGTATAAACTTTACCATTCTGTTTGGGAACCGCCTATAATGTGTGTAGCATGGAAAATATCGCCATATCTTGGTTCTTATGTTGACAATGAAAGTATACCGCTCAAAATATTATTCACCTCTGTTTCAAAACCGAGCTCTAGCACCTCTACAAATCCCTGCTTCCCTCTGTGAAGGGCCTATCTATTTACTTTTATGCTGAGTCATCATCCTCTTATTAAAAAGCACCAGTTGGAGAGCATCGCTGTCATTTGCATTCATTATTGTTAGTTTACATTGAGTATGACTTGACTGGATCTCTTTTACCATGAATTACAATGTCCAGTTAGTCCTTGGTCTTTAAAGGTGCTCTGCATTTATGTTTTGCGGTCTCAGAAAGGGCTAGCGAGATACCACCTTGTTATATCATATTATGATTGTTTTGAGAAAGTGTTGTCATCCGAGATTTATTATTATTGCTCGCTAGTTGATTATGCTATTGATATGAGTAAACTTGAGACCTATGCGTTATTGTGAATGTGGTTAGTTATAATCTGTGCTGAAAACTTGAATGCTGGCTTTACATATTTACAACAACAAGAGAAAACAGAGTTTGTAAAAGTTTTTCTTTATCACTTTAAGTTTGTCAACTGAATTGCTTGAGGACAAGCAAAGGTTTAAGCTTGGGGGAGTTGATACGTCTCCAATGTATCTACTTTTCCAAACACTTTTGCCCTTGTTTTGGACTCTAACTTGCATGATTTGAATGGAACTAACCCGGAATGACGCTGTTTTCAGGAGAATTACCATGGTGTTATTATGTGCAGGAGCAAACGTTCTCGGAATGACCTGAAACTTCACGGAGCCACTTTTCAGAAAATAAGAAAAATACCTGCAAAAGATGAAGGCCAGGGGGCCCACCACCTCTCCATGAGGGTGGGGGCGCGCCTGCCCCCCTAGGGCACGCCCCCCTAACTCGTGGGCCCCCTGTTGCCTCTCCGACTCCAACTCCAACTCCATATATTGAGTTTCGGGGAGAAAAAAATCAGAGAGAAGAAAACATCGCGATTTACGATACGGAGCCGCCGCCAAGCCCTAAAACCTCTCGGGGGGCTGATTTGGAGTCCGTTCGGGGCTTCGGAGAGGGGAATCCGTCGCCATCGTCATCATCAACCATCCTCCATCACCAATTTCATGATGCTCACTGCCGTGCGTGAGTAATTCCATCGTAGGCTTGCAGGACGGTGATGGGTTGGATGGGATCTATCATGTAATCGAGTTAGTATTGTTAGGGTTTGATCCCTAGTGTCCACTATGTTCTGAGATTGATGTTGCTATGACTTTGCTATGCTTAATGCTTGTCACTAGGGCCCGAGTGCCATGATTTCAGATCTGAATCTATTATGTTTTCATCAATATATGAGTGTTCTTGATCCTATCTTGCAAGTCTATAGTCACCTATTATGTGTTATGATCCTTTAACCCCGAAGTGACAATAATCGGGATGCTTACCGGTGATGACCGTAGTTTGAGGAGTTCATGTATTCACTATGTGTTAATGCTTTGTTCCGGTTCTCTATTAAAAGGAGGCCTTAATATCCCTTAGTTTCCGTAAGGACCCCACTGCCACGTGAGGGTAGGACAAAAGATGTCACGCAAGTTCTTTTCCATAAGCACGTATGACTATGTTTAGAATACATGCCTGCATTATATCAATGAACTGGAGCTAGTTCTGTGTCACCCTAGGTTATGATTGTTACATGATGAACCGCATCCGGCATAATTCTCCATCACCGATCCATTGCCTACGAGCTTTCCATATACTGTTCTTCGCTTATTTACTTTCCCGTTGCTATTGCTATCATCACTACAAAATACCAAAAACAATACTTTTACTACTGTTACCTTTTGCTACCATTACCACTACTATCATATTACTTTGCTACTAAATACTTTGCTACAGATATTAAGTTTCCAGGTGTGGTTGAATTGACAACTCAGCTGCTAATACTTGAGAGTATTCTTTGGCTCACCTTGTGTCGAATCAATAAATTTGGGTTGAATAGTTTACCGTCAAAAACTGTTGCGATCCCCTATACTTGCGGGTTATCACCGCCCAAGTCGCCACTGTCGTTTTCATGGTCGTCGGGGATTGCTAGTCGTCGCTCTCGTCTGTGGTCTCCATTCCCTCCTGGACTTGCCCCCCATTCGGCATCGAGTACATCTTAGTATAATTCTGCAAGGCCAGAAGATAAACAGGCATCAATCAGATTCAAGGACAGTTGCAAATCAGAATAAAAATACACTCAGTAACAAAGGTCAGACCTTGTTCGGCTCGTTTTAGGCGTCCAATGGTGCAACTCTTCTGGACCCCTAGGGTTGTCTTCGTTTCCAGTGATGCTCCGCAGCCACTGCTCCACCGTGTCCTCACTGACTTCCTCTGGGTCGACCCGAGCGGTGTCGCTAGGGCCCGAGTACATCCACATCGGATGATCACGAGCTTGAAGAGGTTGGATGCGTATACTGAGAAACACCAAACACCTCCAACAAATCCATTCCAGCCACGCCTTCACGGACCAATTGGATTACCCGGTCAACTAGAATGGACACCTCTCCCTTCTCTGCTGGAGTCACGATTAGCGAAGAGGGTTGGCGGACTCGATCCATGGTGAGGGGGAAGACTAGTCGATTGACGAGGAGTCGGAATATCTTTGCAATAGAACCAGGTCGACTGCCACCCTCTAACCGAATCGAGAAGGGTCATAGATGGAAAAGTACTCCAACCCCTCGTCTGAATCCCTAAACCCCCACACATTTGGATCATGTGCGTCTTTTCGTCATTCGGATTTGCCTTCTCCACAGATTGAGAGCGGCAAGTAAAGATGTGCTTGAATAAACCCCAATGCGGTCGACAGCCCAAGAAGTTTTCACACAAAGAGATGTACGCATCGAGATATGTGATTGTGTTGGGGGAGAAGTGATCAAGTTGGGCGCCAAAAAAGTTTGAGAAACCCCAGAAAAAAGGATGTGGAGGCAGAGTGAAACCGCGGTCGACATGGGTGGCAAGGAGGACGCACTCACCCTCCTGCTGCCGAGGCTCGGTCTCGTTCCGCGGCAACCACTGGACAGGTACTCCAAGTCTTCCTTCTGGATCGTGGATTGAATCCAGTCCCCCTGGATCCAACCAGGCAGCAACTGGACCTCGACGACGACCCCGACTCGTCTTCTTGCCCTTCACCGCCGCCGCCTTCTTCGAGCGCTCCAGGGTCGTCGTCTTGTCCTTGTCCATGGCGACGGAGTACACACGGGCGAATGGAGACGACAAAGATGGCAGAGAGCACAATGGAGAAGTAGAGGAAGAAGGGGACGATTGGGAGGCACTATGCATTGCATCGGCCCGGGCACTATTTATGAGACCACTTCCGAGTGGCTAACGAGTGGGCTCGAGCGATCTAATCATATCCTGCAGCAGGAGCTCACCTGATACGTGGCGGAAAAGGCGGGGCAAAGATCGAGGCACCTTCATCTATCCACTTCGATTACTGCGGCACGCTCCATCCCACGCGCTTCTACGAAATTTCGAATCCCATGAAATCTAGGAGCGGCAGACCAACAAATCGCGCCAAAGATTTCGTACCATAACTCACTCGAAGATTATCCACATAACTCACTCGACGACCTCTGAATTGATTAAAGCGACTGAATCAGAGCTAAAGCCCTAGCATGACTCCCTGATTCCGGTGAAATACCTCCGAGGCATGGAATTGAGTCGGAAACAACTTCAACTCTCTTTTCACTCAGACCTCAATCCATTCGGGGGCTAATGATGATGACAATATTCTAGGGTGGGTTCACAGGCCTGACCTAGACGCCCTACCCAAGGTCACTACCCTAGAGTCAAGAACATTCAAAGTACAACAAAGGATACCGACTGTAGTAACCTTGGAGTGCAATCCACTCGACCAATTATCTCACTCGGATACCCCAATTCCATTCGACCAAGAAAAAGTCACTCGACCATACAAGAAACCACTCGGAGTACAGAAGATCTAAAGCCACTCAGGACGGCAATGGTCAGGCGTTCACTCTGCAGTCTTGAAGATCATTTATATCTCTTTATAGCTGGCGTTATCAGTAACGCCCTGTCTTAATGTTCATTGAACCCTGTGTAACGGGCGACGGCTGGGGTCCTGGCGCACTCTATATAAGCCACCCCCTCCACTGGCATAAGGATTGGCACCCCCTGTAACTCTCATGCATAATCCAGTCGACCAAGCCTCCGGGCACCAAGACGTAGGGTTGTTACTTCCTTCGAGAAGGGCCTGAACTCATAAATCTTGCGTGCACAACCTCACCTTAGCTAGGATCTTTCCACCTCCTACGTACCCCCTATTCTATTGTCAAACTTACTCCCATGACATGGGGCTCAAATAGCCCTAAAGTATCCAAGCATGAGGGATAAATTGGAGCAAGTTGCACCAAACCCACCAACAAAAACTATCCCACCCAAGAGGTGCTAATTGGAGATAGTTCTCATTGGGCCCACTGAAAAATCACTTCTCTCTCTCTCCATCAAGTGCATTTATTGTCAATCTAACCCTGTCATCCAATCACCTCTTTGGCTACAGTTAGTTCATGGTTAGTCATGAGTTCGTCTAACCTCTAGCTAGGTTAGAGTATCCAAACAGGAGCAGTATAGGACATGCAAGTTGCTCAAAGCATACAGTCAAATTCGTACGTGAAAGGATCTTTTTTTAACAGAACGTGAAAGGATCTTCGAATGATATAATTTTCAAATTATATAAAATCTTATCAATAGTCAAAGGCATCCTCGAAGAATACATTAGGCCCTATATAAAATCTTATCAATAGTCAAAACCAAGCGTTACTACTACACCAAACAAGTTCAAAACGAGAGACTGGACCCACCCACAGCACGGCACGCCTGTCTCGTTTGGTCCGTCGGTCAAAGAGCTTCCTCTTCTTGGCATAACAATAGAGTACAGTAAATTTTTTAGAATGCTCTTGGCATGTCACTAACATGCGATGAGTTAACCGACCTCAATAGACGGCAAAAACGCCAGCTCGCCGCACTTTGAGAGAGACGAGGAGCGGGAAGCAATAGGTACTGGTGGATTACTAGAGCTAGGTGTTGCACGGAGGCCAAGAAATATGGTGTTAGCGTGGGTTGGCCATGTACAGTATGATGTAAATACACTGGACTACCATGTTTCGTACTCTTCCGGTCTACTATGGAGATGATTGGTTGATTTTATATCGCTGAATAATATAAAATACTATGAGTGCACACGCTCCACCATGAGGTCCCTTGCTCCTTCTCGGTCGTCGGGCATGCATGTAATGCTATTAATTAGCAAATAAACATTCTTGTTTCTTGACATATCAACCAATAAGAGATGTGGGCGTGCATATTTTTAATGACTCGAGACTACGAAACACGACATGCAGTGGTTAGTTCATTGCATGTAATGCTATTAATTAGCAAATAAACATTAAGTTCTGTTGTTTTTTCCTCCTTCTTGGTCACGGTGCACAACCAAAGATGACTTATTCACCTAGACGGAGGGAGAAATATAAAATATTATGAGTGCAGACGTTGTACCGTGAGGTTCCTTGCTCCTTCTCGGTCGTCGGGAATATATGAGGATGTTTGGTTCATGGACACACCATGTAGAATCTATGAGGTGAGTGTTTGGTTCAAGCCACACCTTAGTCAAGCCACACTTGGACCCCACATGGAATACACACAAAAAATAAGGCAAGATTCCCTTAGGCTTGCCAACTTGTGGCTCTCATTTGGATGAACTAACCTTAGGCAAGCTTGGAAAAGATCTGTGGCAAAGTGTGGCAATGCTAGGCTTAGAACCAAACAACCCCTTTGCCACAACTAACCTTAGGCAAAGTGTGGCTGCCACAAAAAGTGTGGCTATGGCCACCACAAGTGTGACAAGATTTGGCAAAAAATTGAGCCTATGCCATGTGGACCATATAACTAGAGAAGTGTGTCAAGCCACAAGTGTGGCAATGAACCAAACACATGTCTAAGATGTTGTGGCATGACTAAGGTTAGACGTGACAACCTTAGGTTGGCAACCAAACAGGCCCTATGTTCTTCCACTCTTTTTTTACGTGAGGTTTGTTCATCCTTTTGCCAACACGCGGGACATCTAGCATCAAGGTGCACGTGTCATGCAAGAAAATGGAGATAAGCAGTGCGTAAGTGAGTGATGCACTTCGATGGCACCTAGTACTACGCAATATTTTTTCTCCTTGATGGCACATGAATAATGCACGTACTCAATGACGGAGCACGGGATGGTAGCCATGGACATGGTCGGCCCTTTTTGGAGAGAGTACTGAATAACTTTGATGTGTCCCGTCAACTCGCAGAACGACGAGCTCCCTCGCCAACGCGTGCGTGGTGGCTCGCGGCACGAGGACAAACTTTTGCTTACAAGCGGTGGACGTGCAGCAGTTCATTTGGTGTTAGATTGCCAGAAGTACTACTGTAGCACCATCATTATTGTTCGACTTCCGGAAGAGGAGAAGAGCCAAGCGCAAGGTCACCTACTAACCTAGTACTACTACTAGTATAGCCAAAGTTGGTCCACCTTTTTAGAGCATGGTTAATTAATATAGGCGGATCTTGGAGCGGCACATCATTAAAAGAGTGCTCTTGCAGTAGCAAGTACTCTCTACGTAAAGAAAAATAAAGGATTGGAGTGGCATGTCCACTTGAATCCCATTGCATTAACATGGTGTTCCCCTAAAAAACCAGAGTGTTTGACACAGGAAAAACAAAGGAAGTGAAAAAAAGTTGGGTGGATGCTAGATTGCCGATTAACACATGATTACATGGGAAAAAATCTTATAGCATTCTGTCATATGAATCAAATGACCAATGTAGGTAGCACGGTGCTGCCTCTCATCGACCTCCTCTGCAGTAGTTTTCTTCTAGTAGTGGTGGAGCTTAGGCCAAGGACACAATTGATTTTCAAGTGGGGCTCGATTAACTCAACTATGTCTCGTAGCTGGCAGTGCCCACCTGCAAATGAGCGCCACCATGAGCTGCATGACAATGATAGAGGCTCTGGGAGGATAAGAGGTGGGCGGGCGATGATCCGACGTGGTAGCCCGACGACCCCTTGAGCTTGAAAGGCACCCTCATGATCTCCTCTCCTCGTAGGGAAGGTCGGGGTCCATTGGGTACATCTCTGACGACATCCGCGTCTTCCGACGGTGTCGTTGCCATTTCATTAGTGTAAATAATTAGTCAATTCTTAGTCAACAATCAAAACCGCCTAAACTCTAACATGTGAACACTAAAACCACTCAAGGCGCCGATATATCCGGTTTTAGAGATTTGAGGGTAAAAATCGTAATTTTTTTGACTTTGGGGGGTTATTTGTCCATCAACTTACATTTGAGGGTGAAAAATATACTTCTTTCAATGGTCCACTAGCAAAGTATTCTTTTTAGATTTATAACATGTGGGACCGAATGTGAGCGAACCGACCTCAATCGATGGCAAAATCGTCTGTCAGACGCACTTTGAGAGAGATGAGGGGCAAGAAGCGATACGGGCTGGTCGTGTCATGCAAGAAAATGGCTGGTCTGATGTTTAAAACTTGTTGTATTATAGTAGAGGTAGATGTAGATGTAGATGTATTGTAGACATAGATGCAGATGTAGATGTACATGTTGAGATGTAGACATAAGTGAGACTCACCAACGGTCACAACCGTAGGTCGAGTACGTGCACGAATCACCCACAAAAAAAGGAGTACGTCCATGAAGAGAAAACATGCATGCACGGACGCAGATACTATGTGCCTCATTCCCCAACACACGCGCGCGGGTACACGGTGGAGCTCATTTTTGGATGAAGAGGCAGCTCACGTGATAATTTGACGCATTTGGTAGTTGTTCACTTAGTGGAGGGTCGGGAACCACGCGTGGACGAATCAAAGTTCGACCATGACGCGGTAGCGTGTTTGTTTTTAATTTTTTTCTTCAATGGAACTTACGCAGTTTTTTCTTGAATGGCACGTGAATCATGCACATACTCAATGATAGAGTACGGGATGGGATGGTAGCCATGGACATGGTCGGCCCTTTTTGGAGACTACTACACTAGTACTTTGATGTACATTTTGAAAAAAACTACTACTTTGATGTGTCATGTCAACTCACAGAATGATGAGAAGCTTGCTTACTACACCCTCTACGTAGCCCACACTTTGTATGGCTAGTTATAGTGGGAGTAACTTCACGCACTCCAAGAAAATTTTGCTTATGTGGCAAGTAGTTAATGAGAAGTGGTAACATAACATGTCACTGTAAAATAGCGTTTCCCAAGACAAGATGAGTCTACAATCTAATAAATGAAGCCATCTATAACATTACTGTACTATGTTACTTTGCACTATGAAGGTAGTAGCATAGACTAGTTTCATATGCATGAAACTAGTCAGTATGGGAGCACATGATATTTCTCCGTCCGGACCGATCCCAAGTTGGCCTCTCACCTTCTTGGCCCACCAAAAACCCCTCTCCCCTCCCGTGTGTGCTTCCCGCCCAGCGCCAGCTGAGCCCGCCGCTCCACATTGATGGCAAGTCAGGGCGATGCGACATCTCACTGCTTCCATTGTTGAAGTGGCGCGCCAACCGAGGGCACTGCCCGCTGCACGCCCGGTATTTCAGACTACACGGTGGAGAGTAACTTTAGAGCAAGTACTACAATTAGGTGACATAAGTAGGCTATAAGGATTGAAATATAGTATTTGTGCTTAGTTGAAGGAGAGATAAGAGGAGAGAGAAGAGAAACGGGTTGTAAACTTGTAACTGGTTGTAGCACGAGCTCCAACATACTTTGTGAGACAAAAGGTGGGATCATTATTAATGATATAGTATTATACTAAAGGGACTAACTATTGTACTAGCAGGCTATTAGGTTGGTTCTAGATGATGTGTCAACTTCATATAGCCGGATGTTGGCTATACTATTAACCATGCTCTAAGTGTGGTGTGAGTGGGACTAAAGTTTAGTCACATGCTGCTAGGTGAGTGTGAGTTGCACCACTTTATAATGTGATCTATTCTCGCATTTGCATGAGCATGATAATAGGAGACCTACACGTGCGCTCTTCGGGAATGAGCATGTCCAAGTACAAAAGCTATGCATTTGGTCTATATTTTTGTTGGTCGGAAAATTCATTAAGTCATTAATTAATAATTAACGGATGCCTTAATTACTCAGCTGTTTCTGATTCTTTAGGATAGTAGGGCTATTATTCACTTGGACTTGAGGTTTGGGCCAAAGGCCTACTATTATACTTGGCCTTACTGGCACGACCGACCTGACAGGCTCTACCCTAGACGCCGATGTATCGTATGGTTTCGCACCGTTCTAGATCTTAGCGTCGCCACACAATTCTTCTCCATCCCTCCTTCCGGCACGCACCACGAGAAGGGATAGCAGTCCTCCGAACCCTGCCTTTCATGATCCTGTATGGGAGAGGGGCAATCAGGTTTTTAGGGAGCACACTCATGTGACTGCTGCTAGCGATGACTTCCTCAATGACAGCCTTCTTCCCCGACTTCGGTAACCTCTTCATCAACGACATGAGTGACAACATCAACCACATCAGTTCTTCTCCCGTTGTACAGTATGTGATTCTGTCCTCCTAGTTTAGTCCGCATCATTACTTTGATCTTTCCAATTGTCATCATGGTCTATTTACTGTTGATTCGGATTAAAACTCATAGTAAATTGCTCATATATTCAACAATCCAATCCAAAAACCTGATTATAGGCAATTTACTCCGAGTGGTTTTGTTGCGCTTTTGAAGCCGCCTATTTTTAAGGGGGTGCAATATAAAAGGTGGCGCACAAGTGAAGTATATTGGTTTCAGATCATGTACTGCTATGATGCCACTAAGGGTAAGCCTGAGAGTGATCTTAATCCTACACAGCAGGAAGCTTTTGAGAACATGGATACCCTCTTCAAAGCCGCCCTGCTGAGTGTTCTTGACGATTCCATTGTGGATTCATATATGTCGTTTGACAGCGGCAAAGACATGTGGGTTGCACTCGAGTCCACATTTGGGGCCTCGGGCACTGGCAACGAGCTGTACATCATGGAGCAATTCTGTGACTACTAGATGACTGATAAGCGCTTTGTTGTTCAGCAGACTCATGAGATACAGTCACTCGCTAAGGAACTTGAGTACTTTATGTGTGTGTTGCCAGACAAATTTGTTGTTGGGACCATCATTGCCAAGCTTCCACCTTTGTGGAACAATTTTGCTACTTCTCTGAAAAACAAGAGACATGAGTTTTCTGTTTCGGATCTCATTAGCACTCCTGTTTTTGAAGAGAAGGCAAGAGCTAAAGACACACGTACTTGGGTCACTGAGGGAGCTTCTAGTGCCCACATGGTACACGAGAAGAACTTCCAGCCCAACCAGCCCCAAAACAACAAGAACAAATCTCAGGGGAAAGGAAATTTTGATGCAAAGAACAAGTTGTCACATTCTACCAACTTCAAGAAGAATTCTTATAACGGGAAGGGACACAAACCCCAATTTTGGTAGCACCGCACAAAATTATATGGCTGCATCTACCTGCTGTCAGCTAACCTCATAGTGCTCCAGGTATTCCTACATTTGTAACTAGGTACAATGACCACCGCAAGATGAAATAAGCTTATTCGTACGTTGACTTGCTGATTGCAGTGGGGAATGATCATATCATGTGTGGAGGAGCAAACAAGCAGTGCAGCCAAAGGTGGAAATCAACTAAGGACTTATGAAATTATATATAATCTTCCTCAAGCAGGTTAGTATCCCTTCGTCCAGATGATCGTGTTTTGTCATGCCGCGCTATTGATATGTGCTACTGTTTTGCAACACCGTTTAAGTATAGCTATTGTTTTCCTATCTTTTCAGATTCCGGACAATGAAGATGATTTCAGGGGAACTGCACAATATGGACTAATGTTGAGTCATCTCTATTGCCTCATGTGTTTGCTACAAATGTGTCAGCATCAATTGCAAGATGAGGCAGCTAGCTAGCTGTGGAGTTGCCAACATGCTCAAAGAGCTCGCAACATTGAGAAGAAACAACCATGCCCATGAAATTAATGCGTGCGCAGGGAGGCCCTTTGCTCAGAGAAGCATCGACCAATTTTCTTTATTTTCACAACTTCTCACAACTTTGTATTGGTTATAGTATGGTGAATCATTGAGATGCATAAACATGATGAACTTTTGTTCTTCTGAATGTTAGTATGCATACCGTATCTTCTGAAGCTTAGTTTAATGTGTATGTTGACTATCATGTGAACCTTCACAATCTAGTAAGTATATTGTAGGCCTGTTATTTGACATCTCACTTTTCCGCGCTACGTGAGCAGTGTGAGTGTCTGCATCCAGTATTGCATCCTCTAACTTGGTCGATGCCAAGTTGAAAAAGGTTACCGATGAGTAACCATAAGCTTGAGGCGTCTCTTTTTTCTTTTGAATGGGCAATAAGCTGGAGAGTGTCTCAGGCTACCTCTAGCACAAGGCCCTCCAGTACAAAACACGGGCAGCCGACTGGGACGATACAAAAGCCTATCCATCTTAAAGACCATTTGTTTTTGTTTTTTGCGAGGAGAAACCCATATTTCTTGAAGAGGGGGCGATCCTAGAAAAACCGTTCGTCCTCCTCGCTTCCACTTATACTGCAACTCTCTCTCCCGCTTCCGTCTCACCCCAATTCCCCCGGCTCCCCATATTCCTCACTCGTCTAGAAAACCCCTGCTCACCTTCTTCCTCACTCGTACAGAAAACACCTACTCCTCTTCTTCGACTCGTACAGAAACCCCTGCCCTCCTTCTTCCCCACTCACACTGCCACTAGGCTCGTCTCTGGCTACTCTTCTCAAACCCTTGAGCTCGGCGCGACGCCTGCAAGGAAAATGGAATTGGCTGGCCCCAGCACCAAGAAGATGAGGCTCCCTCAAGCGGCGACGCCGGTCGTAGATCCTGCACCCGGTAGCGCGGGAAGAAGCGGCGAGCGCCCCCCCCCACCCCCACCTGGATCTGAGTAATTGGTAGAATCTCCGATGGATCGCATCAGCGATCTCCCGGACGTCATTCTCGAGGAGATCATCTCGCTTCTCCCCACCAAGGATTGTTGCCGCACATAAGTCCTCTCAACTCGGTGGCACCCGATATGGCGCACCACGCCCCTCAATCTCGACTGTCGTCAGATTTTTGTCCTTCCTGAATTTGATCTCCTCAGAGCCATCGTCTCCTCTCACCAGCAAGGCCCTGCTCAATGCCTCTGCATCCCGACACGCTACATGTTAACCATACCCTGCACGGTGGACGCTTGGCTGACATCCACTGAATTCGGAAAACTCCAGCAGTTTGAGTTCTACAATTACCATGAAAGTTTCATACCACGAACACACCAAGAATTTGTGCCCACACCACCGTTGTCCATCTCACGGTTTTCCTCCGCTCTCCACACCGCCACCTTCGCTCGGTGCCATCTACCACACGATCTGGTACAAATGCTTCGACTCCCACTGCTAAAAAAACATTCGTTTGTGGTGGTTTATCTGTCCGAGGCCTCACTACACAACATCATCCACTCTAGTTGCCCTGCCCTGGAGCGCTTGTTGATTGTTTTGGGAATAGAAATCCCTATCAATTGTATCCAAATAAAGTCGTATCACCTTAAAAGCACTGGAATTTGTTTTGAAGGACAGCAGGTCATCATCAAAGATGCCCCTTCACTTCAAAGGTTGATCCTTGATGATTGTTATAAACCTTCACAAATAATTGTCGTCTTTGCGCCAAAACTGGAGACGTTTGGTGTAATTCATGATCCATTTAATGATCACAAGAAGTTGGTGTTTGGCTCCTCACTTTTTCAGGTACCGTATATTATCATCTACACATTTGTAATCATAAGCTGCATTTTTCATTTGTGCGCATAAGTTTTATATCATCTTGGAGTACACTTTGGGTACTAATATTATGTTATATGCTCAATGAAGAGTTCGTCCATGGATAGCCTATCAATGCTACTGGATTCTGTCAAGATCTTATATATCGGAATGTTTAGTTTTGATCTGAACATAATTATTGGCTTGCTGCGATGCTTTCGATCTCTGGAGATTTTATATATAAAGCTGATGATTTAATGCAGATTGAAAGCCTGTATATATTGTACTAGAATTAACCGTTCAGTTGTCGCTCTTTTGACATACTCTTTTTTCAGACCTTAACAATTTTCAATCTTCATGTCTACTTAGGCACTGCTACCACATGGAGAAAAATGTATGACCAATCGGTGGCGTAATAAGTACCAGGATTTTCTCAGTTCTCATGACATCCATTTGAGGACAATAACGATGGATGGATATGCATCCAACCACGCAAACAGAAGCTTTGTCACATTCTTCCTGTTGAATGTGAGCTTACTATTGTCCATGAGGCTTAAGTTTTTCGTAAAGAGATTTCTCACACACAGACATGTTTAACAACAAAAAAATAAGTTTGAGGTGGACAAATGGGCTTCTGAACGTGCTCGGCTTCTATTTACAACAACTTGTAGTCATCCTCCAATAATTTGTTTTGCACAGGATGTTGATTTTATGGATCAGACCGATCCATTTGTTTGTGACTGCGAAAAAGAGTGGTTGGGTTATATGTTATTGCCATGTTCAATCTGGGTCTTGTCTAAATTTGATGAACAATTAATCCTTGGGCTTTTTGTACTGTTTGTAAGCTTCAGTTACATGTTGTTTCCCTCATACTCCCCTCCGCCTGCCACTACACTGCCGCACCTTCCACTGCTCCAGTTCGTTTATGTTCGAGGCCTCGCCATCGTTCTCCACCTTGGTTCGCTCGCTATGCCCGCCGCCGTCTGGCATTGTCAACATGGTCAACAACTGAGAGGAATCAGGAGATGACTGTACGTGGAGAGGCTGACAGTAGGGACATACCAAGGTCATTGCATTACGCAAGTAGGTGCCTCGTTATTACTCCTACAAGCCAAAAAAATACTCCCTCCTAATTGTTTGACAACTGGTCTCACACCATTGTCAATGTACTCAATAAACAACAAAAATTACACAATGAGTGGATAACACCAGGGACGCAGCAGCTCGCCCAGTTGTTTTTTAGTTTTAGAGACGGAGCTCAACTGCGCGTTGTGCGGGGGCTATGGCCCGTCTAGCCCACCCTTGTGCTTTTATTTAAGCACATGACGAGCCCGGTTGATATCTTTTTTCTTTCTGAAAATGGCTAGCCTAGTTCTTTTTTTTTGGAGAATACCTAACCGAGGCTTACTTGCTTTTCTCAGCCATCCTGGGCCAGAAATCTTTCAAGACGAGGAGGGATGTAAGTAGTAAGAAATGGGCTTCCCCAGAAAATGCTCTATAAGTTGTAAGAAATGGGTTGTAAATCTTTAAACCAAAGCCAACCAGAAATTACATTAAAATATCAAATTTCTTGATTTCTCTACTCTTATAAAAAGAAGAGTTCATGATGATGGTGTGCCTGCCATCCTACAATATCGGCCGTCTGATCTATATCTAACGGATAGGAAGGAAACTATGACAATTTACTCGCACTCCTCTCCACATTTGCAGATACAGCCTTCCCTCGTTCATCCTTTTCTCCCACAAGATAAACTACTCATACAAATGCATCTTCATGTTACGTGCCATGCACAAGCATCTTGCTGGTAAATACTTTAAATTTCATTCATTTTTTGGCGGAGAATTTTTTTTGAATTTTATGATTAAAAGAGTTTGGACCCCACCAAAATATGAAAAAATTTGTTGAATTTTTTAGTAGTGCCCAGAATATATGGTCTGTAATGCTAATAAAAAGAATATGAGCTTCAAAATATCCTTTAGAATTAGGAAATGGGCTGTAAATTATAGAAAATAATGGCTAATGGCGTGTATGTTGTTTTCCACAGATTTGGAGGCGGACTTCTGGGCCTACTAGGTTGATGATGACGTTGTCCTAAAAAAATTTGACGCATACGCAAGGCTTTGTCAACTTCATCAACACAGAGCAGTGACTGTTGGATGTCCATCCAACAGCCGCCGTGCTTCTTCAATCTCTGATCTTTCTGCTCTAGCTGCTCAAACCAGCACCGGCGGGACTGCCTGGTCCCTCCTACCGTGGCTGGCTGTGCTGCCGCCAGGCCATCCCTCTACCCACCCGCACATCCTGTTATTTTCCGGCGACGTCAGCCTCACCCCGCAACCGACCAGTCAGCCCTCGTACTCCCCTCAGCGTGGGCATCCACTGTCGCGTCTTCCCTGCCTCCATTTCGTTCCCTTCCTAGGCCTCACCATCGTCCACCGCCCTGGTGCTCTCGACGCGGCGTGGTCAACGTGGTCAACGAACGACATCCATCAGAAGTGGACGGTACATGGAGAGGCTGACAGCTGGGTCCACAGCCGCACACAAGGAAATGTCTCGTTATTACGCGCAAAATAATGATTCCTCCACCTGACAGCTGGGACCCACCGGAAGGGCCTCTGTATTTCATGAAAAACACATTCCCCCCGCTGACAGCTCGGACCCACCAGCTATATCTTCACACGCAAGGAAGTGCCTCCTTATTACGCACAAAAATGAATACCCCCCCTGCTAGTTGCGACCCACCATAGTGTGAGGCTGACTTGTGGGCCTACTAAGTTGATGGGGGCGGAGGGCTTTGTCAACTTAGTCAATCTGAACGATTCTAGCTCCAGTGACCGTACGATGTCCATCCAACAGCCACAGTGCTTCTTCAACCTCTGGTCTTCTTGCTCCAGCCGCCCAAACCAGCGCTGGTCGTGTCGCATGCTCCTGCCTCCCGTAGCCGGCTATCCTGGCGCGGAGGCCTCACCGCCCCTACTATTCCCACCGCTGCCAGGCCTTGCGGCGATGGCAGCCTCACACCGCAGCCGAACCAGTGAACCCTCATACTCCTCTCTGTGTGGGCATCCACTATCGAGTCTTCCTCGGCTCCGCGTCGTCCCCTTCCTAGGCATTGCCATCGTCCACCGCCCTAGTGCTCTCGGAGCGGCACGGTCAATGTGGTCAAGGAATGAGTTCCATCAAAAGAATACTTTACGTGTAGAGGCTGACAGCTGGGTCCACGGCCACAGCAAGGAAGTGGCTCCTTATTATGCGGAAAATAATGATTCATCCACCTGACAGTAGGGACCCACCGGACGGGCCACCGTATTTCGTGAAAAAAAACGTTCCCCCCTGACTGCTGGGACCCACCAGCTACATCTTCGCGCGCAAGGAAGTGCCTGACAGTCGGGACCCACTTGGTTGAAGCGTACGTAGCGTTGTCATTCTAGTCGCGAACGTGTACATACATATGATTGGTCGGTCTGCAGGCTGCAGCGATGAACCGTGGCCATGTGAGGAAGGGCATGTGTCATAGTATAGGCACACATGTGTCGTAGTAGAGGCATGCACGTAGCATGTACATGTACATACAGCCAGGGTGCAATAAAGTAAATACGGCCATGTACGTACATATGGGCGGGGTCTCGAACGCCTATTCGCGCATATGTACAGCCAGGGCTCGTGTACATGGCTGGGTCGGAATGGAGAAACTTGCTGTCCTGTTCATCGGGAGCCAGCCGGCTTGGACAGAACAGCCGATCGAAATGAGGCTTGGCGTACCGCATAACGGAGGAAATGGTCTTGTGTTCGATCGGCCATGGTTGAAACGGGATCTTGTTCGTCGGGAGGGGTCTGGCATACCGCCAAACGGAGGAAACAGACTTGTGTTGGAGCGCTACGGTCGAAATGGGGGTCCTATTCATCAAGAGGGGTGTGGTGTACCGCAAAGAGGGACTCCACGAGATACTGTTCATCTCCACCGTTGACCTCCTCTAGCCTCCACAGGCTATTGTTCATCCACTGTTGACCTCCTCAAGCCTCCACCTGCGACTGTTCATCCACAGGCTCCTGTTCATCCAGCCTCCACCGCTCCCCCACCAGCTACTGTTCAACCAGCCCTCTCCACAGGGTCCTGTTCAACCACCCCTCCATGGGCTACTGTTCACCCAGCCATCCACCGGCTACTGTTCAACCATCCCTCCATGGGGTCCTGTTCATCCATCCCTCCACGGGGTCCTATTCATCCATCCCTCCACGGGGTCCTATTCATCCACTCCCAACCGGCTCGATCGATCGGGGTCCTGTTCATCCAACCCCCCCCCCACCGGGAACTGTTCATCCACCCCCCAACAACGCTCACTGTTCATCAAGGGAAGAAGGCATGAGGGTTCGATCGGCTTCAGTTAGCAACAGTACCAAAGGAATCGCTCGATGGGTTCAGTTAATAGCTAGATCAATCGATCGCTCGGGTTTAGTAATGCATAGCCTGCAGTGCAATCGCTCGGGTTCAGTAGGCGAACACCTCGCTCGGGTTTAGTTCGAGCCCAACGCCTCGCACCCACGTGTGTACGTGTACAAGAGAAACACGCATCGCTCGGTCCCAGACTACCTACCGTAACTGGGAACTACCCGATATTTTCCTCGCCCTCGCTTCTACCATGGTTTTTCCCATCATGGACGTCCCAAAGAATGTCATGCAGCTGCGTCTCCAGCCCGCCCAGGACGAAAATCCCATTTTTCTTTCATGATTTTTTGTCATAGAAGTAGGATCCCACCACATCTATGATGATACCGGGTTTTTCCACAATTATCGTCATAGAAGTGTCATAAGCATGACAGAAAAAATTGTTCGGCCCAAAATGTCATGGATGTGTCCTTTTTTGTAGTGAGACAACCTATTTTGTTGCTAAGTTTAATTTGGTCAAGAAAAGTTAAAAATTCTTAGTTGCCTATTCACCCCCCTCTAGTCAACCATATCAATCCTTTCAATTGGTATCAGAGCCTCATTTCTTTATTAAGGACTTTGTTGTCCGAAGAGTATGGTTGACACCACAAACGAGGTGGAGGAGCACCCCGGTGTGAGTCCCACTTTGTCTGCGGCCGATGGGGGATCCTCAGTCTCTCTGAGGAGTTCAATGTGGCCTTGGACAGATTGAAAACCTCCATGACGACTGAGGTCAAAGGCATGCTTAAGAATTTTCTTGATGGTCTTAAATTATCCACCACACCGTTGGAAGTGGTCGATCCCACTAACAAGGTGACAGATGCTAACTCCAATAAGGGGGGAGCTACTAGTGATCAAGTTCCTTTGACTAGTGGTAGAAGTGGGAATGGCATCTTTGCGCTTGTTGAACCTCCACTTACTTATGGGGGACCAGTTCCCTCCACGCATATGAATCATGTTGGTCCTCCTCCTAAGCTTGTGAAAAGTGAGGATTTTGCATCTTGGGTGTATCGCTTTAAACGTCATTTAAATCATAGTTCTACTAATCTTTGGAGAATTATTGAGCAAGGTTTCTACCCACATGACCCAAGCAACTTCACTCCTAGAGAAGTCGCAGATGATCAATTCAATGAGTTTGCTCCCTTCATTCTCCAAGAAGCAATTCCACCCGAAGATATTGCGCACCTCGAACCTTTCACCATGGCCAAGGAAGCATGGCAACATGTTGTGTCCATTTACAAGGGAAGCACAAACATTCAATGCTCAAACTTTGAAGTGGTGCAAGATGAAGCCGATGAGTTTTAATGATTGAAGCTAAAGAACCTCGAGAGCTTTACCGGAGATTAACCACTCTCGCGGTCTCACTCTGAGATCATGGGAGCAGGGATACGGATGACAATTGGATCAAGCGCAAGTTTCTCAAGGCCATGATGCCTTACCATAAGGCCATGTCCACCGTCATCCGTCAAAGGCCGGACTTTCATGCCTTGTCCTCAAGTGAAGTGTTGGAGGAGTTCGTTGCAATGAGGATCTTAGACAAGACCGTCGACAATGCAGTGTTGCGTTCTCAACGATCAAAGAAGCCCAACCTTGCTTTGAAGGCCAAGGCCAGTGTGGAAGAAGAGGGTGAAGAGGAAGAAGAGGAGTGTTGCCCCGAAGATACCAAATATGCTTATCATGAGCACATGGCTCTCGCTTCACGACAATTTTGAAGCAAGAAGAACTCAAGGCCCAACTTCAACAAGGACAACTCAAGTGGCGCCAAGGGCAAGCAACGTGTGAGGACATGCTATAATTGTGGCAATGTGAGCCACTTTGTTGCGGATTTCCCATACGAGAAGACGGAAGACAATGGTGGCAAGCTTATCCAAAAAGACAAGGCCAAGTCCTTCCCTAATAAGAACAACTTCACTAAGAAGACTCCTCCCAAGGGGTTGGTGGCACAAGAAGAGTACAATGAGGATGATGATGATGAAGATGGTTACATGGTTGCCAGGGCCTCCATTGCCATTGCAACAACTCCACGGGTGTCCCTCTTCGACTCACCCAACAAGAACATCACCGCCAAGTGCCTCATGGCCAAAGCCACCAACAAGGTAACCCCCAACATCAAAACTACCATCACTAATAATCCTTCCTTGATGGATTGCATTGATGAAAGTGAGGGGACGAAGGAGGAGGAAAATGAATTTGAGTCTTTTATGAGTAAGCTCAAGGGTAAATCGAAGAAGCACTTTGTTGCTTTGTTGGAAAAACTTGGTGAAGCCAATGACATGATAGAGGCTCATGAAGAAACAATATCTAAGATGGAAGGGCATAGATATGACTATGCCGATGAGATATCAGGTCTCTCTAATGCTCTTGAGGAAGAGTGTGGTCATCGTTTGGCTCTTAAGGAGTCATACAATGATGATCATGCTAAAATAAATAAAAATCTTGATCATGCTCTTGTTGTATCTGGTGTGCTCAATTCCTAGAAGGCCAAACTTGTGGTTGGCCATGCTAGACTCAAGGAGGAGTTTGATATACTTGACAAGGCTCACGAGGCCTTGAAGAGTGCTCATGCTAGCCTCAGAGAGTCTCATGAACAACTCCAAGTGAAGCTAACCAAGGAGAAAGACACATTTCCTCATATGGTTTTAATTGATAATGCAAATGCTACTAACCCGTGTTGTGAGCATGTGCATCTTGTGGAGGAGAATGCCAAGTTGAAGCAGCAACTTGAGAAAGGCCTTGTGTCTTTCATACAAGGTGAGAAGAACCTCAACGACCTTTTGAGCAATCAAAAGGAAGTTGTGGTCAAGGAGGGAATTGGGTTTGCACCCAAGTCCACGAATAAGAAGAAGAATGACAAGGCCAAATGACCTCCTCCTCTCAAGCAAACTTTTGTGAATGAGGTAGAGGGTGCTTCTAAAGAGAAGAAGAACAATGTGAAGGGTGGTGGTGTCAAGAAGGGCAATGCCACTCCTTCCAACAAAGCCAGCGACTTTAACCCTTCTTATGTATTATGCCACGCTAGTGATGGGAATGTTTATGCCAAATTTGTTGGTTCTCCTTATGAGTACATTGAATGGTCTATTTAGGTTCCTAAGACCCTTGTTACTAACATAAAAGGACCCATTACAAAATGGGTACCTAAACCAAGCATTGATCAATTGTAGGTGTTTGCTTCTGGTGGGGGATCATGATTGCTCGATAGTGGAGCCGCAAATCATATGACTGGAAGCAAGGACTTGATAGTGGACGTCCACAAGGTTTCATCTATGCCCACTAATGTCGAGTGGGTGATGCCTCATCTTCTAAGGTATTGGGTCTTGGCAAGGTTGTCATTTCTCATGATCTCATGATCGAGAAAGTCATGCTTGTTGAGTCCCTTGCATACAACTTACTTTCCGTTCATCAACTTGCACTCATGGGCTTTGCCATTTTCTTTGATATTGATATTGTGGACCTCTTGTGGAGCAAGACTCTTAAAGTAGCCTTTGTTGGGCATGTCGAGAACGGTCTTTATGTGATTAACTTTTCGGAGCGACCCACTAAGACCGCGACATGCCTAATGGCTAAAGTTGACGTGGGATGGCTTTGGCATCGCCGTTTAGCCCACGTCAATATGATATCTTTGCAAAGTCTTCTCAAGGGGGACCATTTCTGTGGACTAACAAATGTTAGTTTTGCCAAAGATCGTGCTTGCAGCGCTTGTATCGAAGGAAAGCTACATGAGAAGGCTCACCCACCCACGACTATCATCTAATCGAAGAGGCCCTTGGAGCTCCTTAACATGGATCTCTTTGGGCCTCCATACTTTGATAGTATTGGGGGTAGAAAGTATTGCTTGGTGATTGTGGACGATTATTCAAGATACACTTGGGTATATTTCTTCAAGGAGAAGAGTGACACCCAACAAACCGTCATCGAATTTGCAAATGAAGCTCAACGTCAACACAATGTAATGATATAGATGATAAGAAGTGACAACTACACCAAGTTCAAGAACTACACCTTGGATGAGTTTCTTAGTGATGAGGGGATCAAGCATCAATATTTGGCACCTTACACCCCCAACAAAATGGCGTAGCGGAGAGGAAGAACTGGACTTTGATGGACGCGGCAAGAACCATGATGGCGGAGTTCAAGTCTCCATACAACTTTTGGGCCGAAGCCATCAACACCGCTTGTCATGCATCCAATCGGCTCTATCTACGCAAAGGCTTGAACAAGACACCATATGAGATACTCACTGGCAACAAGCCCAACGGTAACCCACAAGTATAGGGGATCGTTTGTAGCCTTCTTCGGTAAATAAGAGTGTCTAACCCAACGAGGAGCTAAAGGCAGAAAAATATTCCCTCAAGTTCTATCGACCACCGATACAACTCTATACCGGAAACAAGTATAAAATTATTTTGCAAAGATAAAACTACGATTACTTTGCGAGTATGAAACTACGAATAAATTGCAAGGTAACAAAAGTGGATAGCTTTTGTCAACAAGAAAGTCATTTGTCCCTCGGCAATCGATAACAAGTACCGGTAATCATTCTTGCAATTTTACATGAGGGAGAGGCATGAGCTGACATACTTTCTCTACTTGGATCATATGCACTTATGATTGGACCCCTAGCAAGCATCCGCAACTACTAAAGATCATTAAGGTCATGAAACCCAACCATAGCATTATGTAGCAAGTCCTCTTTACTCCCATACGACATAACCCACTTATCCGCGTTTAGGCTACTGTCACCCCCGCAACACTAACAATAAGCAAACCATGAACATATTGCAACATCCTATAGCGGGGGGCCCTCACATTTGCATGAGATGGTGGGCACTGTAGGACAGAACCATAACTAAAATATACAATCATACCAACCAAAATCATGATTAACCCACAGGACAAAACAGATCTACTCAAACATCATAGGATAACCATAGATCATTGGGAAATAATGTATGGAGTTGAGCACCATCTTTAAGTAGAGATTACAGCGAGGATAAGGGGTGTTACACCGCTGCACAGAGGGGGAGAAAGTTGGTGTTGGCGGTAGCGAGATAGTTGACGTAGATCGCCGTCGCGATCCTTGCCCCGGCGGCACTCCGGCGCCACCGGGAGAGAGGGGGAGAGAGCCCCCTCCTTATTATTCTTCCTTGGCCTTCCCCCTAGATGGGAGGAGTGTTCCCCCTATGGTACATGGAGGCAGAGGGGCGGGAGCCCCTCCGAGATTGGAGATCCCTCTTTGTTCTCTTCTGTTTTGCATTCCCTAGATCTGGCAGAAAACCATTTCTTATATTCCGGGAGATCTGTAACTCCAATTGCGCTGAGATTTTAACATGATTTTTTTGGATATAAGCTTCCTTGCACCCGAATTAGATCTCCAACTGAAGTTCGAGGAGGGCACAACCCACCACTACATGCCAGGGGCATGGGGAAAGCCCAGGTGTCTTGTGGGCTGTGTGGGCCTCCGTTTGTGGTGATTCCAACTCCCAAAAATCACATATATTCCAAAATAATTGTCCGTAAAATTTTATTGCATTTGGACTTCATTTGATATGGATTTTCTGCAAGACAAAAACCATGCAAAAAATAGGAACTAGCACTAGGCACTGGATCAATAGGTTAATCCAAATAAATCATATAAAATGTTGCCAAAAGTATGTGAATGTTGTATAATATTGGCATGAAACAATCAAAAGTTATAGATATGACGGAGACGTATCTGCATCCCCAAGCTCAATTCATGTTCGTCCTCAAGTAGGTAAATGATAAAAAAGATAATTTTTGATGTGGAATGCTACCTAGCATAAACTTGATCATATATCTAATCATGGCATGAATATTAAGACATAAGTGATTCAAAGCAATAATCTATAATTTGACATAAAGACATCAATACTCAGGCATCCCAACAAACAATCATATCTTTCCAAATATCAACGCCAAAGAAAGTTATCCCTACAAAATCATATAGTCTTGTCATGCTTTGTCTTCTTAACACAAAGTATTTATCATGCACAACCCCGGTGACAAGCCGAGCAATTGGTTCATACTTTTTAACACGCTTCATCTTTTTCAACTCTCACGCAATACACGAGCGCAAGCCATGGATATAGAACTACAGGTGTAATAGAGTATGATGATAGGGGTAAATATAGAGAAGACAAAAAAGTAAGAAAGTCTCACATTGACGCGGCTAACCAATGGGCTATGGAGATGCCCATCAACCGATATCAATGCGAGGAGTAGGGATTGCCATGCAACGAATGCACTAAGAGCTATAAGTGTATGAAAGCTCAGTATGAAAACTAAGTGGGTGTGCATCTAATCCTATAATGAAAAATTCCCACTAGTTTATGAAAGTGACAACATAGGAGACTCTCCATATGAAAAACATGGTGCTACTTTGAAGCACAAGTGTGGTAAGGAATACGAACAATTCCCCTTCTCTCTTTGTTTATTTCTTTTTTCTTTCTTTCTTTTCTTTCTTTTTTTTTCTTTTTTTCTTTTTTTCTTTCATTGTCCGGAGTCTCATCCCGACTTGTGGGGGAACCATAGTCTCCATCATCCTTTCCGCACTGGGGCACTACTCTAAAAATGAATAATGATGATCATCACACTTCTATTTACTTATAACTCAAAAGAAATAAAAATTACAACTCGATACATACGACAAAGTATGACTCTATATGAATGCCTCTGGCATGTACCAGGATGTGCATTGATCTAGCGTAACATGTATGAAAAATGATGAACAATGGCTAAGCCACAACTACTATGCTATATGATCATGCAAAGTAATATGACAATGAATGGTCAAGTCATCAAAGGGAAGTGGTGGAAGTTGCATGGCAATATATCTCGGAATGGCCATGGAAAAGCCATAATAGGTAGGTATGGTGGCAGTTTTGAGGAAGATATAATAAGACTTATGTGTGATAGAGAGTATCATATCACGGGGTTTGGATGCACCTGCAAAGTTTGCACCACGTCTCGATGTGAGAAAGGGCAATGCACGGTACCGTAGAGGCTAGCAAATTGCGGAAAGGTAAGAGTGTGTATAATCCATGGAATCACATTAGTCATAAGGACTCATATAGTTATTGCAAACGGTTATTAGCACTCGAAGAAAAGTACTACTACGCATGCCCCTAGGGGGATAGACTCATAAGGAAGACAATCAATAATAAATCATGCTCCAACTTCATAGCATAACGAGAGACCATACGTGCATGCTTAGGGAATCACAAACCTTAACACCAATATTCTTAGTAAACACAACCATTTACTAGTACCTCCCACATATTCCATCTATATATTGCAAAACTATTGCAAGGAATCAAACATATCATATTCAGTGATCCATAAGTTTTATGTAGGATTTTATGACTAACCATGCAATTGACCAATTCATCTTCACTCTCTATACAGATCTAAGTGAAGCATGAGAGTATAATTATTTCTACAAAAGATCATGCTCTAATAAATATAAGTGAAGCTAAAGAGCATTCTTCAAACAATGGTCTTCTATGTGAAGAGAAACAGGCAATCCAAACTTCAAATGATATAAGTGAAGCACATGAAGCATTCTATAAAGCCACACTCAAAAGATATAAGTGAAGTGCAATGAGAATTCTATAAATCAACCATGGAATATCTCATACCAGAATGGTGCTTAAAAGAAAAAACAAAAATAAAAACAAAAGACACTCCAAGATTTGCACATATCACATGAACGAAAAAAAGACGAAAACAAACCGATACTTGTTGAAGAAAGATGGGATGCCTTCTGGGGCATCCCCAAGCTTAGATGCTTGAGTCTCCTTGAATATTTACTTGGGTGCCTTGGGAATCCCCAAGCTTGATCTCTTGCCTCTCCTCCTCCTCATACCGAGACCTCCTCGATCTTTGATCACTTCATCCACACAAAACTCAACAGAAAGCTTAGTAAGGTCCGTTAGTATAATAAAGAAAATCACTACTCTAAGTACTGTTGAAAACCAATTCATATTTTGTTTTTTCATTGTAGCTACTATAATATAACTTTTCCATGGCTTATACTACCGATAGAATCGATAGTTTCATCAAAACAAGCAAAACAATGCATCAAAAATAGAATATGTCTTAAACAGGATAGTCTGTAGTAATATGAAAATTCACCATACTTCTGGTACTCCAAAAAATTGAAAAAATTAGGAAAAAATATTTTGTATAGCAAGACTTTTCAAAACGTTTTAGAAGCTTTCAACATTCCAATAAAAATGTAAAATTGCGCACTACAGCCAAAGTTTCTGTTTTGCACTACACAAACCAACAAGCAATCTAAACATCCTAAAGACAAATATTGGGACATTATTTTATAATAAAATGGAATTGTACAAAGGGATAATTATTTTTGTTGAAAAGTTTCTGCAATTCAAGATTCACAAAGTTTCCAAGGGCATGAACAAAGTTCAAGGCATGCTTCCACTTCCACGGTGCTCGTCTATCTCACTTTCACTTTTCTTTTTGTGAAGCTTTAAGTTCTCCTCTATATTTTTTTGAACTTTATAAAAGCACTCAACAGGAATAAATGACTCTCTAAAACTTCCGGGTTATCTCCCTGGTAGCACTTTCTTTAAAGCCTTTAAGTTAGGCAATAAAGTGCTCATGTAATGGATCCACCCGGATCCCAAGGTATATCAAAGCCAATTTGAATTAGCAATGATTTGGCATTTATTAATGAGCATAAAGAAACATATATTATACAAGTATAACTCTCTTTCTATGCATCGGCATGTCATACAAGAATAATTCATGCACATCAAGTAAAGCCCAATACATAGCATAAGAAGTTTCTTGCAATTTTATCATGTTGGAAACATAGAGAGGTGGAGATATAGTTCCTCTCTCGTAATTGCAAGTAGTAGCAGCAAGCACATGCATATTGTATTCATCAAAATCATCATGTGTAGTAGCAAAATGCAACCCATCAACATAATCCTTAACAAGAGCAAACTTCTCCGATATAGTGTAGTTTAGAGAATTCAAAAGGATAATAGGACTCTCATGTGTGGGTGCAATAGCAACAATTTCATTCTTAACATAAGGAACAATAGCAAGTTCATCTCCATAAGCATAATTCGTATTGGCATCTTTTCCTCAAGCATAGCAAGGATCAAGTTCATCAAAAAGGGATATTTCAAACGAATCAACGGGATCATAGCAATTATCATAGCATTCATCCTTCGGTAAGAACGAAGGGAAATTAAACAATGTATGACTTTAAGAGTTACTCTCATTAGAAGGTGGGTATGGGTAGCTAATCCTATCTTCCTTCTTTTGTTCTTCGCTCTCCTCATCATCTTTTTCATCCAATGAGCTCACAGTTTCATCAATTTCTTCTTCCATAGACTCCTGCAAAATATTATTCTCTTCTTGGACAGCGGAGATTTTCTCAATAAATTCATCAATATCGGAATTGTATTTGTAATTATCATAGCAATATTTAAGGATAAAAAAATTCAGGTCTATAAACATCATCATCAAAAGCTTCATACTTTAAAAACAAAGATTCAATTTTAGAAGCACCCTTAAAAGCATCAAATTCTTCTATTCATTCCACATCATAATAATCATATCTACCATTAGCATAAGAAGCTAAGATTTTATAATCATTAAATTTGCATGAAAAGGGAAGGTGTGGAGCATTCATCATAGAGCAACAAGTAAAATCATATCTCAAGCATAAATC
Organism: Triticum dicoccoides; assembly: GCF_002162155.2. Lineage (NCBI taxonomy): Eukaryota > Viridiplantae > Streptophyta > Magnoliopsida > Poales > Poaceae > Triticum > Triticum dicoccoides. The sequence goes on along the minus strand of NC_041390.1, from coordinate 360,781,947 downwards.
CCGAGCATACCAATGCAACATATAAATTTGATCCCATAAAAGTTTCCCTTTTGTGTCAAACGATAATCCCTAAAGTATTCACATTGATCCAACATTACTCCCATTATCAAGTTGAATGGGGTTTTCTCAGGATTATCAAAGTAGTGCATAATATTTTTCACCTAACAAGCATCGAGGGTTTTAGGAGGTTCCCCATCTCCATGAGTAGCAAGTACAACTAATTTTTTGGTGTTTCATGTTCCATATCCATAAATAAAGATAGAGAACCACTTACAACAGGAAATAAAAACTATTTAGTGATAAAGCAAACAAGCACACACGAGAATATTCACCCCAGGCTATTGCTCCCTGGCAAGGGCGCCAGAAAAAGGTCTTAATAACCCACAAGTATAGGGGATCGTTTGTAGCTTTCTTTGATAAATAAGAGTGTCAAACCCAACGAGGAGCTAAAGGCAGAACAAATATTCCCTCAAGTTCTATCGACCACCGATACAACTCTACGCACACTTGAAATTTACTTTACCGGAAACAAGTATGAAACTATTTTGCAAGGATAAAACTACGTGTACTTTGCAAGAATAAAACTACTAATAAATTGCTAGGTAATAAAAGTGGATAGCTTTTGTCAACAAGAAAAGTCATTTGTCCCTAGGCAATCGATAACAAGTATCGGTAATCATTCTTGCAATTTTACATGAGGGAGAGGCATGAGCTAACATACTTTCTCTACTTGGATCATATGCACTTATGATTGGAACCCTAGCAAGCATCCGCAACTACTAAAGATCATTAGGGTCGTGAAACCCAACCATAGCATTAAGTATCAAGTCCTCTTTACTCCTATACGCCATAACCCACTTATACGCGTTTAGGCTTGCTACCTCTTAAGAAATGCGTTGGTTTTCCCTGAAGAGGAAGGGATGATGCAGCAAAGTAGCCTAAGTATTTCCCTCAGTTTTAGAGAACCAAGGTATCAATCCAGTAGGAGGCTACGCGCGAGTCCCTCGTACCTGCACAAAACTAATAAATCCTCACAACCAATGCAAATAGGGGTTGTCAAGCCCTATAAGGCCACTTACGAGAGTGAGATCTAATAGATATGATAAAGATAATATTTTTGGTATTTTTGTGATAAAGATGCAAAATAAAATAAAGGCAAAGTAAATAACAAAGGAAATAACTAAGTAGTAGGAGATCAATATGATAAAGATAGACCCGGGGGCCATAGGTTTCACTAGTGGCTTCTCTCGAGAGCATAAGTATTCTACGGTGGGTGAACAAATTACTGTTGAGCAATTGACAGAATTGAGCATAGTTATGAGAATATCTAGGTATGATCATGTATATAGGCATCACGTCCGAGACAAGTAGACCGACTCCTGCCTGCATCTACTACTATTACTCCACTCATCGACCGCTATCCAGCATGCATCTAGAGTATTAAGTTAAAAACAAAGTAATGCCTTAAGCAAGATGACATGATGTAGAGGGATAGACTCATGCAATATGAAGAAAACCCCATCTTGTTATCCTCGATGGCAACAATACAATACGTGCCTTGCTGCCCCTACTGTCACTGGGAAAGGACACCGCAAGATTGAACCCAAAGCTAAGCACTTCTCCCATTGCAAGAAAGATCAATCTAGTAGGCCAAACCAAACTGATAATTCGAAGAGACTTGCAAAGATAACCAATCATACATAAAAGAATTCAGAGAAGATTCAAATATTATTCATATATAGACTTGAGCATAAACCCACAATTCATCGATCTCAACAAACACACCACAAAAAGAAGATTACATCGAATAGATCTCCACAAGAGAGGGGGAGAACATTGTATTGAGATCCAAAAAGAGAGAAGAAGCCATCTAGCTACTAACTATGGACCCGTAGGTCTGAGGTAAACTACTCACACTTCATCGGAGAGGCTATGGTGTTGATGTAGAAGCCCTCCGTGAACGATGCCCCCTCCGGCGGAGCTCCGGAACAGGCCCCAAGATGGGATCTCGTGGATACAGAAAGTTACGGGGTGGAATTAGGGTTTTTGCTCCGTATCTGATCATTTGGGGGTACATAGGTATATATAGGAGGAAGGAGTATGTCGGTGGAGCAACAGGGGCCCCACGAGGGTGGAGGGCGCGCC
>NC_041390.1:360684980-360779383 GCF_002162155.2 Triticum dicoccoides | reverse complement strand
GCCCCCTACCTCGTGGCCTCCTGTTTCTTTTCTTGATGTAGGCTCCAAGTCTCCCAGATCATAATCTTCCTAAAAATCACATTCCCAAAGGTTTCATTCCATTTGGACTCCGTTTGATATACCTTTTCTTCGAAACCCTAAAACAGGCAAAAAACAGCAATTCTGGGCTGGGCCTCCGGTTAATAGGTTTGTCCTAAAAATAGTATAAAAGTGGATAATAAAGCCCAATAATGTCCAAAACAGTAGATAATATAGCATGGAGCAATCAAAAATTATAGATACATTGGAGACGTATCAAGCATCCCCAAGCTTAATTCATGCTCGTCCTCGAGTAGGTAAATGATAAAAACAGAATTTTTGATGCGGAGTGCTACTTGGCATAATTTTAATGTAATTATTCTTAATTGTGGTATGAATATTCAGATCCGAAAGATTCAAGACAAAAGTTCATATTGACATAAAAATAATAATACTTCAAGCATACTAACAAAGCAATTATGTCTTCTCAAAATAACATGGCTAAAGAAAGTTATCCCTACAAAATCATATAGTCTGGCTATGCTCCATCTTCACCACACAAAATATTTAAATCATGCACAACCCCGATGACAAGCCAAGCAATTGTTTCATACTTTTGGTGTTCTCTAACTTTTTCAATCTTCATGCAATACATGAGCGTGAGCCATGTACATAGCACTTATAGGTGGAATAGAATGGTGGTTGTGGAGAAGACAAAAAGGGAGAAGATAGTCTCACATCAACTAGGCGTATCAACGGGCTATGGAGATGCCCATCAATAGATATCAATGTGAGTGAGTAGGGATTGCCATGCAACGGATGCACTAAGGCTATAAGTATATGAAAGCTCAACAAAAGAAACTAAGTGGGTGTGCATCCAACTTGCTTGCTCATGAAGACCTAGGGCATTTTGAGGAAGCCCATCATTGGAATATACAAGCCAAGTTCTATAATGAAAAATTCCCACTAGTATATGAAAGTGATAACATGAGAGACTCTCTACTATGAAGATCATGGTGCTACTTTGAAGCACAAGTGTGGTAAAAGGATAGTAACATTGTCCCTTCTCTCTTTTTCTCTTTTTTTTATTTGGGCCTTTTCTCTTTTTTATGGCCTCTTTTCTTTTTTTCTTTTTTTTCGTCCAGAGTCTCATCCCGACTTGTGGGGGAATCATAGTCTCCATCATCCTTTCCTCACTGGGACAATGCTCTAATAATGATGATCATCACACTTATATTTTTCTTACAACTCAACAATTACAACTCGATGCTTAGAACAAAATATGACTCTATATGAATGCCTCCGGCGGTGTACCGGGATATGCAATGAATCAAGAGTGACACATATGAAAGAATTATGAATGATGGCTTTGCCACAAATACGATGTCAACTACATGATCATTCTAAGCAATATGACAATGATGGAGTGTGTCATAATAGACGGAACGGTGGAAAGTTGCATGGCAATATTATCTCGGAATGGCTATGGAAATGCCATAATAGGTAGGTATGGTGGCTGTTTTGAGGAAGGTATATGGTGGGTGTATGATACCGGCGAAAGGTGTGCGGTATTAGAGAGGCTAGCAAAGGTGGAAGGGTGAGAAAACTGTGTATAATCCATGGACTCAACATTAGTCATAAAGAACTCATATACTTATTGCGAAAATCAAAGTGTGATGATCATCTAGCTACTAATCCATGGACTCAACATTACTCATAAAGAACTCATATACTCATATACTTATTACAAGTTATCAAAGCAAAGTATTACGCGCATGCTCCTAGGGGGATAGATTGGTAGGAAAAGACCATCGCTCGTCCTCGACCGCCACTCATAAGGAAGACAGTCAATAAATAAACCATGCTCCGACTTCATCACATAACGGTTCACTATACGTGCATGCTACGGGAATCACAAGCTTCAACACAAGTATTTCTCAAATTCACAACTACTCAACTAGCACAACTTTAATATTACCATCTTCATATCTCAAAACAATTATCAAGTATCAAACTTATCATAGTATTCAACACACTCATAAGAAAGTTTTAGTATTAATCTTGTGTACAAAGCATATTAGGATTTTAAGAAAATTACCATGCTATTAAAGACTCTCAAAATAATCTAAGTGAAGCATGAGAGATCAATAGTTTCTATAAAACAAATCCACCACCATGCTCTAAAAGATATAAGTGAAGTACTAGAGCAAAATTATATAACTCAGAAGATATAAGCGAAGCACATATAGTATTCTAACAAATTACAAATCATGTATGGCTCTCTCAAAAGGTTTGTACAGCAAGGATGATTTTGATAAAATAACGAGCAAAGAATCAAATCATACAAGATGCTCCAAGAAAAACACATATCATGTGGCGAATAAAAATATAGCTCCAAGTAAAGTTACCGATAGAAGTAGACGAAAGAGGGGATGCCTTCCGGGGCATCCGCAAGATTTGGATTTTAGGTGTCCTTAGATTATCTTGGGGGTGCCATGGGCATCCCCAATCTTAGGCTCTTGCCACTCCTTGTTCCATAATCCATCACATCTTTACCCAAAACTTGAAAACTTCACAACACAAAACTTAAAGTAGAAAATCTCGTGAGCTCCGTTAGCGAAAGAAAATAAAAGACCACTTCAAGGTACTGTAATGAACTAATTATTTATTTATATTGGTGTTATACCTACTGTATTCCAACTTCTCTATGGTTTATAAACTATTTTACTAGCCATAGATTCATCAAAATAAGCAAACAACACACGAAAAACAGAATCTGTCAAAAACAGAACAGTCTGTAGTAATCTGTAGCTAGCGCAAGATATGTAACCCCAAAAATTCTAAAATAAATAGCTGGACGTGAGGAATTTATCTATTAATCATCTGCAAAAAGAATTAACTAAATATCACTTTCCAAATAAAAATTTAAGTAGTTATCGTGAGCGCTAAAGTTTCTGTTTTTTTACGGCAAGTTCAACAAGACTTTCCCCAAGTCTTCCCAATGGTTCTACTTGGCACAAACACTAATTAAACACAAAAAACACAACCAAAAAAGAGGCTAGATAAATTATTTATTGCTAAACAGGAGCAAAAAGCAAGGAATAAAAATAAAATTGGGTTGCCTCCCAACAAGCGCTATCGTTTAACGCCCTAGCTAGGCATAACAAGCAAGAATAGATCTAGGTATTGCCATCTTTGGTAGGCAATCCATAAGTGGCTCTCCTAATAGATTCATAAGGTAATTTAATTTTCTTTCTAGGAAAGTGTTCCATGCCTTTCCTTAATGTAAATTGGAATCTAATATTTCCTTCCTTCATATCAATAATTGCACCAATCGTTCTAAGGAGAGGTCTACCAAGAATAATAGGACATGAAGGATTGCAATCTATGTCAAGAACAATAAAATCTACGGGCACATAATTCCTATTTGCAACAATAAGAACATCATTAATTCTTCCCATAGGTTTCTTAATAGTGGAATCCGTAATGTGCAAATTTAAAGAGCAATCATCAAAATCACGGAAACCTAACAAATCACACAAAGTTTTTGGAATCGTGGAAACACTAGCACCCAAATCACATAAAGAATAGCATTCATGATCTTTAATTTTAATTTTAATAGCTGGTTCCCACTCATCATAAAGTTTTCTAGGGATAGAAACTTCCAATTCAAGTTTTTCTTCATAAGATTGCATCAAGGCATCAACGATATGTTTAGTAAACGCTTTATTTTGACTATAAGCGTGAGGAGAATTTAGCATGGATTGCAACAAGGAAATACAATCAATCAAAGAGAAATTTTCATAGTTAAATTCCTTGAAATCCATAATAGTGGGTTTAGCAACATCTAGGGTTTTAATTTCTTCAATCCCACTTTTATCAAATTTAGCATCAAGACCAACAAATTCCGAATTCTTAGAACGCCTTCTAGGTAAAGGTGGATCATATTCTGTCCCATAATTATCAAGATTCATATTGAAAAACAAAGATTTAATAGGGGACACATCAATAACTTTTAGATCTTCATCATTATTTTCATAGGAACTAGAAGAACACGCTCTTATAAAGGCATCTTTCTTAGCACGCATCCTAGCGGGTCTTTCTTTGCACTCATCAATGGAAATTTTCATGGCTTTGAGAGACTCATTGATATCATGCTTAGGCGGAATAGATCTAAGTTTCAAAGAATCAACATCAAGAGCAATTCTATAAACGTTCCTAGCCGAATCATCAATCTTAAGCAATTTTTCTTCAATCATAGCATTAAAATTCTTTTGCGAAGTAATAAATTCTTTAATATTAGATTCAAAATCAGAGGGTATCTTATTATAATTTCCATAAGAATTGTTGTAGGAGTTACCATAATTATTAGAGGGATTACTAGGATAAGGTCTAGGATTAAAATTTCCTCTATATGCATTGTTACCAAAATTGTTCCTACCAACAAAATTCACATCCATAGATTCATTATTATTCTCAATCAAGGTAGACAAGGGCATATCATTAGGATCAGAAGAAACACTCTTATTAGCAAATAATTTCATAAGTTCATCCATCTTTCCACTCAAAACATTAATTTCTTCTATCGCATGCACCTTTTTATTAGTAGATCTTTCAGTATGCCATTGAGAATGATTAACCATAATATTATCTAGGAGTTTAGTAGCTTCTCCTAATGAGATTTCCATAAAAGTGCCTCCAGCGGCCGAATCTAAAAGATTTCTAGAAGCAAAATTCAATCCGGCATAAAAAATTTGTATAATCATCCACAAATTTAAACCATGAGTAGGGCAATTACGTATCATTAATTTCATTCTCTCCCAAGCTTGTGCGACATGTTCATGATCAAGTTGCTTAAAATTCATAATATCGTTTCTAAGAGAGATGATCTTAGCGGGGGGAAATTACTTAGAGATAAAAGCATCTTTGCACTTATTCCATGAATCAATACTATTTTTAGGCAAAGACGAAAACCAAGCTTTAGCACGATCTCTAAGCGAAAAAGGAAATAGCTTCAATTTAACAATATCATTATCCACATCTTTCTTCTTATGCATGTCACCAATGTTGGGGATATCGCTTATCGGTAACATATCGGTCGACCCATGATAAGGGGTAAATCGGCCAGTTTATCGGCATATCGGCTGATTTATTGTCATATCGGTTGATTTATCGGCCGATATATCTTATCGGTCAGACACTGGTAAGCGATAAATCGAACGATTTATCGGAATATCGGAAGATATCTTGAACAGTGCATGTCACACAAATCAACGAAGCTATTTAGATGGATAGCGGCATCTTCACTAGGAAGGCCGGAAAACGGATCTTTCATGACAAGATTCAGCAAAGCAGTATTAATTTTACAAGATTCAGCATCGGTAAGAGGAGAAATTGGAGTGCTAATAAAATCATTGTTGTTGGTATTGGTGAAGTCACACAATTTAGTATTATCTTGAGCCATCATGACAAGCAAGCAAACTAACACACAAGCATACAAAAAGCAAGCAGGCAAAAAGAGGCAAATAGAGAAAGAGAGGGAGGATAGAGAGAGAGAGATGGTGAATAAAACGACAAGGGTGAAGTGGGGGAGAGGAAAACGAGAGGCAAATGGCAAATAATGTAATGCGGGAGATAAGGGTATGTGATGGGTACTTGGTATGTTGACTTTTGCATAGACCTCCCCGGCAACGGAGCCAAAAATCCTTCTTGCTACCTCTTGAGCACAGTGTTGGTTTTCTCCGAAGAGGAAGGGATGATGCAGCAAAGTAGTGTAAGTATTTCCCTCAGTTTTTGAGAACCAAGGTATCAATCCAATAGGAGGCTACGCACGAGTCCCTCATACCTGCACAAAACAAATAAATCCTCGCAACCAACGCAGATAGGGGTTGTCAAGCCCTATGAGGCCACTTACGAGAGTGAGATCTAATAGATACGATAAAGATAATATTTTTGGTATTTTTGTGATAAAGATGCAAAGTAAAATAAAGGCAAAGTAAATAACAAAGGAAATAACTAAGTAGTAGGAGATCAATATGATAAAGATAGACCCGGGCGGCCATAGGTTTCACTAGTGGCTTCTCTCGAGAGCATAAGTATTCTACGGTGGGTGAACAAATTACTGTTGAGAAATTGAAAGAATTGAGCATAGTTATGAGAATATCTAGGTATGATCATGTATATAGGCATCACGTCCGAGACAAGCAGACCGACTCCTCCCTGCATCTACTACTATTACTCCACTCATCGGCCGCTATCTAACATGCATCTAGAGTATTAAGTTAAAAATAGAGTAACACCTTAAGCAAGATGACATGATGTAGAAGGATAGACTCATGCAATATGAAGAAAACCCCATCTTGTTATCCTCGATGGCAACAATACAATACGTGCCTTGCTGCCCCTACTGTCACTGGGAAAGGACACCGCAAGATTGAACCCAAAGCTAAGCACTTCTCCCATTGCAAGACAGATCAATCTAGTGGGCCGAACCAAACTGATAATTTGAAGAGACATGCAAAGAGAACCAATCATACATAAAAGAATTCAGAGAAGATTCAAATATTATTCATAGATAGACTTGATCATAAACCCACAATTCATCGGTCTCAACAAACACACCGCAAAAAGAAGATTACATCAAATAAATCTCCACAAGAGAGGGGGAGAACATTGTATTGAGATCCAAAAAGAGAGAAGAAGCCATCTAGCTACTAACTATGGACCCGTAGGTCTGAGGTAAACTACTCACACTTCATCAGAGAGGCTATGGTGTTGATGTAGAAGCCCTCCATGAACGATGCCCCCTCCGGCGAAGCTCTGGAACAGGCCCCAAGATGGGATCTCGTGGATACAGAAAGTTACGGCGGTGGAATTAGGGTTTTTGCTCCATATCTGATCGTTTGGGGGTACGTAGGTATATATAGGAGGAAGGAGTACATCGCTGGAGCTACAGGGGGGGCCACGGGGGTGGAGGGCGCGCCTGGGGGGGGGGGGTAGGCGCACCCCCCTACCTCATGGCCTCCTGTTTCTTTTCTTGACGTAGGGTCCAAGTCTCCCAGATCATAATCTTCCTAAAAATCACATTCCCGAAGGTTTCATTCCCGAAACCTTAAAACAGGCAAAAACACTACAATTCTGGGTTGGGCCTCTGGTTAATAGGTTAGTCCCAAAAATAGTATAAAAGTGGATAATAGAGCTTAATAATGTCCAAAACAGTAGATAATATAGCATGGAGCAATCAAAAATTATAGATATGTTGGAGAGGTATCAAGGCTGTTGTCACCCCCGCAACACTAACAATAAGCAAACCATGAACATATTGCAACACCCTACAACGGGTCCCCTCACATTTGCGCGAGACGGAGTGCACTGTAGGACAACACCATAAATAAAGTATACAATCGTACCAACCAAGATCATGATTAACCCACAGGACAAAACGGATCTACTCAAACATCATAGGATAACCATAGATCATTGGGAAATAATATATGGAGTTGAGCACCATGTTTAAGTAGAGATTACAATGGGGAGAAGGGGTGTTACACCACTACATAGAGGGGGAGAAAGGTTGTGTTGATGGTAGCAAGATTGTAGATGTAGATCGTCGTCATGATCCTTGCCCCGGCGGCACTCCGGCGCCACCGGGAGAGAGGGGGAGAGAGCCCCCCTTCTTCTTCTTCCTTGCCCCCCCCCTAGATGGGAGGCGAGTTCCCCCTCTGTTCCATGGTCTTCATGGTGGCGGAGGGACTTGGATCTCCCTCTCTGTTCTCTTCTATTTCACGTTCCCCATATCTGACCGAAAACCATTTCTTATATTCCGAGAGATCCGTAACTCCGACTGCGCTGAGATTTTAACACGATTTTTTCTGGATATAAGCTTCCTTGTGCCCGAAGTAGAGTTCCAACTGACGTTTGAGGAAGGCACAACCCACCACCACGCGCCAAGGGCCTGGGGCGTGCCCTGGTGTCTTGTGGGTTGTGTGGGCCTCCGTTTGCGGTGATTCCAACTCCCAAAAATCACATATATTCCAAAATAATTCTTTGTAAAAATTTATTGCAGTTCAACTTCATTTGATATGGATTTTCTACGAGACAAAAACATGAAAAAATAGAAACTGGCACTAGGCACTGGATCGATAGGTTAGTCCAAATAAATCATATGAAATGTTGCCAAAAGTATGTGAAAGTTGTATAATATTGGCAAGAAACACTCAAAAATTATAGATACGATGGAGACGTATCACCCAACCTCAAGTACTTTTGTGTGTTCGGTTGTAAGTGTTTCATTCTCAAGAAAGGTGTTCGTTTGTCTAAATTTGAGGCTAGAGCTCATGAGGGCATATTTGTTGGCTATGCTACAAACTCTCATGCTTACCATGTCCTAAACAAGTCCACATGACTCATTGAGGAGACATGTAACATGGAGTTTGATGAGTATAACGGCTCCCAAGTGGAGCAAAGTGGTACTTTGTGATGCAGGTGATGAAATTCCTCCCCAGGCCATAAGAAGAATGGGTGTTGGTCATATCCTACCCATTGAGGAACCCCTTGTGGCCGAAGGAGAAGGACAATGTTCCACTCAAGTGGAACCATCACCAAACCAAGACCCACACATTTCTGAAGAACAAAGTGAAGGCCCTAAACCAAATGAACAAGATTAAGGGCAAGATCAACCTCAAGATGGTGGTGAACCACCAAGTGATGCCTAAGATCAAGTTATTTCCACCGAGCAAGTTCAAGATCAAGAGCAAGCTCAAAATCAAGAACAAAATCAAGACGACGCTCAAGATGATCAAGTTACCGCTCCTCAACTCTCTCTTGAGGAGGAATTGGAGCGTCGTGCCGCCAAGGTTGCATCCAAGCTCACTACCAAAGATCATCTCATGAAGAATGTGTTTGGAAGCTTAAGAAAGGGGGTAAGAACTCATAGACAATTAGCAAACTATTGTGAACATCACACGTTTGTTTCTTGTGTTGAACCCCAAAAGGTCTATGAGGCGCTCGAGCATCCAGATTGGCTTAATGACATGCATGAAGAACTCAACAACTTCGAGCACAACAAGGTGTGGAGATTGGTGCCCAGGACAAAGGAGAACCATAATGTTATTGGAACCAATTTGACATTCAAGAACAAGCAAGATGCTCACGGGATTATCATTCACAACAAGGCTCGTTTGGTGGCATAAGGCTACTCCCAAGTCGAGGGTATCGACTATGATGAAACCTTTGCTCCCATTTCCCGTCTTGAATCTATTCGTTTGTTGATTGCTTATGCTTCTCATCATAACTTCAAGTTGCAACAAATGGATGTGAAGATTTCTTTCTTAATGGTCATATTAATGAGTTGGTGTATGCCAAACAACCCCTGGGGTTTGAGGATCCCGATTTCCTCAATCATGTGTACCAACTCGATAACACACTCTATGGCCATAAACAAGCCCCACGTGCGTGGTATGAGCACCTTACCAAGTTGTTGCAAGATCGTGGATTTGAAATTGGGCAAATCGACCCCACTCTTTTTACTAAGAAGGTCAAAGGGGAGTTGTTTGTATGCCAACTCTATGTTGATGATATTATCTTTGGTTCTCCTAACAAAGCTTTCAATGATGAGTTTTCCGCTCTCATGACCTCGAAGTTCAAGATGTCCATGATGGGAGAGTTGAAGTTATTTCTTGGGTTAGAAATCAAACAAAGAAGAGAAGGAACCTTCATCAACCAAGCCAAATACATGCAAGACATGCTCAAGAGATTCAAGCTAAGTGATGTCAAGCCGGCTTCTACTCCAATGCCCGTCAAATGCCAACTTGACATGGATCCCAATGGTAAAGCGGTGGATCAAAAGGTATATCATTCTATGATTGGCTCCTTGCTTTAACTTTGTGCATCTAGACCGGATATCATGTTGAGTGTGGGAATTTGTGCACGACTTCAAGCCTCACCTAAGGAAAGCCAATATGTGGTGGTCAAGCGAATCTTTCAATATTTGGCTCATACCCCAAGCTTTGGCTTATGGTACCCTAGAGGAGCAAACTTCAATCTTGTGGGGTTCTCGGATTCGGATTAGGCGGGAAACAAAGTGGATAGGAAGTCAACCTATGGAGGGTGCCAATTTCTAGGTTACTCTTTGGTGAGTTGGTCTTCTAATAAGCAAAGTTGTGTGTCTCTCTCCAACACCGAAGCAGAGTATGTGGCCACCGGTAGTTGTTGTGCTCAACTTCTATGGATGAGGCAACCTTTAAAGGATTATGGTGTCATTTGTGACAAAGTGCCTCTTTGGTGTGACAATGAAAGTTCCATCAAAATTTCTCTCAACCCGGTGCAACACTTCAAGACAAAGCATATTGATATTCAGTATCACTTTATCCGGGATCACATTAGGCGAGGGGATATTGACCTCAACTATGTCAACAGTCATGATAACCTTGCAGATATTTTCACGAAGACTTTGGATGAAGCAAGATTTCACGAGTTAAGGCATGAGCTAAATATCATTGATTTGAGCAATGTGGCTTGAAACTTTACACACCCCACCATACACATATTGATGTCTTGTTTAGGTGTAGGCATGGACATATGGGGAGTGTTGTTCCCTCAATGAACTCCTCCTCCCCCCATTCTGCATAAATGGATCAACTCTTTCACATTAGCCATTATTGATGGTACTTGTGCTTCACAGACAAGTTTTGGTCATGGGCCCAAGGTTACAATCTTCGCGGTGCCATACCAATTGACTCAAATATAGGTGGCCTCGGCCACCACCCTCCTTTGAGAGGTGCTTGTTCGAGTAGTTTACTTAGGGTGTTGTTTGTGCTTTGAGTTACTCCAAGTTGCTCTTGGTTTTCTTTTCTTTCGAACTTGGAGTATCTCTTCCCTATGATGTCCTTTTGAGTCTCCATCCCAAGCCTATCTCTATGATTCAACAACCCTAGTCTTGCATAAGCCATTTTTTTCTTGTTCTGGGTTGTTCTATCTCCATGTCGGCGGTACTACTACTGTGAGGGAGCGGTACTACCGCTCCAAGCGGTGCTACCATTCCGTCCAGCGGTACTACCGCTCATGCAGTACTACTAGGCCTCCCGCCCGGCAGTAGTATCAGGGTGGTACTACTGCTATCCCTAGCGGTACTACCGCTTAGTGGGATGTTGTGGGGGTAAGTATCGGGCAGGGCAAGTTCTAACTCCCCCTTACCCTTTCACTCTCCCTCCCCATGCCTCTCCCTCACACAGGCGACAAAGAACTGCCATGGCCAGTGCTCCAGCTGCCTGATTCCATGCCGTGTTCAATGGTTCCACTTGGTGGAGTCCTTCCCCACCACCTCCTCTCGCCATGGAACCCGATATTGACCCCATTCGTTGTTCCTACGGTTCTATCCTTTGAATCTAGGCTTCTAGGGCAATGCATGTTGGTTTCTCGATTTTTGGCTAAATCGGGGCTTGAGTAGGACGTTGAATGACTGCTAGATAGGAGGATTGAAGGTTTAGTTGTCGGATTTCAGGTTCCGGCAAAACCCTTAAGGTTCGAACTCTGGGGTGTGCACGAAGATCTCTCCTTCCCCCAAGCTCACTCACTCACCACAATCTCAAAGCTCAGCTCGTCGAACTCGAAGAACAAGGGACACAAGAGTTTATACTGGTTCGGGCGACCGATGTGGTGTAATACCCTACTCCAGTGTGGTGTGGTGGATTGCCTTGTAGGCTTAGGATGAACAAGTACAAGGGAAGAACAGCCTCCTGAGGAGAGGTGTTCTTAAGCTTGGTGAGCTGGTGCGTATGAGGGTGGAATGGATCCGATCGAGCCCCCTTCCTATGGTGGAGGCTAGTCCTATTTATAGAGGCCCTGGTCCTCTTCCCAAATATTAGGCAGGAAGGGATCCCAGAACGGCCAATTTGAAGGGGGACAACTAGTACAAGCTATCCTGACAAAAGGTGGTCTTTGCCTGCCAAAGGCTCTGGTGGTGACGCCGCCGTTGGCTCCGTGATGACCTTCGTCATGCCGTCCTGCTGGTCTTGGTCTCGTTGCACCGATATGGAAACCTTTGCCTGATGCCTCGGGGCTCCTCGCCTGCGCCTGCTCCTTTGGCACCAAAGAGGCAACTGGTGTTGTGCGCTCGTTGGCACCCGCCTGGCCTTGGTCATCATGGCTTATGTCACGGGAACCTCATGAGGGGGCCCTCACCTTGATCTCTCTGCTCCTCGTGAGCCAGTCTAGTGAGGCTGCCCCTGAGGAGGTCTTGTGTCATCCGCCTCGCGAGGGTCTTCAGTGTTTTTTGGTGAAGATGGGTCATACCAGGCTGCTAGAGGAGCCACGCCGTGGTCCGCAAGCAGGCAAGTCTGGGGACCCCCGTTCCCAGAACACCGATAGTAGCCCTCGGTCCCAAGGCATGCTCGGACTTGGCTTCGAGACAAAGCCAAGGGGCAACTGTGGAGCGTTGCGGGCCCCAATCGCCTGCGGCCTTGATTGACGGATGGCGACACACGGGACGTGGGCGTCTCCGCTTCCCCACGCTGCCTCGGCAACGGCCTGATTTGACGAGTCCCTTGTGCATGAAAAAAAGCCATCATTACCTGCGATCGTGGGGGTCGTCGATTGGCCTTCTCCCGCTATAAATGGGGAGGGGGCGGAGCCTCCGTCGCCCATCTCTTCCCCCGTTCTACTTGCTTCTTCTTCCTTGCATCGCTGCGTCATCCATGGCACCGATACAGAGTTTTTTTGCTGCCAAGAAGGAAAAAGCCCCCGGTGAAGAGCTTGGGCCTCTCCCGCCAAAGAAGAGGCTTTCCCGCCCTCGTGATGTCATTTTAAGGCCGGAGGTGTCGAGGCCTTGGCACGAACGGCCTCCCCCCGGCTATCCGTTGCGCTTGTATGCCCAAGCAGCGGACTCCGGAGGAGGAGGCAGGGACCGATGCCCCTCGCGCCATGGCCGCAATGCCCGTGCAGTGGTGGCGCATGCCTTCGCCCCGCGAACCGACGCAGAGGGCTCCTCGTGTGAACTCGTGGTGTGGGCAGCGATGCCTCCGCGTACATGGATCCGGTTCCTGCCGTTCTTCTCTGCCAAAATACCTTCGAGGGGTCCCCTCGAGCTATGGTTGCAGCACGCTGAGTGCGACGCACCGGCGACGGGGGAGGAGGTTCAGGTCGTCTCCTCGGGCAAGATTTTCATGACCCACGGATGGGGTGAGGTCGCCGGGTTTGTCGTGCGGAGGGCACCCTTGCCATCCATTTCGAATAAGATGGTGCCTCCACGATGTTGTTCAAGGTCTTTGATGAGGAAGGCCGCCGCCTGGAGTGCTAGCCTGGAGGGGGTCATCAGGACGGCACATCGGCAGGAGTCGGGCCTGCCGCTGGCCTAGCTAGCAGTTCCTCCAGTAGCAGCAAGGGCGCTTGGGAGTCTAGCGACTCTCCTGAGCCCTACGAGACTCCAGAGATGAGTGACGACAGCTACGTGCCCCTGAGCTCTCACCGTGCCCAGAGCGCGGCTACAGCATCTGCCGCTGCCATCGATGATATGGATGGGGTTGGCATCGGCCTCCCATGGCACACTATTGATGATGGTGTCGGTGGCGTTGATGCTTGTACGTAGGGCTCTTAGAAACCTTCTTCTTTTGTTCCCTGCGAGGAATCCAGACGAACCCCATGGGGCGTGTAAAGGATCTGTGGTGCCCTTTGGTTAATATTGTCCTTATTATGAAGATGTACGACTGCATGTCCTGCTTCGGCTCAGTCCCCCCTTTCCAACCTTGCGGTAGCTTGGTGCTCTACACCGACAGGTCCCAGTCCCCAGGCAGGCTGCAGCCATCGCTGGTATGCCAGGTCGCAATGCCATGGTCAAGGCCAGGAGGTGAGCGGCCTGAGGTCCAGTAAAAGCTCCTGAGGCGCGATGCTCAAGAGGTCCCCTTTAGCGCGCAAGCAGCTACCTAAGGATGGGAAATGAAGGCGGCATCGCTGTAGCAAGGTTGCAAGAGATGGGAATCCTATGCCGCAGCGCTTGGCTGACCCGAGTGCGAAAACATATCTTAGCGGTCCAGACTCGATTCCTTGTGTGGCACCAGGCTCGTGCGTCAATGGCCATAGTGCCGGGTTAGGTCCGTGTAAGCTTTCCCTTGTTTACCATGCTCTTCCGTGTGCTCTACGTCCTCGGGTCCCAACCCTCGACCGAGCTCAGCCACCGCTGGTATGCCAGGTCACGATGCCATGGTCAAGGCCAGTGGGTGAGGGCTGGGGAGCCAGTAAGGGCTCCTGAGGCGCGATGCTCAGGTGCCCCCCCTTTAACGCTCAAGCGAATTGCATGGGAAAAGAAGGAGCCCACGGTACCGCCCACGGTCATCCTCGGGAGGTTCCTGCAGGTTAGTCGGAGAGAGAGAGCATAGCCCATGGTCGCGCTATTACCCAGCTACTGATCGCTCCACGAGAAGATGAAGGCACTGAGGATCTGATGAGATGACGTGTGTGGAGCGGGCCGCAAGCCAGAGCTCGATCTCTTATATTTATCAGTGTTGCAGGGACGGACCTGAGCACAAGCGTCGTGCCAGTATGTGGAGTTTTCGCCATGGGGTAAATAGGAGATTGGTCAGCAATGCAGGATGCCGCGAGATGTAATCAAGCAAACGATAGCCGTAAGAGAACCACGCAAGGAGATAAGCTAGTTCACATAGATGTAAAGACGATACATGCCACTGGGACGGACCCGAGCAGCCTAGGGATCATGCAGCCCGAGGGGCGCCCCAAGCGGAGTAAGCTAAAGATGCAGAAAGATACATGCCGTAGGGGCAAGCCCATGCGACTTGGGGATAATGCAGCCCGAGGGGCGCCCCCAAATGAATGAACTGGAAAGAGTCACCTGATAACGCTGCCGGAGTGGTGTTGGGGTAGCTGATGATGCGTGCCGAAGAGTCACTCCTCACGAGCCAGTAGGGCCCTGAGCCTCAGGAGGCTCTAGGGGCTCGGGTGGTTCCTTGAGGACCGTCGCCATTTCCGCCAGGACTGCGTGGTGCCTGGCCTTCTGGCCACCAGGATGCTCCGTAGATGATGCTGGTGGGTGACAACCGCGCTCGGCAAGCCATACGGCATGCGAACATAGTTGTGAGGTGGGCCCTCACACCGGCTAGTGTGCGAAGGCTAGAAGAGCTCCTGAGATGCGGCCGTATTGAGCCCTGGAATGTCGACACAGGCGCGCATCCCGCCATCCTCACCAGGATGTGGAGCTGCGTCGAGTGGTGGGTGGCGGTCGCCACGTATGGTCCTTGCTTCTTGAAGCTCCTAGGTTGCCTGGGTGATGAACTCCTGAGCACCTGGCGCACCTTGCCTTGTGCCCTCTTGAGGGAAACGTGCAGCGAAGCACGCCTCCACGTGGTGCCCGAGCGCCTCCCTCATGACATTGGCTAGGTCTGAGGCCCTCTAGAAGAGAGCCCCCGAGCCTTCCTATGTGAGGGAAGGAGGCGCACTAGGTGTGGGCACGGATCCTGAGGAGGTGCCGCTGGAGATGTCGCTCTCCTGATGACCTGTACAGAGTAGTTGCTTCTTCTTCTTTGGGATGGCCTCAGGAGGGTATGGGGTGCCTGCGTTGTCTGGATCTTCAATCGCAGCGGCTTGGAAGGCGCGCTCAAGGGAGCATACCGCATCTCTTTCTTTGCAGGGGACCATGATGATGCCTCCACTCCCCGGCATCTTGATGACGTTGTAGCCGTGGTGGGTCACCGCCATAAACTTGACCAATGCTGGATACCTAAGGATGGCGTTGTACGCAGTAGGATGTGGGCGATGTCGAAGTCGATGAGCTCGGTGCGTTAGTTGTCGCGCTGACCTAAGGTGACAGGGAGGTGGACCTACCCTATCGGGGTGGTGGAGCCGTCGGTCACTCCTGAGAAAGGCTTGGTAGGTTGCAGCTGGTCGTAGGGCACTTGAAGGTTGTCGAACGTTTTGACGGACAGGACATTGAGCCCTGCGCCACCGTCGATGAGGGTCTTGGTGACTTGGACGTTGTTGATGACGGGTGAACAGAGCATCGGGAGGACGCCGATGGTTGCTGCGGATGTGTATTTCCTTGAGGGCAGATCTTCGCGGGCTCACGAGGCTTGGGGCTCCTGAGGAGTTTGCTAGTCTGCCCGAGAGGGCCTCGCGAGGAGCGAGCGCCAGTCATGGCAGGGTGCGCGTGCAGTGTGTGTACGCAATGCTCAGCCCCCGCTCCCGAGTTACTCGGAATGGGGGAGGTGGCAGACGCAAACCACAAAACAACGCACGAATCCAGAAAACTCGCGAAATTAATACGAACGAGAAAAGACGCCCCCCGCGATTGCCAATGAAAATACGACTTCAAATTCAAATCCAAAGGTTGCAAATTGAGCTACAGAAAAAAGTGGTTGAAAACAAAAGGCCGCGTCCGGCACCTATCTAGTCTTCTTGTCTTCTCACCAGCACGGAGACTAGTGCCTTTGTCAACCGTGAGCTTAGTCGTTGGGGGACAGTGTCGACGACCAGCGCGGGGCATGGTGCTTCCACTAGGACGTGGGCGGGAGCACCCGAGGCCTGAGGGCGGCTCTCCGGGGACTCCGGGGCGTGTACAGCCCCACTCATTATTACGTGAGAGTGTCACGGGCGGAGACCTTCACAGGCACCAGCCTTGCTTCATATCGCTAGACGAGGGCCCCACCTTGCGCCACCCTCGACCACCGTTGGGGCGTCCGGAAACCAGGACGTGGCCAAGGGGCAGAGGGGATGCCAGTGGCGTCCTCGGCGACCATGGTCCCTCTGCTAGGGGGAGGGCTTGCCGGCGCCTCCCAGGCGGAGGACCTACCTCCAGGCGACGCCTTGCCCCGCGTGACATGGGGGTGGGCCTTGCTCCGGACCCCTTCCGCGCAGCCCCCAGTGCACCACCCCTCGTTGGGGTGGGGCCGCAGCGCTGGGGGCGCCGTCTGCCGACACGGCCTGGTCCACCTGCGATCCATGGTTAGTGTAAGCCTGCTCCTGAGTTATCAGCGGTACCCTGTGATGGTTGCCGTCGGCGGGGTCGGCGAGGCTCCTGGGTGGCTCATAGAAGGCCTCGGCTTCCAACATCTCTTCTTCCCAGCCCGGCTCGTGGAACGTTGTCACAACCCTAGAATATGTAAGTGAAATAGTTGCATCTGCACTCATGCATCATGTCTAAAATTTCTGAAAGTTGAATTGAGGTTTGTTGAAACCCTCAGAAATCAGTTCAAAAATAATCAACATTTAATTCTCATCAAATGAGTCCAAGGAAATGTTCCTGTTACTCTGTGAAAATATTGGTAAGAGGTAAAATTCAAACCAATATTTTTGGAATCATAGAAATATTTATTTTGGGCCTTTGAATTAAATCAATGACATATTTGAGTTGGATTTATTTCTGTTATATAAGAAATAAAGTTCAAATATTTTTTGTAAGTTGCCTGTGACCTTGGACTAGTTTCTGAGCTCACATAACAATTTACATAAAGTTTAAAAATGATTAGATGTTTTAAATCAAATCAAAACAAAATACAGAGAAATAGAAAAGAGAAATAAAAGACAGAAAGCAGAGAGAGAGAGAGAGAAACCCACCTGGACCTTACCTGGTGGCCCAGCTAGCGGCCCAGCCCACCTGACCACGCCCTCCTGTCGTCTTCCTCCTTGCTAGGAGGATTAGCGCGTGTGCCCGGCGCGTAGTCGCCGCACGCCGGCCACCTCCACCCTGCCTGCTTCTCCTCTCGACGGTCTAGACGCTCTGGTGGCGCCACACTACTCCCCCCGAACCCCCTCGTCCTCGACGCGCTCACTTTCCCCTCCTCTGCTATCTCCCCGCAGCGTGCCCGAGCGCCTCGTAGTGCGCCGCCCCTCGCGGACGTACCCACCGTGCTCCTCACGATCACCCGAAGTGCCCAGGAGCTCTGCCTTGACCACCTCTTCCTCCTCGCTGAGACACGCGAGTTGGGAAGCCCTGTTTTGTCCTAAACGCCATAGTCTTCTTCTGCACGATCCGGTGATTGCCGTTGCTGCTCTGTCGTCTGTAGGCCTTCCCCGAGCCCGCCAAGCACTTCAATCGACGCGCTGTGAGCCTCCGGTCATTTTCCCCCTAACGTTGCGTCCTTTTGCACACCGTAGCCGTCGTGTTCATCGAGGCCGAAGCTCACCTCCGCCCGAGCTCGTCATCGGCGTCAGTCCGGTGACCCCTTTGGTCATGCTAGCATGCCCAACAGCCTTGTTAGCACGTGCAGCTGCCATATATGCCAAGCAACACACACCTTGCTCACCATAGCGACGAATCCGTCGATGCCCTTCGCTCTAGTCGCCACTGACCTCGATGCCGTCGTTGTTTCCGGCGTCCCCGTGTCCAACCACTTGCACCACTGGATGCAATAGCTCCCCAGCTACGCGTAGCATGCCTCCGCCGTTGATTTGGTCACCGGAGGACCAAATCTGAGGCCATCCGCCGTCTCTGGCCTCGCTGGCGACGAGCCATGGGCCATGTACAGCGGGTATGACCCCGCTGACCAGGGGCTTGACCTCCTCTGGCTGACTAACATGTGGGCCCAGGCCCCTGACTAATTAGTGTTATGTTTAAATTAGTGTTAACTAGCAAAAGAGCCCGTGCGTTGCAACGGGAGAGAAAACATAACACACGCTCTTAACTCAACAACCATCACTCAAGACCACAATAGGTCCATCTTCTTTATTTTTGTGAAGCATCATATTTGTGTTGCCGCTTATCCTCCTTCTCACCCTCGTCGGCGATGTCCTTGGTGTTCACACAAAACAACAAAAAACGCGTGTTTAATATGGTTAATCCTAAGACGTCTCTCTCTCCCTCTCTCTCTCTCTCTCGCTCGCTTTCTCTCACTCTCGCGATGAGAAATCTGTTGTTTTCCCCTGCGACACTTTTCAGAGGTATGCATGTGTAGTTATCAATGTTTTATTTTCCGTATATGGTTATAGTGGGGTGTTTATTTGCAATCCAGATCACGACCTGTATGAAAAAACCGAATCTTGCGCTACAAATTATAAGTTTGCTTCCATAACAATATTTTAAAAATATTTAACAGGTAAAATTAACATCATATTTAGATTCCACATATTTTTATAATAAAATTACATATATAATATGTTAAAATCGAAGTTACGGTTTAAAAGATACAGATAATTTGGAAAATCATTTGGTTTGACTCAAATATATTCCATAATAATATTTAAAAATACTTAACAGGTAAAAATAATCTGATATTCATATTCTACATATTTTTCTAATCAAATTTCATATATAACATGTTCAAATGAGAGTTACGGTTTAAAAGATATGGATGATTTTAAAAAGCATTTGTTTGACTTAAATATGATCCGCGGATGAATTATCTAAAACATTAGGGTTTTTTTAGAAAAATGTGAAATAACGGTTGGGGTGTGACTTAAATCTAGACGACGGGTTGATTTCAAGAAAAGACAGGGACTTTTGTGTAAAATACAAAAATAATGATTCGTTTTAACTTAAAACAGGACTGCGGGTTGAATTCTCTGAAATAGAGGGACTTTTCTGAAAAAATGCCATGACGGACGAAAGAAACCCAATTTGCTTTATTATTAGGTAATGTTGAACTTAGTTAATTAGTTGAGACACTGACGTGCGGGGCCCACTGTTTGGTTTGACCTGGACCGCCCCTGTTGACTTGCTGACATCACACCGACGTCATGCTGACGCAGTTAACCATTTTCTGGATTGAAAATAATCCAGATAATTCCAAAAAATGTTCAAAACTTTAAAAAATCATAGAAATTAAACCGCAACTCCAAATGAAATAATTTATATATGAAAAATTATCAAAAAAATCCAAAGAATCTGTTCATGGTATTTTCATGCATGTTTGAACAACTTATACATCCTGATCAGGTCGAATCAATTAAATGACATTTAAATAACCACATGTGGAGTCTGAATTTGAATCTTGGAATCAAACCAACTCCACTTAACCTGTTGCTAGTTGCATTAGCTGAAATCACAACATATTGACATGTCATGATGATGCATCATATTGTGCGTTGCATTGATTGTGGTCCTTCTGTGTTTCTGGTGGTTGTTCCCTCTCGATAAACGTGTTCCAACGATGAGTTCGATGACACCGATGAAGAGCTATACTATCTTCAGAAGTGCCAGGCAAGAAAAACCCCTTGTTCATTCTGATACAATCCCACTCTCTCACTCCTGCTCTCTTTTACTGCATTAAGACAACAATGATTCATCTGTTATATGTTGTGGTAGTTGAACCCCTTTTCCTCTGCATGACCTGTCATTGCCACAGTAAATAGATGAAACCCACTAGCATGAGTAGGAGTTGTTTGAGCCCTGATGAGCCTACTCATTCATGCTTGTTTGTCATGCCTGCTACTGCTTAGAGTTGAGTCAGGTCTGATTCATCGGGGATGAATTGGAATGGTGATGGACATGTCCTACTGTGTGTGAGCTAAGTGTGTGAACACAATTTGGTAAAGGTAGCGATGAGAGGCCATGTAGGAGTACATGGTGGGTTGTCTCATTGAAACTATCCTCAGGAACTGAGTTCTGTGTTTGTGATCCATGAACAGCTACTACCACGCGTTGGGCCCGAAACCAATGGACGCTCTCGACTTATTAACTACCCATGTCCTCTGTCCGGGAGTTGCAAGTAGTTTCTGGTATTTGTAGTATGCTAGAGGCCATGCGCAGCGCTGACCTGAGGGTTGGGCTGTGATGCGGTAGGCATGTGGCACGGTGTACCGGGACGCCTGTTTGGTGCCGCGGGAACCCTGCACACATCGTTCGGGGCCGTATGTGGAAACCTCGGCTGGACTCCTTATGGATGGAACCTGAATAGGCGATAAACCTGGACTAGGGACTTGTGTGGTTAGTAAGGTCATGGCCGACACCCTCGCCAGGCTTCCGCTTGAAAGTTGCCGAGATACATGACGTGTACATGGCGGTAAGTGGCGAGAGCGTGTGTGAAGAAGTACACCCCTGCAGGGTTAACGTCATCTATTCGAATAGCCACGTCCGCAGTAAAGGACCTCTGGGTTGCCTATACAGTTCATAGACAAGTGAAAGTGGATACTCTAAAATGCGCAAGATAGGCGTGAGTGCTATGGATGGCGTTCTCGTAGGGAGACGGGAGTAGATCCATAGTGGTGTATTGATTGGTGAATATGTGGACTCGTGTGTGCCACCTCAAAAGAGTTACTTGCAGTTGTAGTTTAGGTTAGCCACTGAGTCAAAGCTGGCTTGCTGTAGTTAAAATCCACTACCTCTTTGTTGATACTAATGCATATGTAGATAGTTCTGATGTAAGTCTTGCTGGGTACATTTGTACTCACGTTTGCTTAATTTATGTTTTTGTAGAGAGACTTCAGTATCACTAGTAGTTTCGCGTGGACTTCGATGTTTAGCTTGTTACCTCAGCTACGATCTTGTACCCTTTGGAGGGTCTTGTAGATAGATAGGCTTACTAGCCTTCTCTCTTTTCAGATGTCCGTACTCAGACATGTTTATGCTTCCGCATGTGCTTGCTGCTTGTATGACTTGAATGCTGGGTCATCAGACCCATGTTTGTAATATCTGGCTCCTCAGAGCCTAATGAATAAATACTTTGAGTCGTAGAGTTTTGTTGTGATGCCATGTTGTATTTGCACATATTAAGCATATTGTGTGTATGTTATTGAAATGCTTGGTATGTGTGGGATCCGACAACCTAGTTGTTTATTCTTGGTAGCCTCTCTTACAAGGAAATGTCTCCTAGTGATTCCACTGAGCCATGGTAGCTTGCTACTGCTCCGGAACACTTAGGCTGGCCGGCATGTGTCCTTCTTTGTTCCTATGTCTGTCCCTTCGGGGAAATGTCACGCATTGTTCCTTTAAGTCCTTGTAGCTTGCTACGACTTGGGTTCATACGTTGATGACCGACACGTTCGTTGTTGGGTCATGTATGCCTGTCCTTGTAAGTTAGTGCCACTTTGGGTTCACGACTAGTCATGTCGGCCCGGGTTCTCTGTCATATGGATGCTAGCGACACTATCATATACGTGATCCAAAAGGCGCAAATAGTTCCGGGCCAGGTAAAGTGGCACCCGTGGGAATACCATGCGTGAGGCCGCAAAGTGATATGATGTGTTACATGCTAGATCAGTGTGACTTAGGATCGGGGTCCTGACAAACGTGCAGGGGTCGTCCTCTGGCGCGTACTCCTGATTCACCATGCGGGCACATAGGCTTCCTGGGCTGCCTTGCCGGAACCTCCGCCAAGGCACCCCGCGCCCCACGCCGCCGAGCCCCGCGTGCCTTCCTGGTGGCTATTGGGTGGCACTCGATTGGGACCGTGAGGAACAACGCCCACACCCACGCCACCTAGGGAAGGCGGGGCGCGGCCGAGTGTCCGACACTGCTGGTCATACCAACGCTGGCAGGCCCTCCTGGTGCACCTAGGAGCACGCGGGCGCAACGAGGCCCGTCGTGTGACCTGGCCACAACTTGAGATGTGAGTAGTGAGCAGAAAGGCGGTGTACCCTGGCCGCAGCATCTAATAGCTCAGCGACGCATTCCAGCAGCACGTCGCGACCACTCTCCATCAGCCGGCACCGCGGCAGCTCCCGCACCACCACGAGCGTGGCTCGCATGTTCGCATGTTCCTGTCGAGTGTGTGGTGCCATTGTTGCTGCGTAGCTTCTGGATCTTGTGGTGGCCCGCGCGCGCCGCAGCGTGAGGGCGGCGGACGTCGATCTGCGCTGCCCGCATCCGCGGGTGTTGGGCGGCGCACAGGCCGCCTGGAGTGCGGAGTTGAGTTCTTCTGGAACGGATGGAGGTGCTCGAGCTGGCCAGGCTTCCCAGCGGTCGGCCTGGGCCCTCGGATCGTTAGACATCGGAGATGCGGGGCAACGGTGGATCGGTCGATGGGGAAGAAAACCTCGGCGCACCCCTACCTGGTGCGCCAAATGTCGGATTTCGGGTTCCGGCAAAGCCCTTAAGGTTCGATCTCTAGGGTGCGCACGAAGATATCTCATTCCCCCAAGCTCACTCACTCACCACGATCTCAAAGCTCATCTCGTTGAACTTGCAGAACAATGGACACAACAGTTTATACTGGTTTGGGCCACCGATGTGGTGTAATATCCTACTCTAGTGTGGTGCGGTGGATTGCCTTGTAGGCTTAGGATGAACAGGTACAAGGGAAGAACAGCCTCCTAACGAGAGGTGTTCTTAACCTCAGTGAGCTGGTGCGTATGGGGTGGAATGGATCCGATGGAGCCCCCTTCCTATGGTGGAGGCTAGTCCTATTTATAGAGGCCCTGGTCCTCTTCCCAAATATTAGGCGGGAAGGGATCCCACAATGGGACAGCTAGTACAAGCTATCCTGACAAAAGTTTGTCTTCGCGTGCCAAAGGCTCTGGTGGTGACGCCGTTGTGGGCTCTGTGATGACCTCCGTCCTGCCGTCCTGCTGGTCTTGGTCTCGTTTCACTGATATGGAAACATTTGTCTGATGGCTCGGGACTCCTCGTCTGCACTCTCCTTTAGCATCAAAGAGGCAATTGGTGCTCTACGCCCGCTGGCGCCCGCCTGGCACCCACCTGGCCTTGGTCGTCATGGCTTACGTCACGGGAACCTCATGAGGTTCCCCTCACCTTGATCTCTCCGCTCCCCACGAGCCAGCCTAGTGAGGCTGCCCCTGAGGAGGTCTTGTGTCATCCGCCTCGCGAGGGTCTTCAGTGTTTGTTGGTGAAGATGGGTCGTACTAGGCCGCTAGAGGAGCCACACCGTGGGCCACAGGCAGGCATGTATGGGGACCCCCGTTCCCAGAACGTCAACATTAGTTGAGCATTTTTGAATTTGTGACCTCCGGTACTATCGGATCTCAGAATTTCATGCGTCAGTTCCTAGAGTGGTACTACCGCTCCAGGACAGCGGTACTACCACTCGGGCGGTACTACCACCCCCGTTCCGCGGTACTACCGCTCAAGGCCCGAACTTCCAGAATGCTCACCTAAGCTTTCATTTCTCACTTTTGTTTCTCCTTGGCTTATGCATAGTTTGTATTCATGCTTTCCCTTGTAGTTTTGTGTCTCTTGAGGTGGTAGTAGCTCCAAGGTTCGTCGCAAGAATGTGAATCTCCCATCCAAGCGTGGGTGCACGTATCATGCCAGAAGTGTGTATTCCGAAGATGAAGAAGATGTTGCCCCACACTGCCGCCTGCTCGTCGTCAGTCTGCCAAGAACAAGGGCAAATCCAATGTCAAGTCAGCTACTCGCAAGAAGAGGGAACCAGTCAAGACGACTACTGAATTGAAGCAAAATGAGTATTTGCAATACCGTGAGCAAAACCCCTACCTCCTTCCTCAGGATCCCTCTCTTGTTAGCTCACCATTCTGGAACAAGGACCAATCCCTTGTGTACTTTCATCGGCTCAAGGCAAGGAAGAACCTACTTGTGAAGACCAAGTCAATCAACCTGGCACACATGGAGAAGTACAGGGCATACTTTTGAGAAGCTTGTGCCCTCTGTGAACAGCTCAACATCATGCCCCTCATGACTTTCAACTATGATTTCGATGGAGAGTTGGTTGCACAGTTCTTTGCAACCATATGGTATGGCACAAACACCAAGCGCACTTTGATCTGGATGACCAATGGCAAGCAGTTGCGCACCACTTGGGGTGCTTCTATGGAGCTTCTGGGATATCCTGACAAGAGGCTGAGGAAGCCTCTTGGCCTTTGTCCTCACCATGAGGGGGGCCTACTCACAAGGATGAGCTAAAGCCTCATATGATTATCACTAAGACAGAGAAAGGAGTCAAGAAGGAGCTGAAGCCATTCTTTGACATTATGCATCGCATCTTCCGGCAGACTCTCTTTCCTCGTATTGGAAACTTGGACATGGTGCATGGGCACCTTTGTGGATATGCTACTGTTATGCCACTCTGAGAAGGGCACGGATACGGCCTTGGATGTCTCTCATGTCATGTGGAAGGAGCTAGTGAATGCTACCTATGGAGATCATTGCCCGATTTATGCTCCCGTCATCTTCAAGTTGATTCAGACCACCTGGACCTCCACTTTCCCTGGTGTGCCTCTTGAGACCAGACCCTTGACTTCTCATGACGTCCTCAACTTGCATCAGAAGGAGCTTTGGGCCTCTGCTACTCGTCCTGAGGCGTCAGCTTCTTCTGCTTCTGGAGATGATCAGGGTGATGATGGTGGTCTTGCTCCCGGCTCGGAACATTCCTCTGGTCAGTCCGGTTGGGCGGCTAAGCTCAAGCACAAGGTGAAGAAGCTCTTTTGCCAACAAACCAATGTTCAGCACAAGATGTATTTGGCACATGTGAATGCCAAGACGGCTCGCCAGGAGAGGAAGGCTATTATGAGGAAGCTTGAGATTCCAGTTTAGGATGGCCCTGAGGATCGTATCACTCCGGAGGAGAAGTGGATATCTCCGCACTCTCATTGGACGGACTCAGATGAGTCCAAATGTTGCTACTTCTACTCCAGCTCAGGATTAGGAGATCGAGGTCAAGTGGGTTCCCAAGACTACATCAAGTTCTACTTCATCAAGTACGACTACAACTCCAAGGATTCCCATCAAGATGATGTGGATCCCGAAGAAGAAGAACTAGAGAGTTCTTGAGGGTGACTCCGCCAACATACTTCACTCTTATAATTTTGGCAAAAACAAGTGCAATCAACTTCCACATCTTGCACTAGTTCAAGGAGTCACAAACCCTCTTGTTGGTAAGACAAGGGACAAGGTAACATAATGCTTTCATAGACATCATCTTGTGTGTGCATCACTCTATGTCTATGGATATCCTTGTTTGTTCCTTGTGGGACTAACCCGTGTAGGTATTAAAAGTACAACTCACTCCAAAGGATTGCTCCAAATGATCTACATCAACATTGAGTATCCACATCTTCAACACCTACATGAAGTCATCATCGACAAAACCCAAGGTTAGTTCATCCCTCTTAGGGGGGATCTCACATCTAGGGGGAGCTTTACTCTAAGAATTCATCTAAAGCAACTCTAATGGCGTGAACACAACAACGCTTTATGTAAAAGTGGTAACCCCACTTGTGCTTAAACGATGAGTATGGCCTATGATCAAATGTTCTCATTTGACTCCTAAGTCAATATGCTCATATATAGATGACCTAGTCATCGCCAATTGCTTGATAGACGCTAGAATTGGTTGTGCATGCTTTGCCAAATATTTCATTTGCCATTTTATTATGTGAGCATGTTGGTTGCATAATTTACTCATCCGAGGACATCCACTTGTTGTTTTGATTGTTTGGTTCCTTTTTCTTTTGCCAAGTGGATGGACAAGAATGGCTAAGAACCTTCTCTAGCTATCTATGCTTTTCTTGTCTCAAACTCTATTCATCCTACATCACAAAGTTTGATCAAGTCAGATTCAAACCACTCTGTGTGAGGAGCACTCAGAGTCCCCGATTCGTCATACACTTAAACTTCCAAAACTTCTTTGTGTGTTTTAATCTGACCGGTTGATCCATTTCGGTCATACCGAGATCACTAAGTCGATCTAGGATTTCAATCTCGGTGCAACCGATTTGAACTTTTCGGTCATACCGAGTTGCAGTAACTGCTTGCAGTTATGCATCTCGGTGCCACCGAGTTGTTCCACTCGGTCACACCGACAGGGCCAGGCTATATATATCCCCAGGCCAAAATTTGGAAAATTTACCGAACCCCTTAGCCTGCGCTCAGCCTACTCTACCTCCCTGGGTCTCTGGATCGTCCTCCTCATCGCCAGCTGCCTCCCGCCGCTGGTCTCTGCCACCATCAACGGAAATCGTCTCCGCCGTTGCCGCCGGAGCAGGTCCATCGCCGCACTTAGGGTATGGACTTGATCCTTTTGCTAATCTCACTCTGATTCCTAGCACAGTGTTTTGCCATGTGTCTTGCCACGATTGAGATCACTCTATCTAGCGAAATCACTCTGTAGTTTAGCTTTGGATTGAAATTTAGGGTTAGGTTTCCGCCGAAATCATCTCGGACCAACCGAGTTGTTGAAATCGGTTCCACCGATTTGGCTAAGGCCATCACACATGTGATTCTCGATCTGACCGAGAATTGCAAATCGGTGTGACCGAGTTTAATACTTTGTGAAACCCTAGCAGTCTCGGTGCCACCGAACTATGACTCGGTCTGACCGAGTTCACTAGTTTAGGTTCCAAAAGCTGCTTCGGTATCACCGAGTTTTCAAATCGGTAGACCCGAAATGCTTTCTGTGGAAAACTAAAACTATGTTTTTGACTCATTCTTTTGCAAAAACCTCTGTACTTTGTGATGCTCATCCAATCTACCTCATCTATAATCTATTCACAGGGTCTGCTGTCAGTGTTTGCATCATGTCAGATTAGAATGATAGTCAGAACAAGTCTGAGGAGCAAGTTAACATGAGTGAGGGCACTAGTCCCTCTAGCAGCTTTGATGAGGGAAGCAGGAGTACACCCAGCAACTTGCCTAAGTCAGCCACCAGGACCAGAAAGAAGAGAACCTCAGATTCTAAGGATGAGGACTATGTGGCTGTTGAGGAAGAGGCCACCTCAAAGAGGAAAGTCCTGAAAAAGGAATATGGCACAGCTGCTGCCACTAAGCCAGGAATGAAGCAAAAGGTTCCTGCCAAGAGAGTTCCCATGTCAAAGGCCAGAACATCCACTCAAGAGCCTTTGGGATCTGCACCCAAAGAACAGGTTGTGGCGGAGAAGAAAAGGAAGGAAAGGGTCAAGAAGACCACTGCCAGAGTGCTTGGCAGATCTTCAATAATGAGAGATTCTGAAGAAGAGGAAGAGGAAGAGGATGCAGCACCAGCACTCAAAGCTCAAAAGCTTATGTGAGATGCTATAAGGGCAGGGGCTGCTCCATCTAAGCCCAAAACTGCTCCTAAGACTGCTGCTCCAGCTCGAAAGCCAAAACCCAAGAGGACCACCAGGAACATCCCTGCTGAGGAGAAGAACAAGGCCCCAGTGCCTCAAGCTGCTGCTGAAGAAGATGATTCTGTTGTTCTGAGGAAGTTGAAGCCCAAGATCCCTGATCACAATGATGCACACCCAGTTGCAGAGAATATGAAAATCAGGAAGGATTCGGGATTGAGGCTATGGAGAGAGTCTTATCCATATGCCACCAGGAGAAGGATTTTTGTGGACTACAGGTTCCATACAAAGGAACGGCAGGACTTCTATGAGACTATTATACTTGATAAGAAGCCCATAGTGTGTGACATGAGATGGGTTGATTGGAAATTCATTGAGGAAAATGAAGATCACTTCCCTGGTGTATATGACAACTTCAAGGCATGTGGAGTCGATGATTTTGTGGCTCAGAAGCTCACAAAGTGGAATGATGAGCTTATTATGCAATTCTACTCCACAGCTCATTTCTACCCAGATGGAAGGATTGTCTGGATGTCTGAAGGTACTAGGTACCAGTCAACAGTCGAAGAATGGGCAAAATTGATCAATGCTCCTAAGGAGAATGAAGATGACTTGGATGTCTATGCCAAGAAGAAGAAGGATCACAACACCATGGCACATATGTACAAAGAGATCCCAGATGCTGCTCTTGAGACACACAAATTTGGATCAGTACATTACCTTCTGTCAGGTTTGCCAACAATCAACTGGATCCTCACGCACACTCTTTTGCCAAAGTCAAGTGATCACAAGATGATCAGAGGCCATGCAATTAACCTACTTCACATATTTGATGTGCCTCAAAAGTTCAAAGTCATGAGCCTAATTGTGGAAACCATAAAGAGAACAACTGCAGATTAGAAGAGAAGTTGTGGGTATGCCCCACAGATTCAGGAGCTAATCAACTCCAAGATGGGCACTGGCACATATCTCTTGGACAAGGAACACATGCCCATCTACACAGACTTTGAGGACAACACGGTGGTGATGGATGAGAATGAACCATCTTCTGTGCAAGCACAAGCAAGGAGGGAGAAGGCAAGGACTGAAAAGGCTGCAAAGATGTCAACCATTGAAGAGGCATCTCAGTATCTTCTGAAGAGCAAGCAAGATCAGCTTGGCTACTTGATTGCCTCCACTCTGAGAATTGAGAAGGGATTGGCCACCCTCACTCGAAACCAGGAGAGATTGGAGAGGATCATGAGGTAGAAGTTCTATGATTTAGATGTGAAGGTCACTGAGATAAAGTCAGTTGTTGAGCAACTTCAGGATGAAGTGCAGGAGAAGAAGGGCAAGTCTACCACTGATGCTTTTGCTAGAGTGCCCAGAGGACAGCGATTTGCTGTAGTGCCTGTTACATTCACCAGAGCAACTTCATCTGCACCATCTACAGCTTCAGTGCCACCAGCTCCAGCACCCACTCCACTAGCTCCATCTACATCAATTGATGCCTTTGTCCTTGTAGTTTTATCTACTCCACCACCTGAAGACCAAGCCTGAGAGTCGATCTAGCACTATGCATTTTTATGAACTTTTTGGTAACTTGTTGCCAAAGGGGGAGAAAATGTATAGATCATAGGCTTCGAGAGAGAGTGTTGCTCTTTGTTCTCTCTTGTTGTTTGGTGGTTCAACTTTGTTTATTTGCTTGTTTGAGATACTTTATGCTTTTGTGTGATACTTGGATGATCATGTGTTTGATCATATGCTACCTTAATGCTTGTTGGATGACATTATCTTTTTATATCCCCATATGATCATTCACTTTGCTTGGTGATGAGTGCATGTATTTAATTATTATCATTTTGAGCACTCCACCAAGATGTATGTGACATGGAAGAGTAACTCATGATCCTAACTCATTGTGCATTTGCAGTCCAAAGCAAATCTTAAACTATGCACAAATTTAGGGGGAGCTCTTGCTTTTCACATACTTCTCAAAGCGACAATGTTTTTCACTCTTATTATTATTTGTCAAAGCTTTGATCTATATGTTGTCATCAATTACCAAAAAGGGGGATATTGAAAGTACAACTATCCCTAGGTGGTTTTGGTAATTCCTAACAACATATAGCTCATTGAGTTAATGCTATTTCAAGATTAATATCTCAAGAAAGCTCAATGTTTGGCATGGCATGGATGAGAAAAGTGGACCCCTCAAAATGCTAAGGACAAAAGGATTGGCTCAAGCTCAAAGCTCAAGACTCTACATTTTCTATTTTAGTGATCCAATAACACATTGAGTCTATAGGAAAAGCCAATACTATCAAGGAGGGATCAGGTGTTGCTTAATGAGGCTCTTGCTCAAAGTGCTTAGTAATATGCTCCAAATCCCTCAACTACTTTCTCACATCCACATATGACCTAAACCAAAAGTCAAACTCGGCCCCACCGATTATTTCTATCCGGCGCCACCGAGTTCAAATGTCATAGGCACTGCCACAAACCCTAGGCAAATCGGTCTCACCGATAGGTATCTCGGTCTCACCGAGATGGGATTGTAATCTCTCTGTTTCCCTTTGTAACGTTCCGGTCCCACCGAGATGAGCGATCGGTCCCACCGAGATTGCAATGTAAACTCTCTGTTTCCCTTCCATAACATTTCGGTCTCACCGAAATGAGCGAATCGGTCCCACTGAGTTTACCTGACCAACTCTCTGGTTAACTTATTACCAAAATTGGTATCACCGAGTTTGTGTAATCGGTCTCACCGAGATTACGTTATGCCCTAACCATAACCATATCGGTCCTACCGAGTTGCATGTCAGTCCCACCGAAACTCCTAACGGTCACTAGCTTTGCTGAATCGGTCCCACCAAGTTTATCAATTCGGTCCCACCGAGATTGGCAAGTTGTGTGTAACGGTTAGATTTTGTGTGGAGGCTATATATACCCCTCCACCACCTCTTCATTCATGGAGAGAGCCATCAGAACAAACCTACACTTCCAACTTACTTTTTCTGAGAGAGAACCACCTACACTTGTGTTGAGGCCAAGATATTCCATTCCTACCATATGAATCTTGATCTCTAGCCTTCCCCAAGTTGCTTTCCACTCAAATCTTCTTTCCACCAAATCCATATCCTGTGAGAGAGAGTTGAGTGTTGGGGAGACTATCATTTGAAGCACAAGAGCAAGGAGTTCATCATCAACACACCATTTGTTACTTCTTGGAGAGTGGTGTCTCCTAGATTGGCTAGGTGTCACTTGGGAGCCTCCGACAAGATTGTGGAATTGAACCAAGGAGTTTGTAAGGGCAAGGAGATCGCCTACTTCGTGAAGATCTACCGCTAGTGAGGCAAGTCCTTCATGGGCGATGGACATGGTGGGATAGACAAGGTTGCTTCTTCGTGGACCCTTTGTGAGTGGAGCCCTCCGTGGACTCGCGCAGTCGTTACCTTCGTGGGTTGAAGTCTCCATCAACGTGGATGTACGATAGCACCACCTATCGCAACCACGACAAAAACATCCGTGTCTCCTATTGCGTTTGAATCCTCCAAACCCTTCCCTTTACATTCTTGCAAGTTGCATGATTTACTTTCCGCTGCTCACATACTCTTTGCATGCTTGCTTGAATTGTGTTAAGATTGCTTGACTTGTCCAAAGTTTCTAAAATCTGCCAAGAACTAAAATTGGGAAAAGGATAAGTTTTATTCGGTCAAGTAGTCTAATCACCCCCCTCTAGACATACTTTCGATCCTACACCGACCCCCCCTTGATGAACCCTAGCTTTAAAATCCCCTCCCCCTCGCTCGTTTTCCTCTCCCCGCACACAACCAAGCGCAGCATCGCCGTCGTCGCGTCGATCCCGCGGCCACGTGCCTCCCCACGCCAAACCACCAAGTCCAGGAGGCTGCCCGCAGTCGTCTCCTTCGTCTACACCGAAGAGCCCGAGCCGGAATGCCCCGAGCGCTCGCCCTCGGGGTCTTCCCCGCGTCCAGCCGCCGCTGCCCCGCCCCGGATCTCCTCCCTCAGCGCTGCCCCGACCTCCTGAGCACGTCATCGAGAACTGCGGTGAGGCCCTCGTCCAATTCCCCTTCTCTCCCTTAGAATTTGTGACGTAGCCACCGCCCTTGAGTTCGCCCGGAGCTCCGCGTGCCCGCTCGCCTTTGGCCACGCTCACCGTGCCAAGCCCGTGACCTGGGCTCCTCCCTGATGTGCCCGCGCACCCAAGACATCCCCTGGCCGCGTCCGCCTGGGCGTGCTGCGCCGGCCACGCCCACGCAAGCCCGTCACGCCGCTCACTTGGCTGCCCATACTGCTGCTTTTGCTGTCGCGCCCGATGTTGTTGTTGTGCCATTGCGCTGCTTGTGCTGCTGCCTTGCCACTACTGCTCTAACTGCTGCGGCTTAGCTGTCGCTGCCCCATGGTGTCGTTCCTCTACTACTGCCACTGCCTTGCTCGCAAGCTGGTGCCACTAGGAGCTGCTGCTATGTGTGTTGTTGCCGCTAGATGTGTGTGTAGCTGTGTGTATGAGCCAACCCTTGTTTAGTCTAGCTTAGGATTAAATTAGTGCTAAGTTAGTCTAGTAGTAGATGACATGTAGGCCCCATTTAAAAAAGATAGATTTATTTATTTTTTAGGTTTAGCCAATGACATGTGGGCCACCCCTCACTAATTGACGAGCTGTTTTGACTTGGTCAAAATCGTATTACACGGTTCCAGAAATTTAGAAAATAATATTAAAGCTTTGAAAATTAGTAGAAAATAAACAGTAACTCTGATGAAAAAACTTTGTGCATAAAAGTTGCTTAGAACGACAAGACGAATCCAAATATGCAGCCTGTTCGTCCACAACACATCCCTAGCATACTGAACATGCAACTTTTCCCCTTCGGTCCGTCTGTCTGAAAACGTGAAACACCGGGAATACTTTTCCGGATGTTTCCCCCCTTCGCCGGTAGTTCCTAGTACTGTGTTAGCTCACCCCTAGCACCACGTATTGCCATGTTATGCTTTGTGATTCTTTGATTGCTCTATTATTTCTTGTGTCCCCCCTCTGTTACTTCTTTCCGATAGACGCTGTGACTGCTGCCGATACCCCTGTGATCGACTACATCACCAACGAACGTTCCTTTGCAGTAGAGCTTCCATGAAAGCACCCCCTTTTGAGCATACCGATATCGCCTACTCTATCTCTCTTATGCTTGCATTAGAATCTGTTGCTACTATTGTTATCCAATTTCTGCTGCATAGTCTGTATTGTAACCTGCTATTGTTACCTACCTGCTTATCCTAAACTGTTTAGTATAGGCTGGGTAGAGACCCATCAGAGACCCCCACTTTGTCCCGACTGCCCCGCTGGATTATCAGAAGACCCGATCAACGGGATCGAAGACCAGCCCCGGCACCGCACATCACCTTCCCCTTAGTTTCTCGACACTACTGGGTTACTATCGAGTGCCGAGGCCATCAGCACTTCTGATGTTAACCTTCTACGTTAGTTCATCGGTTATGGTCATCGAGGGTGATTCCTCCTTCTCCACTCCCGAAAACGACACTGTCATGCAACTCCTCAAGAGTGGACCTCGAGGGTGATTCCTCGTTTGTTCACCTTGACGATAATATTAGGTGGAATTCCATCGAGGGTGATTCCTCAGGGTTCCCCTTGGTGTTTGACACACGGTTACTATGACTTTACACCGAACCATGTTACTAAAGACGGGTCGGCCCTGAGGGGTACCCGCACAAGCTTAATTGCGAGTGATGTGGAGTCAGGTTAACCTAGAAGGTGCCCATGAGATAATTATGAGGCTTGGCTAGGCATTCTTACCCCTTGCCGCAAGTCCTCGAGGCTGTGCGATGGGGTCACATCGATCGTGAGTCTCTGCTCGTTACCGCGCGCTCCTAATCCACTATGATTTGGATATTTGATTCGAGGGGCCTCTGGCCTGATAGCACTAACCATCATGTGGGCATAGTATGGGTGTTTTGCGTCGTATGCATCATCCGAAGCTTAATAGATGTCATGCGATTGAGTGATGGCGTCGGGTTGGATTGCCTAAGCACCTGTCTTTTTAAGGAGGTAGCTAGGTCTGCTCACCAGCCGCCCACGCAACGTGCAGGAGTTCCTGGGGCGATGTCCCAAGAACCCTGGGGGCATAGGTTTAGTCCGGTGTGCTGACCTCTCTTTTAAGCCTAGGTCGGGTTGAGGCGTATCGTTTGGCCGAGGCTGGGCATGACCCAGTAAAGTGTGTCCAACCGGAGTTATGCGAGCATGGTGGGTAAGTTGGTGCACCCCTATAGGGAAGAAAACATATATCGATAGCATGTCCTACAGTAACGGACACTCGGAGTTGTATCCCGATCGATACAACTAGAACTAGATACTTGAGATGAGAAATGGATACTATGGCTCTAGGATTGCTTTCTCGCAGGGAGTCGAGGAAGGATCTCTGGGCGAGGTGACACTACTACTACTTTACTTTATGCTAGTCTGCACTCTTCTAATGCTGCAAGATCGCTGAAGATGCTGAAGATGATAGACTTTGATAGGACTAGGCTCTCCCTTCTATTCTGGCATTTCTGTAGTCCAGTCCACATACACAGCCTTCCGTTGATAATGTTGCATATGTAGTGTAGATCCTTGCTTGCTGAGTACTTTGGATGAGTACTCATGTTTTCTTTGCTTTCTTTTCCCCCCATTTCCGTTTGATGCAACCAGATGACGAAGCCTCTGAGACCGCTGCCCCCGCCGACAACTACTACTCCTCCCTCCGTCTAGAAATACTTGTCATCAAAATGGACGAAAATGGATGTATCTAGAACTAAAATACATCTAGATACATCCATTTTGATGACAAGTATTTCCGGACGGAGGGAGTACTACCCCGAGGGTGCCTACTACTACGTGACGGACACTGGCGACCAGGAGTAGTTAGGAGGCTCCTAGGAAGGAGGCCTTTCCTTTTCGATCGTTGCTACTTTT
This sequence comes from Triticum dicoccoides, assembly GCF_002162155.2. Classification (NCBI taxonomy): domain Eukaryota; kingdom Viridiplantae; phylum Streptophyta; class Magnoliopsida; order Poales; family Poaceae; genus Triticum; species Triticum dicoccoides. The sequence continues at coordinate 360,744,510 of NC_041390.1, read as the reverse complement.
GTGCTATCCTTCTTAAGGCAAACTTGTCTAAGTTATGTCTGTACTAAGATAATGTTGCTTCCGCTGACTCATTTGTATTTGAGCTTATGTATTTGAGCCCTCGAGGCCCCTGGCTTGTAATATAAAGCTTGTATTATTTTAAATTTGTGTCTAGAGTTGTGTTGTGATATCTTCCCGTGAGTCCCTAATCTTGATCGTACACATTTGCGTGTATGATTAGTGTACGATTGAATCGGGGGCGTCACAAGTTGGTATCAAAGCCGACTGCCTGTAGGAATCCCCCTTCCAACTCCTTGGCCGAAGTCGAGTCAAGTCATTGCAAAACATTTACTAACATGGCTGTGTGGCTTACGGGTCCACGTCGCCATTGGGTGGTATTAGGATCTTTTATTCCTCGATCTTTACTCTGGGACTCTAATCTCTCTTCTATTTGGGTTAAATGATTTTACTAATTATAACTCTAGGTTCTCATTACCACTTCCTGCTGGAGAGCTAGCTCCTTCATTCCAGATGATCAACTGCTTCACCAGAAGGATTCTGAAGATACTCTCTGATGTTCTCTCGAGACTTTGTGCCCGTTGCTTTTGCAATTCCCTACCACCGAAATATCCCTATGGATAAATACATACACATGCCGTTCTTACTTTTATTCCTAGTTGATCTTGTTATTTCAAGATACCCCAAAATCCTCTCTATTCCTTGGAGCTTACTGCCTTGAAGTTCTTGCCACATGAATACCACCTACGGACAATTCCTCGCACTTACCGAGTATCCGTTCTTTCTCATTATTCATTTCACAAGATACATTGAGATACTATCTGATCTTCCAGTAATACTCTGCCCGCTATTGATCTGCAAATACTTGTCTTCTTGCATTACGGTTGCGTTCCATATGGTGAGCAATATTCGTTAGTATCCTTCGTCATTATAATTTTTAGTTCCTTGATTCAATATGTGGCGATTGTTTGCAATCCTCAGTCGAATCCCCGAATTTATCCTTCCGGCTCAGATGTCATTTTGACCAGGAGCTGGTTCTCGACCAATCAAATTATCGTTGATTGTACCCCCTAATTCTATGCAACTTATCCATCCTTAATCAGAGTGTTTTCTTCTGATCCCTTGATTGGAAATCATAATTCTTTTGCATTTGTGCTTTGAATCAGTCAGTTGTTTCTATAATATGATCTCCTTGCATTCTTCCTTCTTATGGTTGGATATCGATGATCACATCAGATTCCTTGTCGACCACCAGATCCTTTAATGGATTATTATCCGACAGTGTCCTTAATATTCACAAAACCTTGAGTTCTTCCCCTGATACATAATGCTTTTAGTAAGTTGCATCCTCTGTTTTATGTTAACGATGCTCTGCTTCCGAGCTTGAGTCAATTACCCCTAAAGTTTTGGTATATGTTCCTAAGATGCCCCGATGGGATGAACCTATAACTTCCCTAATTTGTATGAACCCGGAAACTTCTACGGGTCATACTCTACTGGTGTTATGCTAGATAAAGTTTCTACGATAAAATTGTGACGACAACACATCGGCGCTCAACTCCCCAGGACACTGCCACAACCCCTAATTGTCAGGAGGCACCAAGAACAATGTTCTCGTCACAAGAATATCGGAACGATCCCAAAATACTCGCGTGATCCTAATTTTTTTCAAGTGAAAATGAGGAGAGGAAAGTCAAAACATCTACGTCAGGAGACCTCACCAGAGCGGCGAAGGGGGTTGAGGAGTAAAAAGAATCCTACTCTTCGATATATATAATCCTAAGACTCAAAACAATTTTGTTCTAGACTCAACAACGTCAGTGATTCGATCAAGCAGGGGGCTCCTGAGTCGGGGATGGCTCTGATACCAACTTGTAACACCCAAAATGCGGCTATATCTCCCACGTGTCGAGGCACGACTTAGAGGCATAACCGCATGTTGGTTTTGTCGCAAGAGAGGTCATCTTCACACAATCCCATGTACAAAAACAAGGATAGAATAAATAGTTGGCTTTCAATCGCCACGTCACACAATGATCAAATAATTCATACATCATTCAGAGTACACACATAGTCTGACTACGGACCAATCCAAATGAAAAGAAGACAACCCCAAATGCTAGATCTTGATCGTCCCAACTGGGCACCACTACTGATCATCCAGAAACGAAACATAGTAATGGCCAAGGTCCTCGTCGAACTCCCACTTGAGTTCGGTGGCATCACCTGCACTGGCATCATCGGCACCTGCAACTATTTTGGTAGTATCTGTGAGTCACGAGGACTCAGCAATCTCAAAACCCGCGAGATCAAGACTATTTAATCTTATAAGTAGGATGTGTTTATGAGGTGGAGTTGCAGCAAGATCCCAAGAGGATTCGCACGTATCTTGTTCTTAGGGCACACTGGATGGGCAAGACGTCAGTTTGGCTGAGACCCTCGTTGCCCAGGGGGCGCCGGCCATCGCCCAGGTTGGACCAGCACTCAGAAAAACACTAGCCCGAGGGTAAATAAAGATGATCCTCGGGTTAATTACTCCCTAGGAAAAGTTTAGGTTGTTCTTAGGAAAATGTTAAAACCAAGGTTGGTCCTTGCTGGAGGAGTTTTATTCAAAGCGAACTCTCAAGGGGGTCCCGTAACCCCAACCGTGTATGGAACGCAATATCAAGGAACATAACACCGGTATGACAGAAACTAGGGCGGCAAGAGTGGAACAAAACACTGAGCAAAAGGCCAAGCCTTCCACCCTTTGCCAAGTATATAGATGCATTAATTAAAATAAGAGATATTGTGATATCCCAACATATCCATGTTCCAACATGGAACAACCCGCAAGGCACCTGCAACTAGCAACGCTATAAGAGGGGCTGAGCAAAAGCGGTAACATAGCCAAACAATGGTTTGCTAGGAAAGGTGGGTTAGAGGCTTGACATGGCAATATGGGAGGCATGATAAACAAGTGGTAGGTACCGCGACATAGCGATAGAACAAACAACTAGCAAGCAAAGATAGAAGTGATATCGAGGGGAATGATCATCTTGCCTGAGATCCTGCAAGGAAGAAGAACGCGTCCATGAAGAACACAAACGGACGTTGTCGGACAAATCCTCACAACTCCGGAACGAAACCAAAGCTAATGAGAGAAGCAAACCGGAAAGAAGCAAGCAACATGGTAAACAACCACCACATAAACATGACATGATGCGCAACCAAGTATGATGCATGTCCGGTTTAAAGAGTCATGGCATGGAAAAGTGCACAAACAATACTACAAATTAAGTGGAGCTCAATATGCAACAAGAACTTCACAACAAGTATTTAGTTCACTCTCGTTTATGTACACAAAAATATTAAATGTTGTTAAACATGGCAAGATATGAAGCATATGTAAACTACCTATCTAGGCAAGTTTAAATGAGGCCGGAAATAACAAACAACAATTCCAGAAAATCCCCATATGCATATTTCGAATTTGCTACTTTTCTGCCCTATACATAATTTTAGAGTTGTTAAACATGCAAAGTGATGCCATGTAACACCCTGGTTGTAACTTGCCATATTTGTAACTCCGGCTCTTGCCATTTTCGGCTTTATGTTATGAGATTCCCTCCGTAGTTGGGTTTTTGTCTTTTGTTTTGCATTTTGTTCATGTCATGCATTTTATATCATGTCATCATGTGCATCGTTTTTTCTTTCGTGCTTGTCTCATGCATCCGAGCATTTTCCCCGTTGTCCATTTCGCAATCTGACACTCCCTCATGCATCGGCGCACCCCTCTTGTCTCTTTTCGTGAGCGGGAGAAAAACGTTCTCGGAATGGATCGAGATTTGTCAAGTGGCCTTGGTACATCACTGATAGACCGCCTGCCAAATTTCGTTCCATTTGGAGGCTGTTTGATGCCCCAACGGTTAACCGGGTTACCGCAAAAGCCTCTTTTTTGTGTTGCAGCCCAACACCCCTCCAAAACAGCCCAATAACCCATCTAAACCACCTCCATGTCCTCTGGTGTCGGATCACGATCGTGTGGGCAAAAACGGCACCTCATTTGGACACTCCTACCTCCATCTAACTATAAATATGTGTCCCTCCCCGAAATTTCGCGCAGTTGAAACCCTAGGCTAGTCCCTCTCCGCCGCCGGAAACGTCCGGTCCGAGCCGGACGAGATCCCGCCGCCACCTGTAGCCACTCGCCGCCCGACACATGTCCCACTGCCGCTGTCCACTGCTGAAGCCCACCAGGCCCGAGGCCGGCCACCGTGGGCACGTCCGCCGCCGCCCCGCGCCCGCGCCACCCTACCACCGCACGTCGCCCCTGCGCCCGTCCGGCTGCCGCTCTGCCTTGCCATCAACCGTGCCTGCTGCCTCCACCGTCGCCCGGCCGCGCCCGCCTCTGTCGCCCCCTCGTCGCTGCGCCGCGCGCTCACCGCCAACTCCGCATGCCGCCCTGCCGCCGATCCTCGCCGCCGACCGCCGCCTCCGATGTCCCTCGTCGCCGGATCCAGCTCCTCCAGCCAACTCCGGCGAGATCCCGTCGGGGTGGACGAGATCCACCACTCCCTCCATCCAAACGTCGCCCGCCGTCCCGCATCCCTCCGTCCTGGAACGTCCCCGTCTGGTTGACTTCCCGGAGGGTAAAATTCTACCAAGTCCTCGAATCTACCTTATTTTCATGCCTCCTTCATCATCTCATATCTCGGTTTCCGTGACTTTGGTTCATGCATATGATATGTCAAAATGTTCTTCTCGTCGAGCTCTTCATATTAGCAGCATTTTCGTGCATGTTACTGTCCATTATGATGCCGTTTTCATTGTTACAAGAGTGCTATAAAATGTTAACTGCTAGTACTTATCAGATCATGGTGATTTGTCATTTTTGTTGCGTTTGATGTGTGAATTCTATGAGCATGAGGTCTATATGTGTTTTTCAACTACAACATGTCTTCTTTACAGGGGTGCAAGTCTTGTACTTTTGTGATCTATGTGGTGACTAGCACAAGCATGGAAACTAGGCTCCATGATGTTGATGTTCTCTGGGACTTGGGATTTTGGCAAGTCCTTTTCCTGTTGTTATTTTGATGCCATGTAAACTTGATGCTACCATGATATCCATGCTTATTTTGAGATAATTCAGTAAGGATGTTTTGAACATGTGGTTATGTTCTATCCATTCATGCCCCTGGTTGCAATTATGGAGTGCTCTAGCATGTCATTCGCTTGCTCTATTTTTGCTATAAATTATTCCTGGTTGATTGTTAATATGTTAATCAATATTTTCATGGTTGTTGCTAGTGATGCATGTACCCTATGATCTTGATATTGCCATGTTGAGCTTCATGAACATGCCCTCTTGCTGTTGGTATGCGTATGTTGTCATGTATTTCTTTGTGGTGAGTTGCATTAGCTCGCAAATTTGCTATCATGAATCTGTTTCTGCCATGTCTTTAAATTTCACAAAGTCTGAATATGTTTATAAAACTTGCTATGTTTACATGGGTGCCATCATACTTTCTGTGCATTTTTGGCTCATGATCAGTAAGGCAGTTTTCTTATATGCATTTATCAGAATCATGCCGCGCCTTTGTTTGCTAAATATGTTCCTGTAGCATGACGTTTTCTTGCTCTAAACATTGCTTCCTGATGTTGATTATGCCATGTTAGTATTTTCACTAAGTCTGTGAAGCTGATATCTTTTGCACTTTAGCTATGCTTGATTGAACCAGTTCTAGTGTGATTTAGCCGTAGCTCAGTGTTCATGTTTTGTCAAGCATCTCTTGTACACCACTTCCGTATGGTTTTTCGCTATGTTGGAGTGTAGTAGCTTAGTTTCTAGTTGCATTCTAAGTGCCATCATGCTGTTAATCACAGTATTGCACCATTCTTGTTTTGCTTGCCATTTGCAAACCGTGCAACCGTTTCCGGTGATCTTGATATCGATTTCACCCGAAATCATCTCATATTTCCAGCGGCATACTTGGTTTGCCAAGTTGATGCCTTGATCATTCTTTCCCTTCCGGAGCACGCATATGCATCGCATATCATATTTTGCATATCGTGCCATGTCTTGCATCATGTTGTTTGTGCATTGCATCGTGATTGATTGTTGTTCCATTGTTGTGTTCTTGCCTTGGGTAGATCCGGGAGACGAGTACGTGAACGAGGAACCTGTTGACTACGCTAACGAGGATCAAGCTTTTGACAACTCTGAGAACATTGCAGGCAAGATGACCATACCCTCGAAATCACTTCTATCTTTGCTTGCTAGTTGTTCGCTCTATCGCTATGTCGAGCTACCTACCATGTTTTATACCATGCCACCCATATTGCCATGTCAAGCCTCTAACCCGCCTTCCCAGCAAACTGTTGTTTGGCTATGTTACTGCTTTTGCTCAGCCCCTCTTATAGCGTTGCTAGTTGCAGGTGAAGTTGAAGTTTGTTCCATGTTGGAACATGGATATGTTGGGATATCATATTATCTCTTATTTTAATTAATGTATCTATATACTTGGTAAAGGGTGGAAGGCTCGGCCTTTTGCCTGGTGTTTTGTTCCACTCTTGCCGCCTTAGTTTCCGTCATACCGGTGTTATGTTCCTTGATTTTGTGTTCCTTACACAGTTGTGTGTTATGGGAACCCCTTGACAATTTGCTTTGAATAAAACTCCTCTAGCAAGGCCCAACCTTAGTTTTAACATTTGTCACCTAAGCCTTTTCCCTTGGGTTTTCGCGAGCCCAAGGGTCATCTTTATTTTAAACCTCCAGGCTAGTGCTCCTCTGAGTGTTGGTCCAAACTGGGCGATGTCCGGCGCCCCCGGGGCAACCAGGGTCTATGCCAACCCGACATATGGCCCATCCAGTGTGCCTTGAGAACGAGATACGTGCGACTCCTATCGGGATTTGTCGGCACATCGGGTGGCTTTGCTGGTCTTGTTTTATCATTGTCGACATGTCTTGTAACCGGGATTCCGAGACTAATCGGGTCTTTCCGGGAGAAGGAATATCCTTCGTTGACCATGAAAGCTTGTGATGGGGTAAGTTGGGACACCCCTGTAGGGTATAAACTTTCGAGAGTCGTGCCCGCGGTTATGTGGCAGATGGGAATTTGTTAATATCCGGTTGTAGAGAACCTGACACAGGACTTAATTAAAATGAATCAACTGCATGTGTTGCCGTGATGGTCTCTTTTCGGTGGAGTCCGGGAAGTGAACATGGCCTTGTGTTATGCTTGAACGTAAGTAGTTTCAGGATCACTTCTTGATCACTTCTAGCTTCTCGACCGTTGCGTTGCTTCTCTTCTCGCTGTTATTTGCGTATGTTAGCAACCACATATGCTTAGTGCTTGCTGCAGCTCCACCTCACTACCTTCTCCTACCCATAAGCTTAAATAGTCTTGATGTCGTGGGTGTGAGATTGCTGAGTCCTCATGACTCACGGATACTTCCATACAGTTGCAGGTGCCGAGGATACCAGTGCAGGTGATGCTACTGAACTCAAGTGGGAGTTCGACGAGGATCTGGGTCGTTACTACATTTCGTTTCCTGATGATCAGTAGTGGATCCCAGTTGGGACGATCGGGGATCTAGCACTTGGGGTTTATCTTCCTTTTTTATTCGTATTTGACTGTAGTCGGTCTTTGAGTGTATTTGGATGATGTGTGAATTATTATGTATTATGTGTAGTGGAGATTGTAAGCCAACTATTTATCCCTTTCCTATTCAGTACATGGGATTGTGTGAAGATGACCCCTCTTGCGACAAAACTACCATGCGGCTATGCGTCTAAGTCGTGCCCCGACATGTGGGATATATAGCCGAATTGTGGGTGTTACAAGTTGGTAATCAGAGCCAACCCCGACTTAGGAGCCCCCTGCTTGATCGAATCGCTCACGTTGTTGAGTCTAGAACAAAATGTTTTGAGTCTTAGGAATATATATATCAGAGAGTAGGATTCTTTTTACTCCTTAGTCCCTTCGTCACTCTGGTGAGGCCTCCTGACGTAGAAGTTTTGACTTCCCTCTCCTCAAATTCCATGAAAAAAATTAGGATCACGCGGGTATCTTGGAATCGTTTCGATAGTCTTGTGACGAGAACATTGTTCTTGGTGCCTCCTGACATTTAGGGGTTGTGGCAGTGTCCCGAGGAGTTGAGCTCTGAGGTGTTGTCGTCACAATTTTATCGTTGCAGCTCTGGAATACCTGAGTTTGCCGACATTTAAAATCTCTTTTATGCAGTTGTTGGTGAGATAACCTTGACGCCACCCAGTACTGGGGCGGGAGTTCGGGAGTATTGCCATAACTCGTATAACGGATGCTTTTCGAAGGTTGAGGTACATGAGTTCCGTAGGTTTCTTGGTTATGTGTTGAAGGATGGATACAACTGGATGTAGGAATTGTTAGTTTGGGTGAGATATTATGCTTCCCCTATATCCCCAACACCTGATTGCATAACCAGAAAGTTTTGGGAGTTTTATAGGTGGGAATTCAAGTAGCTCTAGTATTTCTTCCCGCGGATATTTGGTTTGTGATTGGGTAATCCTTACCACTTATTTGTTCTTATTCGTACCTTGTTGCTTTATTAATCTACCTTTATCTAAGTGGCTTCTCAACCTAATGGACGTGTGATGATTTACTTTGGAATTCATTCATTCATCCTTGTTCGAATGTTTATTGTGAAGACTATATGTTGCTTTTTCTATCCGTTTGATTCAGCTTCAATATCTGTCTGTCAAGATTCTAACGGATGTCACCCTCTTCGGGATGGCTCCTCCAACGTGTCTGAATCTGCAATGCAATGATGGGAATCAGTCGAACCCTCCGCCACCACCTCGACCTCCGGAGGCATGGAAAGCTGTCATGGCAGCCACCAACACCAACGCTCAGATTCTTTTACAACTCTGGCAAGAGCGCAACCAAGGGCAAGGCAACCAAGGAAATCAAGGCCAAGGAAATTTCAACAATCAGCCTCAGTTTGCTACCCTCAACCAGTTCCTCGCAAACCAGCCAAAGTCTTTCAGCAACTGTGTTGAGGCCACAGACGCCGACGATTGGCTCGTGGACATCTGCAAGCATTTTGAATGTAGCAATGTCAGACCAGAGGACTTTGTCAAGTGTGCTTCATTTCAACTCAAGGACCAAGCTGCTGAGTGGTTTCAACAATACAGAGATTCCAGAGGAGGTCATGTGATTACCTGGGATGATTTCCGCCGAGACTTCAAAGTTCATCATATCCCACCAAGTGTTGCTGAGAGCAAGCGTGAGGAGTTCCGCAATCTCAAGCAAGGCAGCATGTCCGTGTACCGATACAATATCCAGTTTCAGAAACTTGCTCGCTTCGCTAAACAAGACGTTCCTGACGAAAAGAGTATGATCTATTAATTCAGAGGTGGCCTCAGAGAAGATCTGCAGTTAGCTCTCGTGCTTCTTGAGCCGACTAAGTTCGATCAATTCTATAACATGGCACTAAAGCAAGAAGCTGCTCAGCTCAAGTGTGAGGCTTCAAAGAAGAGAGTCAGGGATGCCGTTCAGTCTTCTTCTTCTTCCTCACAAGTGGCAGCTAAGCAACAGAAGTTCTGGCTTCCGCCTTCTCCTCCGTTTCGTCAGCCCTACCAGTAGAAGAGCAAAGGTGGCAATGGATCTTCCCACCCACCCAACCCAGGCTATCAGAACAAAGCTCAGTCTCAAGCTCCAAGGTCAAGTGCTCCGTATCATCATCCGCTCTCAGAGGTGACTTGCAGTAAGTGTCAGCAGAAAGGGCACTATGCAAACAAGTGCTTCAACCAAAGGTGCCTTCCGCCTCCTCCTCCTGTGAGATCTTCCAGCAATGTAGTGGTCAAGCATAATTCCAAGTCTGCAAGGGTGAACATGATGAACGCAGCTTAGGAAGAGGATTCTTCTGAAGTGATTATGGGTAATCTTCCTGTTAATGACTTTCCTGCAGAAGTTTTATTTAATACTGGTGCCTCGCATAGTTTCTTCTCAAGACCTTTTGCATCTAAGCATGAGTTGGTTTTTCAAGATTTTCCTAGACCGTTATCAGTTATCTCTCCGGGTAAATTCATGAACACAAGCTCTGTGGTTCGGATTGTTTCCATCAAGATGGGAAACTATAAATTTATGTCTTCTCCAATGGTCCTTGGTGACTCGAATATTGATCTAATTCTCGAGATGGACTGGCTTTCTAAGCACAAGGCTCAACTTGATTGTGCTGCCAGGGAAATTCAATTGACACACTCTTATGAAGATGTGATCATCTATGCCGCTCGTGACGAAACCATTCGACTGTTTTCTCTCAATGAGAAGGGCAAGTTGAATGCCATCTCTCAGATTCTAGTCGTTTGTGAATACCAAGACGTCTTTACAGAAGAGCTTCCAAGAATGCCTCCTCACCAGCGAGTTGAATTCGTTATCAATCTTGAGCCTGGCATGGAACCCGTTTGTAAGTGTCCTTACAAGCTTGGACCAGAGGAGTTGAAGGAATTGAAGAAACAGCTCGATGACCAAGAGCATCTGGGTCTGATCAGACCGAGTTCATCTCCATGGGGTTGTGGTATTCTTTTTGTCCAAAAGAAGGATGGCACGGACCGACTCTGCGTCGACTATCGTCCATTGAACAAGTAGACACGTAAGAACAAGTATCCACTTCCCAACATCAATGAGCTATTCGAGCAACTTAAAGGTGCCAAAGTATTCTCCAAGCTTGACCCCCATATGGGTTATCATCAGATTCGCATTCGTGAAGAAGATATCCCCAAGACAGCAAGCTATGGTTCTTATGAATATACTGGCATGTCTTTCGGCCTTGTCAATGCTCCTCCAACGTTCTCTCGCATCATGAACTTCATCTTCAACCCTTACACAAATGATTTCGTCCTGGTGTATCTCGATGATATCTTGGTCTTCTCCAAGAATAAGGAGGATCATGCCAAGCATTTGAGATTGGTGCTCGACAAACTCAGAGAGCATCAATTCTATGCGAAGTTTTCCAAGTGTGAGTTCTGGCTTGACGAAGTTCTTTACCTTGGTCATATCATTTCCTCCAAGGGCATTGTTTTTAATTCCGAGAAGGTGTCTGCAACTGTGAATTGGGAACCTCCTCAGAATGTCAAGCAGCTCCGCAGTTTTCTTGGGCTTGCAAGCTATTATCGAAGATTCGTTGAGAATTTCTCTAAGATTGCAAAGCCTCTTTCCAACCTCCTCCAGAAGCATGTCAAGTATGTCTGGACGCCTAAATGTGACGTTGCTTTCAATACCCTGAAAGAGAAGCTAGTCACAGCTCCTGTCTTAACTCCTCCCGACGAATCCAAACCATTTGAAGTTTTCTTTGATGCTTCCTTGCAAGGTCTCGGCGCTGTGTTAATGCAAGAGAAGAAAGTTGTGGCTTATACCTCTCGTCAGTTGAAGCCCAACGAAAGGAACTACCCCACTCACAATCTTGAGTTGGCGGCAGTTGTTCATGCATTATTAACGTGGAGACATCTCTTGTTGGGAAGGAAAGTGGACATTTTCACATATCATAAGAGCCTCAAGTACATCTTCACTCAACCCAACCTCAACCTTAGACAGACTCATTGGGTCGAAATGATTCAATAGTACAATCCGAGTATTGAATATACTCCAGGCAAGGCCAATGTGATTGCAGATGCTTTGAGCAGGAAGGCTTACTGCAACAGCTTAATTCTCAAGCCCTTCCAACTGAATCTTTGTGAAGCTTTCCGCAAACTGAATCTCCAAGTTGTTCCTCAAGGCTTTCTTGCCAACCTCTAAGTCTCTCCTACTTTGGAAGATCAAATTCGTGAGGCACAACTCCTGGATACCATGGTGAAGAAGGTGAAACATGGGATTGCCAAGAGCCAACCCAAATACAAGTGCTCTCGCATTCATGACAAAGACACTCTATTCTTCGAGGACCGGATTGTGGTTCCTAAAGGTGATCTAAGGAAGGTCATAATGAACGAGGCGCACAATTCTCTTCTGTCCATTCATCCTAGAAGTACGAATATGTACCATGACCTCGAGCAGTCGTATTGGTGGACTCGAATGAAGCGAGAGATTTCTCAATTCGTGAATGAATGTGATGTCTGCCGAAGGGTGAAAGCAGAACACCAATGACCAGCTGGTCTCCTCCAACCTCTTGCTATTCCAGAATGGAAGTTTGACCATATTGAAATGTACTTTGTGAGTGGATTTCCCAAGTCCAAGAATGAAAATGATGCTATCTTCGTTGTCATCGACAAGCTTACAAAAGTGGCTCATTTCCTTCCAATCAAAGAATCTATCACAACAGCTTAGTTGGCAGAGCTATACATCTCCAGGATTGTCTCTTTGCATGGCATTCCACAATTGATCTATTCAGATCGTGGAAGCATTTTCACTTCCAAGTTCTGGGACTCCTTCCAGAAGGCCATGGGCTCCAACATTCGCTTCAGCATAGCTTTCCATCCTCAAACTAGTGGCCAAGTTGAGTGAGTCAATCAAATCCTTGAAGATATGCTCGGGGCTTGTGTCATCTCCTTTGCTATGAAGTGGGAATATTGTCTTCCATATGCCGAGTTCTCCTACAACAACAGCTTCTAAGCGAGTTCGGGCAAGGCCCCATTCGAAATTCTCTACGGCAGAAAGTGTTGTACCCCTCTCAATTGGTCAGAGATTAGTGAACGCCAACTTCTTGGCAACGACTTAATCACGAAAGCTAAAGAAATGTGTAAAGTCATCCGTGAAAATCTCAAAGCCGCTCAATCACGCCAGAAGAGTTACTATGATAGCAAGCACTGTGACTTGGCTTTCGAGATCGGAGACCATATCTACCTCCGCGTCTCTCCAATGAAAGGCACTCCTCGCTTTGGTATCAAAGGGAAGCTTGCCCCTAGATACGTGGGTCCTTTCAAGATCATTGGCAAAAGAGGCGACCTCGCCTATCAACTTGAGCTTCCGTCCAACTTCGCAAATGTGCACGATGTGTTTCATGTGTCACAGCTTCACAAGTGTTTCAAGACTCCAGAGCGCACCATCAACTTCGAAGAGATTGATCTCCAAGAAGATTTGTCTTATCATGAGCATCCTGTTGCTATTCTTGAAGAAACCGAGCGCAAGACTCGCAAAAAGTCTATCAAATTCCTTAAAGTGAAGTGGTCACACCTTTCCGACCGGGAAGCCACCTGGGAGCGTGAGGAACACCTTCGTTTTGAATATCCGGAGTTCTTTCAGTCCTAGATCTCGGGACGAGATCCTCTTGTAGTGGTGGAGTGTTGTAACACCCCGGATGTTACTTGCTATATTTGTGACTCTGACTCTTGCCATTTTTGGCTTTATGTTATGAGATTCCCTCTATGGTTGGGTTTTTGTCTTTTTTGCATTTTTTTCATGTCATGCATTTTATATTATGTCATCATGTGCATCGCTTTTGCATTCGTGTTTGTCTCATGCATCCGAGCATTTTCCCCATTGTCTGTTTCGCAATCCGACACTCCCACATGCACCGACGCACCCCTCTTGTCTCTTTTTGTGAGCGGGAGAAAAACGTTCTCGGAATGGGTCGATATTTGTCAAGTGGCCTACATCACCGGTAGACCGCCTGTCAAATTTCGTTCCATTTGGAGGCCGTTTGATAACCGGATTATCGGAAAAGCCTATTTTGTGTTGCAGCCCAACACCCCTCCAAAACAGGCCAATAACCCATCTAAACCACCTCCATGTCCTCCGTCGTCGGATCATGATCGTGTGGGAGAAAATCGCACCTCATTTGGACACTCCTACCTCCATCTACCTATAAATATGTGCCCCTCCCCGAAATTTCATGCAGTTGAAACCCTAGGCTAGTCCCTCTCTGCCGCCGGACATGTCCGGTCCGAGCCGGACGAGATCCCGCCTCCGCCCGTAGCCACTCGCCACCCGCCATGTGTCCCACCGCCTCTGTCCACCGCCGAAGCCCGCCTGGCCCGAGTCCGGCCCCCGCGGGCCCGTCCGTCGCCTCCCCACACCCGCGCCGCCCAACCACCGGACGCCGCCCCTGCGCCCGTCTGGCCGCCGCTCCGCCTCGCCGCCGACCGCGCCCGCTGCCTCCTTCGCCACCCAGCCACACGCGCCTCTGCCTCCCCCTCATCGCCGCGCCGCGCGGTTGCCGCCGACTCCACGCGCCGCCCCGCCGCTGATCCTCGCCGCCCTCCGCCGCCTTCTCGTCCCTCGTCGCCGGATCCAGCTCCTCCGACGAGATCCCATCGGGGTGGACGAGATCCACCACTCCCTCCATCCAAACGCCGCCCGCCTTCCCGGATCCCTCCATCCCGGAACGTCCCCGTCCCGTTGACTTATCGGAGGGTAAAATTCTACTAAGTCCCTATATCTGCATTATTTTCATGTCTCCTTCATCATGTCGTATCTCGGTGACCGTGCTCCGGTTCATGCATATGATATGTCAAAATGTTCGTCTCATTGAGCTCTTAATGTTAGCAGCATTTCCATGCATGTTAATTTCCATTATGATGTCATTTTCATTGTTGCAAGAGTGCTACAAAAGTTAACTGCTGGTACTTATCATATCATGATGATTTGTCATTTTTGTTGCATTTGATGTGTGCATTCTATGAGCATGAGGTTTACATGTGTTTTGAACTACAACATGTCATCTTTACAGGGGTGCAAGTCCTGTATTTTTGTGATGTATGTGGTGACTAGCACAAGCATGGAAACTAGGATCCGTGATGTTGTTGTTTTCAGGGACTTGGATTTTGGCAAGTCCTTTTGCTGCTGTTATTTTGATGCTACCATGAGATCCATGCTTATTTTGAGATACTTCAGTAAGGATGTTGTGAATATGTGGTTATGCTCTATTTATTCATGCCCATGCTTGCAATTTTGGAGTGCTCTAGCATGCCATTTGCTTGCTCCACTTTTGCTATAAATTATTCCTGGCTGATTGTTAACATGTTAATCGATATTGCCATGGTTGTTGCTAGTGATGCATGTACCCTATGATCTTTCTCTTGCCATCTTTAGCTTCATGAACATGCCATGTTGATGTTGGTATGCTTATGTTGTTATGTAATGCTCTGTGGTGAGTGGCATGAGCTCGCAAAGTTGCTATCATGAATATGTTTCTACCATGTCTTTAAATTTCATGAAGTCTGAGTCTGTTTATAAAACTTGCTATGTTTACATGGGTGCCATCATATTTTTTGTGCCCTTTTGGCTCATAATCAGTAAGGGAGTTTTGTGCTACGCATTTAGTAGAATCATGCCGTGCCTTTGTTTGCTTTGATATGTTCTTGTAGCATGACATTTTCTTGCTCTAAACATTGCTTTCTGATGTTGATTATGCCATGTTAGTATTTTCACCAAGTCTGTGAAGCTGATATCTTTTGCACTTTAGCTATGCTTGTTTGAACCAGTTCTAGTGTGATTTAGGTGTAGCTCGGTGTTCATGTTTTCTCAAGCATCTCTTGTACATCACTTCCATATGCTTTGTTTCTATGTTGGAGTGTAGTAGCTTAGTTTCTTGTTGCATTCTAAGTGCCATCATGTTGTTAATCACAGTTCTGCACCATTCTTGTTTTGCTTGCCATTTGCAAACCGTGCATCTGTTTTCGGTGATATTTATATCGATTTCACCTGAAATCATCTCATCTTTCCAGCGACATACTTGGTTTGCCAAGTTGATGCCTTGATCATTCTTTCCCTTCCGGAGCACGCATATGCATTGCATATCATATCTTGCATCATGTTGTTTGTGCATTGCACCGTGATTAATTGTTGTTCCATTGCTTGTGTTCTTGCCTTGGGTAGAGCCGGGATATGAGTACGTGAACGAGGAACCTGTTGAGTACGCTAACGAGGATCAAGCTTTCGACAACTCTGAGAACATTGCAGGCAAGATGACCATACCCTCGAAATCACTTCTATCTTTGCTTGCCAGTTGTTCGCTCTATCGCTATGTCGCGCTACCTACCACCTTTTATATCATGCCTCCCATATTGCCATTTCAAGCCTCTAACCCACCTTCCTAGCAAACCGTTGTTTGGCTATCTTACGCTTTTGCTCAGCCCCTCTTATAGCATTGCTAGTTGCAGGTGAAGTTGAAGTTTGTTCCATGTTGGAACATGGATATGTTGGGATATCATATTATCTCTTATTTTAATTAATGCATCTATATACTTGGTAAAGGGTGGAGGCTCGGCCTTTTGCCTGGTGTTTTGTTCCACTCTTGCTGCCTTAGTTTCCACCATACCAGTATTATGTTCCTTGATTTTGCATTCCTTACACGGTTGGGTGTTATGGAAAGCCCTTGATAGTTCGCTTTGAATAAAACTCCTCCAGCAAGGCCCAACCTTGGTTTTAACATTTGCCACCTAAGCCTTTTCCGTTGGGTTTTCGCGAGCCCGAGGGTCATCTTTATTTTAAACCCCCGGGCCAGTGCTCCTCCGAGTGTTGGTCCAAACTGGGCGATATCCGGCGCCCCCTGGGCAACGAGGGTCTATGCCAACCAGACGTCTTGCCCATCCGGTGTGCCCTGAGAACGAGATACGTGCGACTCCTATCGGGATTTGTCTGTACATCGGGCGGCTTTGTTGGTCTTGTTTTACCATTGTCGAAATGTCTTGTAATCGGGATTCCGAGACTGATCCGGTCTTTCCGGGAGAAGTAATATCCTTCATTGACCATGAGAGCTTGTGATGGGCTAAGTTGGGACATCCCTGCAGGGTATAAACTTTCGAGAGTCGTTCCCGTGGTTATGTGGAAGATGGGAATTTGTTAATATCCGGTTGTAGAGAACCTGACACATGACTTAATTAAAATGAATCAACCGCATGTATTGCCGTGATGGTCTCTTTTCGGCGGAGTCCGGGAAGTGAACACGGCCTTGTGTTATGCTTGAACATAAGTAGTTTTAGGATCACTTCTTGATCACTTCTAGCTTCTCGACCATTGCGTTGCTTCTCTTCTCGCTCTTATTTGCGTATGTTAGCCACCACATATGCTTAGTGCTTGCTGCAGCTCCACCTGACTACCGTCTCCTACCCATAAGCTTAAATAGTCTTGATCTCGTGGGTGTGAGATTGCTGAGTCCTCGTGACTAACGGATACTTCCAGACAGTTGCGGGTGACGAGGATACCAGTGCAGGTGATGCTACCGAACTCAAGTGGGAGTTCGACGAGGATCTAGGTCGTTACCACGTTTCGTTTCCTGATGATCAGTAGTGGATCCCAGTTAGGACGATCGGGGATCTAACATTTGGGGTTTATCTTCCTTTTTTATTCGGATTTGACCGTAGTCAGTCTTTGAGTGTATTTGGATGATGTATGAATTATTATGCATTGTGTGTAGTGGTGATTGTAAGCCAACTCTTTATCCCTTTCTTATTCAGTACATGGGATTGTGTGAAGATTACCCCTCTTTCGACAAAACTACCATGCGGCTATGCCTTTAAGTCATGCCCCAACACGTGGGAGATATAGCCGCATTGTGGGTGTTACATTCCACCATGTTAAACTATGCATTTTTCTACCCATTTACACGTCAAGTTTATTTAATTCGGAGCTACGATTAATTAGTTATGAATTAGACCATTTTAACATGACATTGGTGCAAAATAATGCAAACAGAAATTTAAACATTTTTTACATGGATGAAAGTTGCATATTGTGAAACTAGATAAAATTCTAAGCATTTTACATATATAGCTTGTTTTATTTTGGGTGCATGCATATTTAGTTATTAACAGAACAAAATAGTGGCATTTCCTGTAAATATGCTTGCACTGGAAAAGGATAAAACAATAGAGCAGAAAAAAAACATGCTTGGGCCGGAAGCACCACAGTGTAGCGGCCCAGGACTGGAATTAGCCCAAGTGTGCATCCGCGGCAGGGAATAGAACTGAACTCAAAAACGACAATGAAAAAATAGGGGAAACTAGGATTTAAACCCCAGATCCCTTGGCTGTGGAATTGCTTGGTGACCAACAGGCTAGGACAGAACTTGTGTTCAACATCTAGCTCGGGCCCTTGTGTAGTGATTGCTTGATGGATCTGGCTCAAATTACAGAAACCGGGAACAGAAAGGGCCGGCCTTGGGATCAAGATGCTCGACCTCGGCCACACATGCAGGTGGCAGCAGGTCTGCGCAAACATGCTAAGGTGCGCGTGTTCATGCGGAGAGCTAGGGAAGGAGGCCTGTATGGATGCATAGGTGGGGTGGCTGGGCGTGCGTACAAAGAAACCGAGGAGGCAGAGCCACCTCACTGGACTTTCCTTCTGACATGCTCGGGAAGCAAGGGCCGGCCATGTCAAGGAGCGGCACGGAGCTGCTGCTCCCTGGATGGAGCATACAGGGCGATGGGTTGTGATGCATGTGTGGAGCATGCGTGCAGTGAGTAGCAGGCTAGATGGGTGGTTGTGCTATGAGAGCGGCTCGGTGATCAAAAGATCAGCGAAAACTGAAACAAGACCGAACCAAACAAGGGATGGCCTTGCTGGTCGAGGCGTTCGGCCACGCCCTTGAGCAATCGCTAGGCCAGGCGCATGCATTGCGGGCGCTATGTGCAATGGCGTCAGGTGCGGCAAGGTGCGGGTGCAGCGGAACAGAGCATCGGCCCGGTTCGATATCATCCAGGGTGAGGCATGACAGCCACGGTCCTGTCATGGCTAGATCGACGTATAGAGGATGGAATCGACATTCAAGATAGATTGGGAAGCTTCGGATGCTCACGTAGAGGTGCTCGGGGTCGTCGAACGGGCTCGGGGAAGATCGTCAGCGAAGAATTTAGACAGAGGCGCCCTTGTTGGGGAATGCGGTAATTTCAAAAAAATTCCTACACACACGCAAGATCATGGTGATGCATAGCAACGAGAGGGGAGAGTATCGTCTATGTACCCTCGTAGACCATAAGCGGAAGCGTTATGACAACGCGGTTGATGTAGTCATACGTCTTCACGATCGACCGATCTAGCACCGAAGGTACAGCACCTCCACAATCTGCACACATTCAGCTCGGTGACGTCCCGTGAACTCACGATCTAGTAGAGCTTCGAGGGAGAGTTTCGTCAGCACGATGGCATGATGACGGTGATGATGATGCTACCAGAACAGGGCTTCGCCTAAGCACCGCTACGATATGACCGAGGTGGATTATGGTGGATGGGGGCACCGCACACGGCTAAAGATGAATGATCAAATTGTGTTTCCATGGGGTGCCCCCTCATCGTATATAAAGGAGTGGAGGAGGGGGAGGGCCGGCCCTCTACTATGGCGCGCCCTGGGGATTCCTACTCCCACCGGGAGTAGGATTCCCCCCCCCCCTCCGTGTAGTAGGAGTAGGAGAGAAGAGAAGGAAGGAGGGGGCGCCGGCCCTCCCCCTAGTCCAATTCGGACTAGGCCTTGGGGGTGCACGGCCTGCCCTAGGCAGACCCTCTCTCTCTCCCCTAAAGCCCAATAAGGCCCATATACTCCCCGACGAATTCCCGTAACTCTCCGGTACTCTGATAAATACCCGAACCACTCAGAACCTTTCTGATGTCCGAATATAGCCTTCCAATATATTGATCTTTATGTATCGAACATTTCAAGACTCCTCGTCATGTCCCTGATCTCATCCGGGACTTCGAACAACCTTTGGTACATCAAAACACATAAACTCATAATTCCGATCGTCACTGAACGTTAAGTGTGCAGACCCTACGGGTTCGAGAACTATGTAGACATGACCGAGACTCATCTCCGGTCAATAACCAATACCGGAACCTAGATGCTCATATTGGTTCCTACATATTCTACGAAGATCTTTATCGGTCAAACCGCATAACAACATATGTTGTTCCCTTTGTCATCGTATGTTACTTGCCCGAGATTCAATCGTCGGTATCTCAATACCTAATTCAATCTCGTTACCGGCAAGTCTCTTTACTCGTTTTGTAATGCTACATCCCGTAACTAACTCATTAGCTACATTGCTTGCAAGGCTTATAGTGATGTACAATACCGAGAGGGCCCAGAGATACCTCTCCGACAATCGGAGTGACAAATCCTAATCTTGATCCATGCCAACTCAACAAACACCATCGGAGACACCTGTAGAGCACCTTTATAATCACCGAGTAACATTGTGACGTATGGTAGCACACAAAATGTTCCCCCGGTATTCGGGAGTTGCATGATCTCATAGTCATAGGAACATGTATAGTTATGGAGAAAGTAATAGCAACAAACTAAACGATCATCGCGCTAAGCTAACGGAATGGGTCAAGTCAATCACATCATTCTCTAATGATGTGATCCCGTTAATAAAATGACAACTCATGTCTATGGCTAGGAAACTTAACCATCTTTGATTCAACGAGCTAGTCAAGTAGAGGCATACTAGTGACACTCTGTTTGTCTATGTATTCACACATGTACTAAGTTTCCAGTTAACACAATTCTAGCATGAATAATAAACATTTATCATGATATAAGGAAATAAATAATAACTTTATTATTGCCTCTAGGGCATATTTCCTTCAGTCTCCCACTTGCACTAGAGCCAATAATCTAGTTCACATATTTATGTGATTAGTTCACATCTCCATGTGACTAATACCCAAAGGGTTTACTAGAGTCAGTAATCTAGCTCACATTGCTATGTGATTAACACCCAAAGAGTGATCATGTTTTGCTTGTGAGAGAAGTTTGTCTACGGATCTGCAACATTCAGATCCGTATGTATTTTGCAAATTTCTATGTCTATAATGCTCTGCACGGAGCTACTCTAGCTAATTGCTCCCTCTTTCAATATGTATCTAGATCGAGACTTAGAGTCAACTAGATCGATGTAAAAAGCTTGCATCGACGTAACTCTTTACGACGAACTCTTTTATCACCTCCATAACCGAGAAATATTTCCTTAGTCCTCTAAGGATAATTTTGACCGTTGTCCAGTGATCCACTCCTGCCTCACTATTGTACCCTCTTGCCATACTTATGGTGAGGTACACAATAGGTCTGGTACACAGCATAGCATACTTTATAGAACCTATGACTGAGGCATAGGGAATGACTTTGCATTCTCTTTCTATTTTCTGCCGTGGTCGGGTTTTGAATCTTTACTCAACTTCACATCTTGCAACACAGGCAAGAACTCCTTTGACTTTTCCATTTTGAACTACTTCAAAATCTTGTCAAGGTATGTACTCATTGAAAATATATCAAGCGTCTTGATCTATCTCTATAGATCTTGATGCTCAATATGTAAGTAGCTTCACCGAGGTGTTTCTTTGTAAAACTCCTTTCAAACATTCCTTATGCTTTCCAGAAAATTCAACATTATTTCCGATCAACAATATGTCATTCACATATACTTATCAGAAATGATGTACTGCTCCCACTCACTTTCTTGTAAATACAGGCTTCACTGCAAGTCTGTATAAAATCATATGCTTTGATCACTTTATCAAAGCATATATTCCAACTCCGAGATGCTTGCACCAGTCCATAGATGGATCGCTGGAGCTTTCTCACTTTGTTAGCATCTTTAGGATCGACAAAACCTTTTGGTTGCATCATATACAACTCTTCTTTAAGAAATCCATTAAGGAATGCAGTTTTGACATCCATTTGCTAGATATAAAAGGCAACTGCAAACATGATTCGGACATACTTTTTAAGCATCGATATGAGTGAGAAAATCTCATCGTATTCAACACCTTGAACTTGCCGAAAACATTTTGCGACAATTCAAGCTTTGTAGATAGTAACACTACTATCAGCGCCCATCTTCCTCTTGAAGATCCATTTATTCTCAATGACTCATCGATCATCGGGCAAGTCAATCAAAGTCCATACTTTGTTCTCATACATGGATCCCATCTCATATTTCATGGCCTCAAGCCATTTTGCGGAATCTGGGCTCATCATCGCTTCCTCATAGTTCGTAGGTTCGTCATGGTCTAGTAACATGACTTCCATAATAGGAGTACCGTACCACTCCGGTGCGGACCGTACTCTGGTTGACCTATGAGGTTCGGTAGTAACTTGATCTGAAGTTCCATGATCATCATCATTAGCTTCCTCACTAATTGGTGTAGGAATCACTAGAAATGATTCCTGTGATGAACTACTCTCCAATTCGGGAGAAGGTACAATTACCTCATCAAGTTCTACTTTCCTCCCACTCACTTCTTTCGAGAGAAACTCCTTCTCTAGAAAGGATCCATTCTTAGCAACAAACATCTTGCCTTCGGATCTGTGATAGAAGGTGTACCCAACATTTTCTTTTTTGGGTATCCTATGTAGCGACCAGACCTCAAACAGTCTGATCTCTGTGCTCCGGTGTCATCCCTGGATCAGTAATGCTGACACCACACAGTACTCGGAGGATTTATAGCAGAGTAGCAATCACACACTTATTACATCGAGTGTCTCATAAGAGAACTTATAACAATAAATATGGCTTAAGGCCATCTAATAACGATAACAGCAGAAGGCTTGGAAGATAAGTGAGTCCATCAACTCGAACGGCATCACTGAGTATAGAACCACGACCTAAAAACTCCTTAATCGTCATCGGAAAAGTCTACAACATTAACGTTGCAGCCCGAAAACGGGTCAGCACATGGAATATGCTGGCAAGGTAACACATAGAGAGTAATGGAATGAAACAGCTATTCTATATGCATATTTGGCTGGTGGAAAGCTCTATGGTTACAGTTTTGCGTAAAACCAATTTTTCCCTACTTCAAAGGAATAAATTTATTTAACTATCATGGTGGTTGTTAAACATTGAGAACGGTTGACAGCATTCTCAATCCCAATTAAGCATCATCATTAAACATAACCCAACAAAATTAATTTAGAGTAACATGTTGAGATTCACATGATAATCCAGGTACTAGATACTCAAGATGTCCATAACCGGGGACACGGATAACCATGATTAGTTTATTACACTCTACAGAGGTTTGCGCACTTCTCCCCACAAGACTCGATCGCCTCCGTTTGGTTTCTCGCACTACAAGGTGTTTGAGAAGACGGATGACCGAGACATAGTCTTTCAGAAGCGCTAGCACCTTACGATTGGGTAGACCGTACCAACTACATCCCCTACATCTGCTAGTCTACCACTGTAAGAGTTCGGACAACTTAGTCAACTATGCTAGAGCCCATAATAGCTTATGGCTGCACAAGGAAGTTTCTAGTATGAATAGTCTCATGATCCCTTTGAGCCTGGGTGGCGGTCCAAAAGAAAACAGGCAAGTCCTAGAATACCCAGGTGCCTCAATCCACCCAG
Source organism: Triticum dicoccoides (assembly GCF_002162155.2). NCBI lineage: Eukaryota > Viridiplantae > Streptophyta > Magnoliopsida > Poales > Poaceae > Triticum > Triticum dicoccoides. The sequence continues at coordinate 360,721,271 of NC_041390.1, read as the reverse complement.
ATGTGTGTTTAAGTTACCACCTTAGATAAACCATTAATTAACAATCTCACATCTGTCATGGATATCAGTCACCCAATCCACGTCTACTAGCATAGCATGGCATAATAAGCAAACGTAGAAGTAACTCCCAAAGGTTTGATAATAAACAGGTAATAGGTACTACCTCATCTACTTCCCATCCCACAATTTAATTAGATCCTAATCATGCAATGTGTGAGGATTGATCTAATGCAATAAAACTGGGTAGTAGAAAGGTATGATCAAAGTGTTACTTGCCTTGCCGATGATCCGCGAAACCTAATGATTCGAAGTAACAGGCGGCGCACTCCAGGTACTCTATCGCAAACAGACAGACAAGCATACAATAAGAACTCATCTAATGCACAGGTAAAACTCAAATAAGAGAGCTAACCAGAAGGTTCAACTTAAGAACTCCGGTTGGCAAAAAGAATCAAATCGAACGAAGCAACGAAAGTCAAACGGCGAAAGAAAACAACTTCGTTCTAGTAATCTGGATCTAGGGCAAATTTTACAGTAGCAAAATCTTGTTTAAGTTGGTTAAACGGATGGAGGGTTTCGAGACGAATCCCTAGGCGCTTGAATCACCTGATTCCCATAAACGAGCGAAAAGTTAAACTAAAACGAATATCGGATCAGGAATCGCGATCAGAAAAATCACGGATTTAATCCGAGAAAAAGAAAAACGACGAACGCCGACTTTTCCTCTCTTTTCTTTTTTTTCGGCACGGAAAACAAGGCGCGACGAACCTCGGCGGCGGGATCCGGCGGCGGCGGCGGTGGACGTCGGCGGCGGCGGCGGCTTCTTTGGGCGGCGGCGGCTTAGGGCGCTTTAGGGTTTCCCCCCGGGGCCGGGCCTCGGCTTATAAGGGCCTCCCGGTCGGTGTCCAGGTCGGACATGGCCCGTTAAGTCGGTTCGTTTTTTTAATTATTCCGCTCGGAAGAAACATAAAAAGAAATACTAAACGGACTCCAAAAATTCCGAAATAAATTTTCACGGGCTTCTAAAATCAAGCCGCACAAGGTGGACATTTATTTGGGACCTAAATGCAATTTTGAAAAATGCACTTTTTTCCTAAATTCAAATAAAACACCGAAAACTCCGAAATAAAATATTATTTGATTTTATTATTAAATCCTCAATATTTCTTTATTTTGGGAAATTCATTTTATTCCCTCTCTCATATTTTTGTAATAGAAATAATTGATGATAAAATAAATAAAATCAAATGATCCTATTCTCAAAATTTGAGAAAACTCAAATATGAAAATAACGAAATCCCCAACTCTCTCCGTGGGTCATTGAGTTGCGTAGAATTTCTAGGATTAACCAAAATGCAAAGAATAAAATATGATATGCATGATGCTCTAATGTATAACATTCCAAATTGAAAATTTGGGATGTTACAAACCTACCCCCCTTAAGATGAATCTCGCCCTTGAGATTCGGGTTGGCTAGAAAATAGGTGAGGGTGGTCTTTGAGCAAATCTTCCTCTCGCTCCCAGGTGGCCTCATCCTCCGTGTGGTGGCTCCACTGAACTTTGCAAAACTTGATAACCTTGCTGCGAGTAACTCGGTTGGCAAACTCGAGGATCTTAATTGGTTTCTCCTCGTAGGTCAAATTGTTATCCAACTGAATAGTTTCCAAAGGCACTGTATCTCTCAACGGTATGCCAGCCAGCTCCGCGTGACACTTCTTCAACTGGGAAACGTGGAACACATCATGAACTCCTGACAATCCTTCGGGCAATTCCAACTTGTAGGCCACTTCTCCCATACGTTCCAAAACTCGATATGGTCCTACAAATCGTGGCACTAACTTCCCTTTAACTCCAAAACGCTTTGTTCCCCGAAGTGGTGATACTCGAAGATAAGCTCTATCTCTGACTTCGTAAACTGTCTCCTTACGTTTAGAATCTCCATAACTCTTCTGTCTGGACTGGGCTACCTTGAGCCTATCGCGAATCAACTTCACCTTCTGTTCAGACTCTTTAATCAAGTCAGGACCAAACAATTGGCGATCTCCAACTTCGTCCCATGACAGCGGTGTCCTGCACCTCCTTCCATACAAAGCTTCGAAAGGGGCCATCTTTAAACTGGTTTGGTAACTGTTGTTGTAAGAGAACTCTGCATATGGCAAATTATCGTCACAACTAGATCCATAATCTAGTGCACAAGCTCTCGGCATATCCTCCAAAATCTGATTGACTCTCTCGGTCTATCCATCTGTCTGTGGATGAAAATCTATACTGAATTCTAGCCTGGTACCCAAAGTTTCGTGTAACTACTTCCAGAACTTTGAGGTAAACTGGGTTCCTCTATCTGATACGATACTCCTTGGAACTCCATGCAGACATACTATTCTGGTCATGTATACCTTTGCCAACTTAGCACTGGTATAAGTGGTCTTTACTGGGATGAAATGAGTTACTTTCGTCAATCGATCAACTACAACCCAAATCGAGTCATAGCCTGAACGAGTCCTGGGCAATCCCGTGATAAAATCCATGCCTAGCTTATCCCACTTCCATTCGGGTATCGGCAATGGTTGTAACAATCCTGCTGGCTTCTGATGCTCTGCCTTTACTCTCTGGCATACATCACAAACTGCTACATACTCCGCAATATCCTTCTTCATTCCTGTCCACCAGAAAATATCCTTCAAATCCAGATACATCTTGGTATTTCCTGGGTGAATTGAATACGGTGAGTCGTGTGCCTCTTGCAGTATCAACTTGCTGATCTCCGGGTCATTGGGCACGTAAACGCGGTCTTCAAACCATAGGGTGTCGTGCTCATCCTCACGAAATCCTTTAGCTTTTCCTTTGCTCAGTTTCTCCTTTATAGCGGCAATCTCTTTGTCAACTTTCTGAGCTTCTCTGATTCTATCCATCAAAGTTGACTGAATCTCCAATGCTGCTACATAGCCTCTCGGAACTATTTCCAAACATAGTTCACGAAGATTTTCTGCTAACTCCCTTGGTATTTCTCCCGTCATTAATGTATTGACATGGCTCTTACGGCTTAATGCGTCAGCTACTACATTAGCCTTTCCGGGATGATAATGCAATTTCATATCATAATCCTTGATAAGCTCCAACCATCTCCTTTGTCTGAGATTCAACTCCTTCTGTGTGAAAATGTACTTCAAACTCTTATGATCCGTGTACACCTCACAATGATTTCCAATCAGAAAATGTCTCCATGTTTTCAATGCATGCACTACGGCTGCTAACTCCAAATCATGCGTGGCATAATTCAACTCATGAGGCTTCAGTTGTCTTGAGGCATATGAAACAACTCTCCCTTCCTGCATAAGCACTGCTCCAAGTCCTCGACATGAAGCGTCGCAATACACCTCATAATCCTTGGTCTGGTCTGGAAAAATCAACACTGGTGAGGTAACCAAATGTTTCTTCAACTCCTGGAAACTAGCCTCACACTCCTCCGTCCATATGAACTTGGTATCCTTCTTCAACAACTCAGTCATAGGCTTCGCAATCTTTGAGAAATTCTCAATAAATCTCCGGTAGTATCCTGCGAGTCCAAGAAAACTCCGGATCTCTCCAACTGTAGTTGGGGCTTCCCACTTGGTCACGGAATCAACTTTAGTGGGATCAACTGCTATACCTTCTCCAGATATAACATGTCCGAGGAATCCTACTTCCTTCAACCAAAACTCACATTTGCTGAACTTGGCATATAATTGATGTTCTCTGAGCTTTCCAAGTACCAAACGCAAATGCTCCTTATGATCCTCTTCATTCTTCGAGTGAACCAGGATATCATCAATGAACACTACGACGAACTTATCCAAAAACTCCATAAACACTTTGTTCATCATGTTCATAAAATAGGCAGGTGCGTTAGTCAGACCAAATGACATAACGGTATACTCATACAACCCATACCTGGTGGTAAAAGCTATCTTAGGAATATCCTGTTCTCGAATCTTCAACTGGTGGTATCCTGATCGCAGATCGATCTTGGAAAATACCTTAGCTCCTTGCAATCGATCAAACAGATCGTTGATCATTGGTAGTGGGTACTTATTCTTGATCGTTACTTCATTCAATCCTCGATAATCAACAACCATCCTTAACGATCCATCCTTCTTCTCCACTAGAAGTACTGGCAATCCCCAAGGCGAAGAACTTGGGTGAATATATCCTTTATCCAGTAACTCCTTAATCTGCTTCTTAATTTCCACCAAATCCTTTGCTGGCATCCTATATGGTCTCTTTGATATTGGACATGTGCCTGGCAATAGCTCAATCAAAAACTCGATATCTCTATCCGGTGGCATGCCTGGCAACTCCTCTGGAAATACATCAGGGAAATCCCTTACCACTGGTACTTCCTCCTGCATAACTCCTGTTAGGCAATTTACTTGAGTCCTCTTTGGCACATGCCGGGATACATACTTGATCCTTCTCCCTTCTGGGGTGGTAAGCAAAATTGACTTACTAGCACATTCTATATTCCCTTCATACTTTGATAACCAATCCATGCCTAATATCACATCAAATCCTTGAGATTCCAATACTATTAGGTCTGAGGGAAAAACATAGTTACCAATCCTTAATGGTAACCAATCACACCATAGACTAGCCACATACTCTGCTCCGGGCGAGGTTACTAACATGGGTGACCTAAGGGCTTAGGTTGGTAGGTTATACTTATCCACAAATCCCCTTGAGATGTATGAATGTGATGCGCCAGTATCAAAAATAACGAGTGCATTAAATGACTTAACCAAAAACTTACCTATTACTACATCGGGCTGAGCTTCAACCTCCTCCACGCTAACGTGGTTCACCTGTCCCCTGTTAAAAGGGTTCGGCTCCTTCCCAGAACTTCCATTGCCATTTCCATTTTGTAATTCAGGACATTCATTTGCATAATGTCTTGTCTTCGAACACTTAAAGCAAGTGACTTGGCTCAAGTCCTTCTTGGCTGGGGTTGAGGGGTTGGTGCGATTCTGGCCGTTGCTTCCTCCATTGCCATTAACATTCTTGGTGCCATTGTGGTTGTGCGAGCTACCTCCTCCATGGGTATGCTGAAAATGTCCTCCCGGTCTAGGGGTAAAACGTGGCTTCTGCTGAGCTCCTGAATTGTACTTTCCTTGTCCATACTTCCTCTTGCGATTCTCAATTTTCCGCTGCTTCCCTTCAATCATAAGAGCACGATCTACCAACTCCTGGTAGTTGTTGAAGGTTGCTACCATCAACTGCATGCTCAACTCATCATTCAGTCCTTCCAGAAACTTCTCCTTCTTAGCTGCATCCTTAGCGACGTCATCTGGGGCATAACGTGTTAGCTTAGTAAATTCCTCCACATACTGGCCAACTGTCCGTCCTCCTTGGCGCAAGTTGCGAAACTCACGCTTCTTCATGGCCATAGCTCCTGCTGAAACATGGGCAGTACGAAAAGCCTGCTGAAACTGGTCCCATGTGACAGTGTCTACAGGGAAAGTGGCTGTGAAATTCTCCCACCATGATGCTGCGGGTCCTTCTAACTAATGTGCGGCAAACTTCACCTTCTCCGCATCTGTGCATCCTGCTATGGTCAACTCCCTAGCTATTTTGCGGAGCCAATCATCTGCTACTATCGGCTCGGTGCTACTGGAAAACACTGGCGGATTCAGCCTAAGAAAACGGGCTAAGTGGTCAACAGGTGGTGGTGATGGTGGGTTGTTGTTGTTGTTCCCCTGATTCTGATTCTGGACTAGCAACTGCATCAATGTGTTTTGCTGCTGGATCAACTGGGTGAGCTCCGGTGGAAAGGCAAATCGGGGGTCACGTCTCGGAGGCATCTGAGGGTTTAGAAAAGATGAGATATAAGAATAGAGGGGGTCTAAAGAGAAAACACTACCCATATGCACATGAGGCAAAACAAACAATTCACTTCAATCAATCAAACAAGGGCATACAATCGATCTAACTATCGCAAAAGTGCTCGGACTACTATATTTACATGGTGGACTACTACTACTAATGAGGTGGTCTACTAGAAATATTCTACGGTCGTTGACTCCATGATATCTGCTCCGGCTTCATCAACATAGTCATCATCGCTACTATCTGCTTCTGAGTCAGTGCCGCCGATGATGATGTAGTCTTTCGGGCTAATTTCCTTGGGTTCTTCGTCTTCATCTACTGGCGTAGGTCCTCCCATAAATATTCAAATCTTCTTGATTAGGTCATCATTCTTCTCCACCAATACTTCAATTTCCTCTTCATAATCTTCACGTGTAGCCTTGAGTTCTTCCTCCAGTTCCTTGATTCTAGTCTTAGCCTTCTTCAGATCTATCATGTCGGCGCACATCTGGTTCTCCTGTCGTCGAATTTGCTGGTTTAATTCCTGGATAAAAGCTGCAATTGATCTATCCTTCCTGGTGTTGATCATCTCCCAGTGTTCATCTCGGCGCCCACAAATCTGGTAGATAGTATCCTTGAGATCCTTGCGGTAGACTTCTCCAATGCGTCCCATGGCGATGTGAGCTACCATGCTCTTTCCTAGACTCCAAGTTGGTGCATCAAAAGAAAACTCTACGGGCTCAGTGACTAGCATGAACGTCCTTCCTGGGACTTGAACTTGAATCATCCAGCGCTCTTCTTCAGGTAAAGTGGCGTTGTAGGTTCCTGTGAAACTTGGTACTCCTATGTTCAGGTATCTAGTGACTTCCTTCAAGTGTCGTCCAAAGGGTGTATCTTCATCCGGTTGTGTGAACTTGATCCTTGCATCTGCCATCCTAAAGAGTAGAAAAGATGAGAAGTCAGGAGAGAAGAGAGTGAATAGTGATCTAGGTCTTGTGCTTAGTGGTCGTGTCCTACAGTCAGCGTGTGCTCTGATACCATCTCCGTAGCGACCAGACCTCAAAAAGTCTGATCTCTGTGCTCCAGTGTCATCCCTGGATCAGTAATGCTGACACCGCATAGTACTCGGAGGATTTATAGCAGAGTAGCAATCACACACTTATTACATCGAGTGTCTCATAAGAGAACTTATTACAATAAATATGGCTTAAGGCCATCTAATAACGCTAACAGCGGAAGGCTTGGAAGATAAGTGAGTCCATCAACTCCAACGGCATCACTGAGTATAGAACCACGACCTAAAAACTCCTTAATCATCGTCTGAAAAGTCTGCAACATTAACGTTGTAGCCTGAAAACGGGTCAGCACATGGACTATGCTGGCAAGGTAACACATAGAGAGTAATGGAATGAAACAGCTATTCTATATGCATATTTGGCTGGTGGAAAGCTTTATGGTTACAGTTTTGCGTAAAGCCAATTTTTCCCTACTTCAAAGGAATAAATTTATTTAACTATCATGGTGGTTGTTAAACATTGAGAATGGTTGACAACATTCTCAATCCCAATTAAGCATCATCATTAAACATAACCCAACAAAATTAATTTAGAGTAACATGTTGAGATTCACATGATAATCCAGGTACTAGATACTCAAGATGTCCATAACCGGGGACACGGCTAACCATGATTAGTTTATCACACTCTGCAGAGGTTTGCGCACTTTTCCCCACAAGACTCGATCGCCTCTGTTTGGTTTCTCGCACTACAAGGTGTTTGAGAAGATGGATGACTGAGACATAGTCTTTCAGAAGCGCTAGCACGTTACGATCGGGTAGACCGTACCACCTACATCCCCCACATCTGCTAGTCTACCACTGTAAGAGTTCGCACAACTTAGTCAACTATGCTAGAGCCCATAATAGCTTGTGGCTGCACACGGAAGTTTCTAGTATGAATAGTCTCATGATCCCTTTGAGCCTGGGTGGCGGTCCAAAAGAAAATAGGCAAGTCCTGGAATACCCAGGTGCCTCAATCCACCCAGATGTGTGTTTAAGTTGCCACCTTAGATAAACCATTAATTAACAGTCTCACATCTGTCATGGATATCACTCACCCAATCCATGTCTACTAGCATAGCATGGCATAATAAGCAAACGTAGAAGTAACTCCCAAAGGTTCGATAATAAACAGGTAATAGGTACTACCTCATCTACTTCCCATCCCACAATTTAATTAGATCCTAATCATGCAATGTGTGAGGATTGATCTAATGCAATAAAACTGGGTAGTAGAAAGGTATGATCAAAGTGTTACTTGCCTTGCTGATGATCCGCGAAACCTAACGATTCGAAGTAACAGGCGGCGCACTCTGGGTACTCTATCGCAAACAAACGAACAAGCATACAATAAGAACTCATCTAATGCACAGGTAAAACTCAAATAAGAGATCTAACCAGAAGGTTCAACTTAAGAGCTCCGGTTGGAAAAAAGAATCAAATCGAACGAAGCAACGAAAGTCAAACGGCGAAAGAAAACAACTTCGTTCTAGTAACCTGGATCTAGGGCAAATTTTACAGTAGCAAAATCTTGTTTAAGTTGGTTAAACGGATAGAGGGTTTCGAGACGAATCCCTAGGCGCTTGAATCGCCTGATTCCGATAAACAAGCGAAAAGTTAAACTAAAATAAAAATCGGATCAGGAATCGTGATTAGAAAAATCGCGGATTTAATCCGAGAAAAAGAAAAACGACGAATGCCGACTTTTTTTTCTCTTTTCCTTTTTTCGGCATGGAAAACGAGGCGCGACGAACCTCGGCGGCGGGATCCGGCGGCGGCGGCGGCGGACGTCGGCGGCGGCGGTGGCGGCGGCTTCTTAGGGCGGCGGCGGCTTAGGGCGCTTTAGGGTTTCCCCCAGGGCCGGGCCTCGGCTTATAAAGGCCTCCCGGTCGGTGTCCAGGTCGGACACGGCCCGTTAAGTCGGTTTGTTTTTTTAATTATTCCGCTCGGAAAAAAAAATAAAAAGAAATACTAAACGGACTCCAAAAATTCGGAAATAAATTTTCACGGGCTTCTAAAATCAAGCCGCACAAGGTGAACATTTATTTGGGACATAAATGCAATTTTGAAAAACGCACTTTTTTTCTAAATTCAAATAAAACACCAAAAAACTCCGAAATAAAATCTTATTTGATTTTATTATTAAATCCTCAATATTTCTTTATTTTGGGAAAGTCATTTTATTCCCTCTCTCATATTTTTGTAATAGAAATAATTGATGATAAAATAAATAAAATCAAATGATCCTATTCTCAAAATTTGAGAAAACTCAAATATGAAAATAACAAAATCCCCAACTCTCTCCATGGGTCATTGAGTTGCGTAGAATTTCTAGGATCAACCAAAATGCAAAGAATAAAATATGATATGCATGATTCTCTAACGTATAACATTCCAAATTGAAAATTTGGGATGTTACACCTATGAAGACGCACTTCTCCGATTTGGGTTCGTGCTTATCAGGTTGAAACTTTTTCACATAAGCATTGCAACCCCAAACTTTACGAAACGACAGCTTAGGTTTCTTGCCAAACCATAGTTCATACGGTGTCATCTCAACGGATTTAGATGGTGCCCTATTTAACGTGAATGCGGCTGTCTCTAATGCATAACCCCAAAATGATAGCGGTAAATCAGTAAGAGACATCATAGATCGCACCATATCTAGTAAAGTGTGATTACGACGTTCGGACACACCATTATGTTGTGGTGTTCCAGGTGGCATGAGTGTGTGAAACTATTCCACATTGTTTGAATTGAAGATCAAACTCGTAACTCAAATATTCGTCTCCGCGATCAGATCGTAGAGACTTTATTTTCTTGTTACGATGTTTGTCCACTTCACTCTGAAATTCTTTAAACTTTTCAAATGTTTCAGACTTATGTTTCATCAAGTAGATATACCCATATCTGCTCAAATCATCTGTCAAGGTCAGAAACTAACGATACCCGCCGCGAGCCTCAACACTCATTGGACCGCATACATCAGTATGTATTATTTGCAATAAGTCAGTTGCTCACTCCATTGTTCCAGAGAATGGAGTCTTAGTCATCTTGCCCATGAGGCATGGTTTGCAAATATCAAGTGATTTATAGTCAAGTGATCTCAAAAGCCCATCAGCATGGAGTTTCTTCATGCGCTTTACACTAATATGACCTAAACGGCAGTGCCACAAATAAGTTGCACTATCATTATTAACTTCGCATCTTTTGGCTTCAATATTATGAATATGTGTATTACTACGATCGAGATTCAATAAACCATTCAACTTGGGTGTATGACCACAGAAGGTTTTATTCATGTAAACAGAATAACAATTATTCTTTGACTTAAATGAATAACCATATTGCAATAAACATGATCCAATCATATTATGCTCAACGCAAACACCAAATAACATTTATTTTAGGTTCAACACTAATCTTGAAGGTAAAGGGGGTGTGTGATGGTGATCTTATCAACCTTGGAATCACTTCCAACACACATCATCACCTTGCCCTTAACTAGTCTTTGTTTATTTTGCAACTCCCGTTTCGAGTTACTACTCTTAGTAGCTGAACCGGTATCAAATACCAAGGGGTTTGCTATAAACACTAGTAAAGTACACATCAATAACATGTATATCAAATATACCTTTGTTCACTTTGCCATCCTTCTTATCCACCAAGTATCTGGGGCAGTTCCACTTCCAGTGACCATTTCCTTTGCAGTAGACGCACTCAGTTTCATGCTTGGGTCTAGCTTTGGGCTTCTTCATGGGAGTGGCAACTTGCATGCCATTATTCTTTAAGTTCCCTTTCTTTCCCTTGCCTTTTACCTGAAACTAGTGGTCTTGTCAACCATCAACACTTGATGCTTTTCTTGATTTCTACCTTCACCGATTTTAGTATCGCGAAGAGCACAGGGAATCGTTTTCGTCATCCCTTGCATATTATAGTTCATCACGAAGTTCCAGTAACTTGGTGATAGTGACTAGAGAACTCTGTCAATCACTATCTTATCTAGAATATTAACTCCCGCTTGATTCAAGCGATTGTAGTACTCAGACAATCTGAGCACATGCTCACTGGTTGAGATATTCTCCTCCATCTTGTAGGCAAAGTACTTGTCAGAGGTCTCATAACTCTCAACTCGAGCATGAGTCTGAAATAACAATTTCAGCTCTTGGAACATCTTATATGCTCTGTGGCATTCAAAACGTTTTTGACGTCCCGGTTCTAAGCAGTAAAGCATGGTGCACTAAACTATCAAGTAGTCATCATACCGAGCTTTGTCAAATGTTCATAACATCTGTATCTGCTCCTGCAATGGGTCCGTCACCTAGCGGTGCATCAAGGACATAATACTTCTGTGCAGCAATGAGGATAACCCTCATATCACAGAGCTAGTCCGCATCATTGCTACTAACATCTTTCAACTTATTTTTCTCTAGGAACATATCAAAAATAAACGGGGAGCTACATCGCAAGCTATTGATCTACAACATAGATATGCAAATACTATCAGGACTAAGTTCATGATAAATTAAAGTTCAGTTAATCATATTACTTAAGAACTCCCACTTAGATAGACATCCCTCTAGTCATCTAAATGATCAAGTGATCCAAATCAACTAATCCATGTCCGATCATCACGTGAGATGGAGTAGTTTTCAATGGTGAACATCACTATGTTGATCATATCTACTATATGATTCACGCTCGACCTTTAGGACTCCTGTGTTTCGAGGTCATATCTGCATATGCTAGGCTCGTCAAGTTTAACCCGACTATTCCGCGTGTGCAAAACTGGCTTGCACCCGTTGTATGTGAACATAGAGCTTATCACACCCGATCATCACGTGGTGTCTCGGCACGACGAACTGTCGCAATGGTGCATACTCAGGGAGAACACTTATACTTTGAAATTTAGTGAGAGATCATCTTATAATGCTACCGCCGAACTAAGCAAAATAAGATACATAAAGGATAAACATCACATGCAATCAAAATATGTGACATGATATGGCCATCATCATCTTGTGCCTTTGATCTCCATCTCCAAAACACCGTCATGATCTCTATCGTCACCAGCATGACACCATGATCTCCATCATCTTGATCTCTATCAACATGTCATCACATGGTCGTCTCACCAACTATTGCTTTTGCAACTATTGCTATCGCATAGCGATAAAGTAAAGCAATTATATGGCGCTTGCATCTTATGCAATAAATAGACAACCATAAGACTCATGCCAGTTGTCAATAACTTTAACAAAACATGATCGTCTCATACAACAACTTATATCTCATCATGTCTTGACCATATCACATCACAACATGCCCTGCAAAAACAAGTTATTTGTTGTTGCAAGTTTTACGTGGCTGCTACGGGCTGAGCAAGAACCATTCTTACCTACGCATCAAAAACCACAACGCGGTATAGTGATTGCTTTTTGATCTTCAGAAAGAACCCTGCTCATTGAATTCGATTCAACTAATGTTGGAGAAACAAACACCCACTAGCCACCTGTGTATGAAGCACGTCGGTAGAACCAGTCTCGCATAAGCGTACGCGTAATGTCGGTCTGAGCCGCTTCATCCAACAATACCGCCAAATAAAGAATCAACTAGTGACAACAAGCAATATGTATATACCCACGCCCACAAATCCTTTGTGTTCTACTCGTGCATATAACATCTACGCATAGACCTGGCTCTGATACCACTATTGGGGAACGCAGTAATTTCAAAAAAAATTCCTACGCACACGCAAGATCATGGTGATGCATAGCAATGAGGGGAGAGTATCGTCTATGTACCCATGTAGACCGTAAGCGGAAGCGTTATGACAATGCGGTTGATGTAGTCATATGTCTTCACGATCGACCGATCTAGCACCAAAGATACGGCACCACCGTGATCTGCACATGTTAAGCTCGGTGACATCCCGCGAACTCATGATCCAGTAGAGCTTTGAGGGAGAGTTTCGTCAGCACGACGGCGTGATGATGGTGATGATGATGCTACCGGAATAGGGCTTCGCCTAAGCACCACTACGATATGACCGAGGTGGATTATGGTGGAGAGGGGCACCACACACGGCTAAAGATCAATGATCAACTTGTGTGTCCATGGGGTGCCCCCCCCCCGTATATAAAGGAGTGGAGGAGGGGGAGGGTCGGCCCTCTACTATGGCGCGCCCTGGGGACTCCTACTCCCACCGGGAGTAGGATTCCCCCCCCCTTCCATGTAGTAGGAGTAGGAGAGAAGGAAGGGGAAGAGAGAAGAGAAGGAAGGAGGGGGCGCCGCCCCTCCCCCTAGTCCAATTCGGACTAGGCCTTGGGGGCATGCGGCGTGCCCTAGGAAGCCCCTCTCTCTCTCCCCTAAAGCCCAATAAGGCCCATATACTCCCTGGCAAATTCCCGTAACTCACTGGTACTCCGATAAATACCCGAACCACTCAGAACCTTTCTGATATCCGAATATAGCCTTCCAATATATCGATCTTTATGTCTCGAACATTTCGAGACGCCTCGTCATGTACCTGATCTCATCCGGGTCTCCGAACAACCTTCGGTACATCAAAACACATAAACTCATAATTCCGATCGTCACCGAACATTAAGCGTGCGGACCATACGGGTTCGAGAACTATGTAGACATGACCGAGACTCATCTCTGGTCAATAACTAATAGCGGAACCTGGATGCTCATATTGGTTCCTACATATTCTACGAAGATCTTTATCGGTCAAACTACATAACAACATACGTTGTTCCCTCTGTCATCGGTATGTTACTTGCCAGAGATTCGATCGTCGGTATCTCAATACCTAGTTCAATCTCGTTACAGGCAAGTCTCTTTACTCGTTCTGTAATGCTACATCCGGTTACTAACTCATTAGCTACATTGCTTACAAGGCTTATAGTGATGTACATTACCGAGAGGGCCCAGAGATACCTCTCCGACAATCGGAGTGACAAATCCTAATCTTGATCCATGCAACTCAACAAACACCATCGGAGACACCTGTAGAGCACCTTTATAATCACCGAGTTACATTGTGACATTTGGTAGCACACAAAGTGTTCCTCCGGTATTCGGGAGTTGCATGATCTCTTAGTCATAGGAACATGTATAGTTATGGAGAAAGCAATAGCAACAAACTAAACGATCATCGTGCTAAGCTAACGGAATGGGTCAAGTCAATCACATCATTCTCTAATGATGTGATCCCATTAATCAAATGACAACTCATCTCTATGGCTAGGAAACTTAACCATCTTTGATTCAATGAGCTAGTCAAGTAGAGGCATACTAGTGACACTCTGTCTGTCTATGTATTCACACATGTACTAAGTTTCCAGTTAATACAATTCTAGCATGAATAATAAACATTTATCATGATATAAGGAAATAAATAATAACTTTATTATTGCCTCTAGGGCATATTTCCTTCAGCCCTCACCCGAGGAAGAAGAAGTGCAAGTGGGCGTCGGCATCTTGGCATCCCACGGCGATGCAGAGGACGTAGGGGACGAAGATGAACTTGGCGAAGCTCCTGGACACGCTCTCTTCACTGGCGCTCGTCGGAGGGTGCGTCGGCGACTTGCTTGCAGCCTCGGTCCCGCTCGGGTAAGGTGTACAATAGATGGAAAGGGGAAAGGGGAGGATCATTGTGGGGTGGCGCGGAAGAGAAACCCTAGGGGAAAGGCTCGGACGCCGAGGGGGGTTTAAATAGGACTCCGAGGGTCGACGTGTAGCTCTCTGCCCACAGTGGCCATGTGCGGTGTGTGCTCTCTTTTTCACTGTGAGGATAAGAAGAACAGTGTCAGGCAAAACGCTATGGTGAAAAGGACTTGGATTGGGCCGGCGCGGTGAAAATGAGAGGAACAAGTAGGAAAAAAATAGCTGGGCCGCTGGAAATTCCCTCTCCCTTTTGTCTTCCTTTTCATTTTTCCAGAACAGAAAATACCTGGAAGAAAAGAATAGAAGGGAAGGAATGGAATTTGATAGATATGGAAATATCTATGGTGTCCTGGAAATATGTAAACATGGAATAAAATACTTTGGCAATTTTAGAGACAATAAATTTAAACAAGTTTGGAATTGAATCCAACTTATTTAAATCCAAAATCCAACCAAAGCGCATCCAAATGAGTTGAAATTTGGATGAGTGGGTCTTAGCATGAGCTAATATTCATAGGAAAAGAATGGACATTAATGGGGGCAGGGAAGAACTCACTTGCATAAAGAAGTAAAAGAAGAGGAAGAAGAAGGTGATGATGCATGGGCATGGCTTGAGAGAGAGATAGGAAGGGCTGATGCACACACAACATGAAAGTAACATGTAACATAAGGATGAGTGCAATGCACATGATGCTCATGGCAACAACATGAATGACCAAAAGCAATATGACAAGAGACTCAAAGCAACAAAATGAAATGGCAGAATGCAATATAATAAAAGATGAACATGATACAATAAACAAAATATGGCAATGGCACTCATCATGATCATGGCATAAATACATCGGAATGAAATATGCAAAATTATGATAATGCAACAAATACAATAAACAAACGACAACAACTAAAATAAAGAAGGCAATGGGAGCATCGGTCTCAGGGCATTACAGACATGTAGGCCCCCTTTAAAAAGTTAGATTTATTTATTTGTTTAGATTTATCCTATGACATGTGGGCCACCCCTTCACTATTTGACTAGCCGTTTTGACTTGGTTAAACTCGTATTACACAATTCCAGAAATTTAGAAAATGATTTTAAAGCTTTGAAAATTAATAGAAAATAAACCATAACTCCGATAAAAAAACTTTGTACATGAAAGTTGCTCAGAACCGTAACTCCGACGAATCCAAATACGCAGCCCGTTCGTCCGCTACACGTCCCTAGCATAGTGAACATGCAACTTTTCCCCTCTGGTCTGTCTATCTAAAAACGCAAAATACCTGGAATACTTTCCCAGATGTTTCCCCCCTTCGCCAGTAGTCCCTAGTACTGCGTTAGCTCACCCCTAGCACCACGTATTGCCATGTTATGCTTTGTGATGCTTTGATTGCTTTGTTATTTATTTGTCCCCCCTCCATTACTTTTTTCCGGTAGACCCCGAGACCGCTACCGATACCCCTATGATCAACTACGTCACTGACGACCGTTCCTTTGCAGCAGAGCTTCCAGGCAAGCACCCCCCTTTTGAGCATACCGATATCGCTTACTCCATCTCCCTTATGTTTGCATTAGAATCTGCTGCTACTACTTTTATCCTATTTCTGCTGCATAGCCTGTATTGTAACCTGCTGTTGTTACCTACCTGCTTATCCTAAACTGTTTAGTATAGGCTAGGTAGAGACCCATCAGAGACCCCCACTTTGTCCCGACTGCCCCGCTTGATTATCAGAAGACCAGATCAACGGGATCAAAGACCAGGCCCCGGCACCGCACATCACCTTCCCCTTAGTTTCTCGACACTACTGGGTTACTATCGAGTGCCGAGGTGATACCTCATCAACACTTCTGATGTTAACCTTGTAGGTTAGTTCATCGGTTATGGTCATCGAGGGTGATTCCTCCTTCTCCACTCCCGATAACGACACTGTCGTGCAACTCCTCAAGAGTGGACCTCGAGGGTGATTCCTCCTTCATTCACCTTGACGATAACATCGGGTGGAATTCCATCGAGGGTGATTCCTCCTTCGTTCACCTTGACGATAATATCAAGTGGAATTCCATCGAGGGTGATTCCTCAGGGTTCCCCTTGGTGTTAGACACATGGTTACTATGACTTTACACCGAACCATGTTACTAAAGACGGGTCGGCCCTGAGGGGTACCCGCGCGATCTTAATTGCGAGTGATGTGGAGTCGGGTTGACCTGGAAGGTGTCCGTGAGATAATTACGAGACGTGGCCGGGCATTCTTAGCCCTTGCTGCAAGTCCTCGAGACGGGGCGACGGGGTCACATCGATCGTGAGTCTCTGCTCGTTACCGCGCACTCCTAATCCACTATGATTTGGATATTTGATTCAAGGGGCCTCTGGCCTGATAGCCCTAACCATCACGTGGGCATAGTATGGGCGTTCTGCGTCGTATGCATCAGTGATGTCTACTACACAACCTTCTTCTTGTAGACGTTGTTGGGCCTCCAAGTGCAGAGGTTTGTAGGATAGTAGCAAATTTCCCTCAAGTGGATGACCTAAGGTTTATCAATCCGTAGGAGGCGTAAGATGAAGATGGTCTCTCTCAAGCAACCCTGCAACCAAATAACAAAGTGTCTCTTGTGTCCCCAACACACCCAATACAATGGTAAATTGTATAGGTGCACTAGTTCGGCGAAGAGATGGTGATACAAGTGGTATATGGATGGTAGATATAGGTTTTTGTAATCTAAAAATATAAAAACAGCAAGGTAACTAATGATGAAAGTGAGCACAAACGGTATTGCAATGCGTTGAAACAAGGCCTAGGGTTCATACTTTCACTAGTGCAAGTTCTCTCAACAATAATAACATAATTGGATCACATAACTATCCCTCAACATGCAACAAAGAGTCACTCCAAAGTCAATAATAGCGGAGAACGAACGAAGAGATTATGGTAGGGTACGAAACCACCTCAAAGTTATTCTTTCCAATCAATCCGTTGGGCTATTCCTATAAGTGTCACAAACAGCCCTAGAGTTCGTACTAGAATAACACCTTAAGACACAAATCAACCAAAACCCTAATGTCACTTAGATACTCCAATGTCACCTCAAGTATCCGTGGGTATGATTATACGATATGCATCACACAATCTCAGATTCATCTATTCAACCAACACATAGAACCTCAAAGAGTGCCCCAAAGTTTCTACCGGAGAATCACGACGAAAACGTGTGCCAACCCCTATGCATAGGTTCATGGGCGGAACCCGCAAGTTGATCACCAAAACATACATCAAGTGAATCACGTGATATCCCATTGTCACCACAGATACGCACGGCAAGACATACATCAAGTGTTCTCAAATCTTTAAAGACTCAATCCGATAAGATAACTTCAAAGGGGAAACTCAATCCATTACAAGAGAGTAGTGGGGGAGAAAACATCATAAGATCCAACTATAATAGCAAAGCTCGCGATACATCAAGATCGTGCCACCTCAAGAACACGAGAGAGAGAGAGAGAGAGAGATCAAACACATAGCTACTGGTACATACCCTCAGCCCCGAGGAATAACTACTCCCTCCTTGTCATGGAGAGCACCGGGATGATGAAGATGGCCACCATAGAGGGATTGCCCCCTCTGGCAGGGTGCCGGAACGGGTCTAGATTGGTTTTCGGTGGCTATGGAAGCTTCTGGCGACGGAACTCCCGATCTATTGTGCTCCTCGATCGTTTTAGGGTATATGGAGATATATAGGCGGAAGAAGTACGTGAGGGGAGCCACGAGGGACCCACGAGGGTGGAGGGCATGCCCAGGGGGTGGGCGCGCCCCCCTGCCTCGTGGCTTCCTCGTTGCTTCCCTTACATGGACTCCATGTCTCCCGGGTTGCTTGCCTTCCAAAAATAAGTTCCGTGAAGTTTCAGGTCAATTGGACTCCGTTTGATTTTCCTTTTCTGCGATACTCTAAAACAAGGTAAAAACAGAAACTAGCACTGGGCTCTAGGTTAATAGGTTAGTCCCAAAAATCATATAAAATAGCATATAAATGCATATAAAACATCCAAGGTTGATAATATAATAGCATGGAACAATCAAAAATTATAGATACGTTGAAGACGTATCAGCATCCCCAAGCTTAATTCCTGCGCATCCTCGAGTAGGTAAATGATAAAAACTGAATTTTTGATGTGGAATGCTACCTAACATATTCATCATGTATTTCTCTTTATTGTAGCAAGAATATTCAGATCCATAAGATTCAAGACAAAAGTTTAATATTGACATGAAAATAATAATACTTCAAGCATACTAACTAAGAAATCATGTCTTCTCAAAATAGCATGGCCAAACAAAGTTCATCCTTACAAAATCATATAGTTTAGTCATGCTCCATTTTCGTCACACAAGAATGCTCTCATCATGCACAACCCCGATGACAAGCCACGCAATTGTTTCATACTTTAGTAATCTCAAACCTATGAACTTTCACGCAATATATGAGGGCGAGCCATGGACATAGCACTATGGGTGGAATAGAATATGATGATGGGGGTTATGTGGAGAAGACAAAAAAAGGAGAAAGTCTCACATCAACGAGGCTAATCAATGGGCTATGGAGATGCCCACCGATTGATGTTAATGCAAGGAGTAGGGATTGCCATGCAACGGATGCACTAGAGCTATAAATGTATGAAAGCTCAACAAAAGAAACTAAGTGGGTGTGCATCCAACTTGCTTGCTCACGAAGACCTAGGGAACTTGAGGAGGTCCATTGTTGGAATATACAAGCCAAGTTCTGTAATGAAAATTTCCCACTAGTATATGAAAGTGACAAAACAAAAGACTCTCTATCATGAAGATTATGGTGCTACTTTGAGGCACAAGTGTGGCAAAGGATAGTAACATTGTCCCTTCTCTCTTTTTCTATCATTTTTTTGGGCCTTCTCTTTTTTTATGGTCTTTCTCTTTTTTTGGGCCTTCTCTCTTTTTTTATGGCCTTTCTTTTTTTTCCTCACTTGGGACAATGCTCTAGAAAATGATGATCATCACACTTCTATTTATTTACAGCTCAATGATTACAACTCGATACTAGAACAAAAGATGACTCCATATGAATGCCTCCGGTGGTGTACCGGGTTATGCAATGAACCAAGAGTGACATGTATGAAAGAATTATGAACGGTGGCTTTGGCTCAAATACTATTTCAACTACATGATCATGCTAAGCAATATGACAATGATGAATGTGTCATGATAAACGAAATGGTGGAAAGTTGCATGGCAATATATCTTGGAATGGCTATGGAAATGCCATAATAGGTAGGTATGGTGGCTGTTTTGAGGAAGATATAAGGAGGTTTATGTGTGAAAGAGTGTATCATATCACGGGGTTTGGATGCACTGGCGAATTTTGCACCAACTCTCAATGTGAGAATGGGCAATGCACGGTACCGAAGAGGCTAGCAATGATGGAGGGGTAAGAGTGTGTATAATCCATGGACTCAACATTAGTCATAAAGAACTCACATACTTATTGCAAAAATCTACAAGTCATCAAAAACCAAGCATTACGCGCATGCTCCTAAGGGGGGTAGATTGGTAGGAAAAGACCATCGCTCGTCCCCGACCACCACTCATAAGGAAGACAATCAAATAACACCTCATGTTTCAAATTTGTTACACCACGTTTACCATACGTGCATGCTACGGGACTTGCAAACCTCAACACAAGTATTCCTCAAATTCACAACTACTCAACTAGCACAACTTTGATATCACTATCTCCATATCTCAAAACAATCATCAAGTATCAAACTTCTCTTAGTATTCAATGCACTTTATATGAAAGTTTTTATTATACCCATCTTGGATGCCCATCATATTAGGACTAAATTCATAACCAAAGAAAATTACCATTCTGTTTAGGGCTCTCAAAATAATATAAGTGAAGCATGAGAGATCATCTATTTCTATAAAACCACCACCGTTCTCTAAAAGGATATAAGTGAAGTACTAGAGCAAATGACAAACCACTCTGAAAGATATAAGTGAAGATCAATGAGTAGTCGAATAATTATGCAACTATGTGAAGACTCTCTAAGATTTAATAATTTAAGATCTTGGTATTTTATTCAAACAGAAAGCAAAACAAAAGAAGATAAAATGACGCTCCAAGCAAAACACATATCATGTGGTAAATAAAAATATAGCTCCAAGTAAAGTTACCGATGAACGAAGACGAAAGAGGGGATGTCTTCCGGGGCATCCCCAAGCTTAGTCTCTTGGTTGTCCTTGAATATTACCTTGGGGTGCCTTGGGCATCCCCAAGCTTAGGCTCTTGCCAGTACTTATTCCATATTCCATCAAATCTTTACCCAAAACTTGAAAACTTCACAACACAAAACTTAACAGAAAACTCGTAAGCTCCGTTAGCGAAAGAAAACAAAACACCACTTCAAGGTACTGTAGTGAACTCATTCTTTATTTATATTGGTGTTCAACCTACTGTATTCCAACTTCTCTATGGTTTATAAACTATTTTACTAGCCATAGATTCATCAAAATAAGCAAACAACACATGAAAAACAGAATCTGTCAAAAACAGAACAGTCTGTAGTAATATGTAGCTAACGCAAACTTCTGGAACGCCAAAAATTCTAAAATAAATTGCTAGACGTGATTAATTTGTCTATTAATCATCTGCAAAAAGAATTAACTAAATAGCACTCTCTCCAGTAAAAATGGCAGAAATTCTCGTGAGCGCTAAAGTTTCTGTTTTTTACAGCAAGATCAACAAGACTTTCCCCAAGTCTTCCCAACGGTTCTACTTGGCACAAACAGTAATTAAACACATAAAACCACATCTAAACAGAGGATAGATGAATTATTTATTACTAAACAGGAGCAAAAAGCAAGGAACAAAAATAAAATTGGGTTGCCTCCCAACAAGCGTGTAATACCCCGTTTGTAACCTGCCATATTTGTATTCCAAATCTTGCCATTTTCGGCACTAAGTTATGTTATTTCCTCGTTGTCGGGTTTTTGTCTTCGTGTGTTTTTGTCTTTGTCATGCATCTCATATCATGTCATCATGTGCATCACATTTGCATACAGGTTCGTCTCGACGAGTACTTCATTTCATCTCATTGCATCATATTCATTTGAGCTCATCTTGATGCCCTAAATGCTGTTGGAAGAGTGCTAGTTTCTGTTAGTTTCAGTTTCACATCAGTAATTGGATATTTGTCATTTTTGCCATGATTGATGTGTGCATGCTATGATCTTGAGCTCTACATGAGTTTTTAAGTATGCCATGCCATCTTTACAGGGGTGTATGCCATGTATTTTTGTGATCTCTGTGGTGACTAGCACAAGCATGCAAAGTAGCTCACTTAATGTTGCTGATTTTAGGGACTTAGAAATATTCTAAGTCTTTGCCCTGTCATTATTTTTATGCCATGTGTTCTTGTTGCTACCGAGTGATCCGTGCCCCTTTTGAGCAAGATCAGTAAGGATGTTTTGTAGATATTGTGGTGCTCTATCCATCCATGTCTTTGTTTGCATTATGGAGCACCCTAGCTTGACTCAATCGAGCTCTACTTTTGCTATAAAATGTTCCTAGCAGAATGTTTACATGTTAAGCATTTTTGCCGAGCTTGTTGTGGTTGATCCATGCATGCTATATTGTTGATCTTGCCATGTCTAGCTTCTATGCCATGTCTACTTGCTGGGTGTATGCTTAGTTTGTCATGCAATGCCTTGTAGTGAGTGCATCGAGCTCGTAAACATGCCTACTTGATATCTGTTTTGCCATGTTCCAGTTTCCTACTAAGTCTGAATCTGTTAACGTTAATTGCTATGTTCACATGGTTGCCATTGTATTTTCTGATCCCTTTTGTCTTATGGCAGTAAGGGACTTTTGTTGTATGCTTTGAGTAGCTTCATGCCATGCCTTGCTTTGCCATGGTATGTTCCTGTAGCATGTAGTTATCTTGCTCTAAACATTGCTTCCTGATGTTAAATTCCTGACATGTTGTTATTTTCACTAAGTCTTAACCTGTTATCTTTTGCACTTTTTCCATGCTTGTTTGGACCTGCTATTGAGCGATTTAGCCGTAGCTCAGTGTTCATCTTTTGTCAAGCATCTTGAGTGGATCCCTACCATGTATTTTGTTGTCATGTTAGAGTGATGTAGCATGTTGTTCTTGAAGCATTTAGATGGCCTCGTGATGTTAATCGCAGACCCGTGCCATATTTGTTTTGCTTGCCATTTGCAAACCGTGCATCCGGTTCCGGTGATCTTTATATCGATTTCGACCGAAATCAACTCCTCTTTCCATTGGCACTCTTGGTTTTACAAGATGAGGCCAGGTTCAATCATTTCTTTCCGAATCTTGCATATGCATCGCATATCGCATCCCGCATATCATGCCATATCTTGCATCATGTTGTTTGTGCATTGCACGTGGTTGATTGTTCTCCCTTTGCTTGTTGTTCTTGCTTGGGTAGAGCCGGGAGACGAGTACGTGATCGAGGAGCCCGTTGAGTACGCTTACGAGGATCAAGCTAACGTCAACTCGGAGAACTTTGCAGGCAAGATGACCATACCCTCGAAATCACTTCTATCTTTGCTTGCTAGATACTCGCTCTTTTGCTATGCCTATGCTACGATAGCTACCACTTGATTATCATGCCTCCCATATTGCCATGCCAAACCTCTAACCCACCTTGTCCTAGCAAACCGTTGTTTGGCTACGTTACTGCTTTGCTCAGCCCCTCTTATAGCGTTGCTAGTTGCAGGTGAAGATTGGAGTTTGTTCCTTGTTGGAACATGTTTATTGTTGGGATATCATTATTATATCTTGTCTATTTTAATGCACCTATATACTTGGTAAAGGGTGGAAGGCTCGGCCTTATGCCTGGTGTTTTGTTCCACTCTTGTCGCCCTAGTTTTCCGTCATACCTGTGTTATGTTCCTTGATTTTGCGTTCCTTACACGGTTGGGTTATAATGGGAACCCCTTGACAGTTCGCCTTGAATAAAACTCCTCCGGCAATGCCCAACCTTGGTTTTACCATTCACCACCTAGCCTCTTTTTCCCTTGGGTTTCCGGAGCTCGAAGTTCATATTTATTTAAACCCCCCCCCCCCCGGGCCAGTGCTCCTCTGAGTGTTGGTCCGAAATGGGAAGCCTGTGGGGCCACCTTGGGGCAACTCGAGGGTTGGTTTTACTCATAGCTTGACCTATCTGAGTGTGCCCTGAGAACAAGATATGTGCAGCTCCTATCGGAATTTGTCGGCACATTCGGGCGGCTTTGCTGGACTTGTTTTACCATTGTCGAGATGTCTTGTAACTGGGATTCCAAGTCTGATCGGATTGTCTTGGGAGAAGGAATATCCTTCGTTGACCGTGAGAGCTTGTGATGGGCTAAGTTGGGACACCCCTGCAGGGATTTGATCTTTCGAAAGATGTGCCTGCGGTTATGGGCAGATGGGAATTTGTTAATGTCCGGTTGTAGATAACCTGAAACTTAACTTAATTAAAATGAATCAACT
This sequence comes from Triticum dicoccoides, assembly GCF_002162155.2. Lineage (NCBI taxonomy): Eukaryota > Viridiplantae > Streptophyta > Magnoliopsida > Poales > Poaceae > Triticum > Triticum dicoccoides. The sequence continues at coordinate 360,697,172 of NC_041390.1, read as the reverse complement.
GAGTGTGTGGCCGTGATGGTCTTTTTTCGGCGGAGTCCGGGAAGAGAACAAGGTCTCGAGTTATGCTTGAACGTAGGTTGTTCTAGGATCACTTCTTGATCATAGTTCATCGACCGTGCCTTTGCCTCCTCTTCTCGCTCTCATTTGCGTATGTTAGCCACCATATATGCTAGTCGCTTGCTGCAGCTCCACATCATACCTTTTACCCTTCCTATAAGCTTAAATAGTCTTGATCGCGAGGGTGTGAGATTGCTGAGTCCCCGTGACTCACAGATTACTTCCAAAACCAGATCCAGGGACCGATGATACCGCTCCAGGAGATTCAACTGAGCTCAAGTGGGAGTTTGATGAGGACTCAGGACAATACTACGTCTCCTTTCCAGACGATCAGTAGTGGTGCCCAGTTGGGGCGATCGGGGACTATGTTGCATTTGGGGATTATCTTTATTTTGGTTCCATAGTCGGACCTTGAGTGTAACTGGATGAATGTAATGACTTATTTATGCATTGTGTGACGTGGCGATTATAAGCCAACTATGTATCTCTTTCCCTTATGTATTACATGGGTTGTTGTGAAGATTACCTCACTTGTGACATTGCTTTCAATGCGGTTATGCCTCTAAGTCGTGCTTCGACACGTGGGAGATATAGCCACATCGAGGGCGTTACAAGTTGGTAATCAGAGCCTTCCCCGACCTTAGGAGTCCCCTGCTTGATCGAATCGCTGGCATTGTTGAGTCTAGAAAAATGTTTTGAGTCATTTAGGATTATATCTATCAGAGAATAGGATTCTATTTACTCCTCGGTCCCTTCGTCGCTCTGGTGAGGCATCCTGACGTAGAGTTTTAACACTTCTCTTCTCAAATTTCACTAAAAAAATTAGGATCACGCAGGTATCTTGGAATCGTTCCGATGGTTTTGTGACGAGAACATTGTTCTTGGTGCCTCCTGACATTTAGGGGTTGTGGCAGTGTCCCGGGGAGTTGAGCTCCGAGGTGTTGTCGTCACAATTTTATCGTTGCAATTCTGGAATACCTGAGTTTCGCCGACATCGAAAATCTCTTTTATGCAGTTGTTGGTGAGATAACCTCGACGCCACCCAGTACTGGGGCGGGAGTTCGGGAGTATTGCCATAACTCGTATAACGGATGCTTTTCGAAGGTTGAGGTAAATGATTTCCGAAGGTTTCTTGGTTATGTGTTGAAGGATGGATACAGATGGATGTAGGATTTGCTAGCTTTGGGTGAGATATTATGCTTCCCCTGTATCCCCAACACCTGATTGCATAACCGGAAAGGTTCGGGAGTTTCATAGGTGGGAATTCTTGTAGCTCTAGTATTTCTTCCGCAAATATTTGGTTTGTGATTGGGTAATCCTCACCAAGTATTTGTTCTTGTCCGTACCTTGTTGTTTTATTCTTCTACCTCTTTCTAAGTGGCTTCTTAATTTATGGAAGTGTGACCATTTCTATTGGAATGCATTCATTCATTTTGTTCGGATGTTCAAACTATATGTTGCAATTTCGATCCATTTGATTCAACTTGAATATATGTCTGTCAAGATGCTAACGGATGTCACCCTCTTCAGGATGGCTCCTCCAACGCGCCAGAATCCTGAACCGCCACCACCACCTCCACCTCCAGAGGCATGGCAAGCTGTGATGGCCACTACCAGTGCAAACACGCAGCTGATCATGCAAATTTTGCAAGAGCGCAACCAAGGCCATGGCAACAATCAGAATCAGTTTGCTACACTCAACCAGTTCCTCGCTAACCAGCCAAAGACCTTCAGTAACTGTGTCGAGGCAACAGATGCTGATGATTGGCTCATGGATATCTGCAAGCATTTCGAGTGCAGCAACATCAAGCCTGAGGAGTTTGTCAAGTTTGCCTCATTCCAACTCAAAGACCAAGCTACAGAATGGTTTCAGCAATACAAAGATTCCAGAGGAGGCCGTGTGATTACCTGGGATGAATTCCGTCAAGACTTCAAAGCTCACCACATTCCTCAGAGTGTTGTTGAGAGCAAGTGTGAGGAATTCCGCAACCTAAAGCAAGGCAACTTGTCTTTTTACCAGTATAACACCATGTTCCAGAAGCTCGCTCGTTTCGCCAAGCAGGACGTCCCCGACGAGAAGAGCATGATTTATCAGTTTAAAGGTGGCCTCAGAGAAGATCTTCAACTAGCTCGCATGCTTTTCGAGCCTCAGAAGTACGATGAGTTTTACAACATGGCACTGAAACAAGAGACTGCTCAACTCAAGTGCGATGCTTCCAAGAAGCGAGTCAGAGATGCAACTCCTTCTTCCTCAACTCAAGTGGTGACTAAGCAGCAAAAGTATTGGTTGCCTCCTCCTCCTCCGTTCCATCAGCCTTATTAGCAGAAGAGAAAAGGTGGCAATGGATCTTCCCACCCACCCAACCCAGGCTTTCAGAACAAGACTTTGTCTCATGCTCCAAGATCAAGTGCTCCATATCACCGTCCGCTCTCGGAGGTCACGTGCAACAAGTGTCAGCAGAAGGGTCACTATGCCAACAAATGCTTCAATCAGAGGCGTCTTCCTCCTCCTCCTATGAGATCTGCTAGCACCGTAGTGGTCAAGCATAATCCCAAGCACGCCAAGGTCAACTTGTTGAATGCAGCTCAGGCAGAGGACTCGTCAGATGTGATTATGGGTAACCTTGATGTTAACGATATTCCTGCAAAAGTTCTTTTGACACTGGTGCATCGCATTGTTTCATGTCAAAGCCATTTTTTGCCAAGAATGAATTCGCTTCTTCTCATTTGGGCAAATCAATGGATATCGTTTCTCCGGGTAAACGCTTGAGTGCCAGTTTGGTGGTTCCAGATGTTACTATCACGTTGGGCGACTATAAGTTTCTTTCTTCTCCAATGGTCCTTGGTAACTCGGATATCGATCTTATTCTCGGAATGGATTGGCTTTCTAAGCACAAGGCTCAGCTTGATTGTGCGGCCAGGCAGATTCAATTGACACATTCGTTTGAGTATGTAATCATTTTTGCCGCTCGGGATGATACAATCCGACTGTTTTCTCTCAATAAGAAGGGTGAGCTGGATGCCATCTCTCAGATTCCAGTCGTTTGTGAATATCAAGACGTCTTTCCAGAAGAGCTTCCAGGAATGCCTCCGCACCGGCCAGTTGAATTCGTCATCGATCTTGAGCCTGGCAGGGAACCTGTTTGCAAACGTCCTTACAATCTTGGACCTGAAGAGTTGAAGGAGCTGAAGAAGCAACTCGATATTCAAGAGCGAATGGGTCTCATCCGACCAAGTTCTTCTCCATGGGGTTGTGGTGTTCTTTTCGTCAAGAAGAAGGATGGAATGGACCGACTTTGTGTTGACTACCGTCCATTGAACAAGAAGACCATAAAGAACAAGTACCCACTTCCCAACATCAACGAGATGTTTGAACAACTCAAAGGTGCTCAAGTATTCTCCAAGCTTGATCTCCGTATGGGCTATCACTACAGGAATCAGCTAATTTGCCGTCTGTGTTTCACAGACGGCAAAGACAGAAAACATGACAGCAAACAGTTTGCCGTCAGCAGCTGACGGCAAAGTGTGCCGGCAAATGGTAAATCGGCAAAGCCATACTTTGCCGTCAACTTTCTATCAGGCTAATGGCAAAGGCTTTGCCGTCAGTTTTCACACTTCACCGTCAGCCGTTATAGCCTGACGGCAAAGAAAAGCACTTGACGGACACCGGCATCAGATACTTTGCTGTCAGCCTCTGGACGGCAAAAAGCTGAGCACTTGCCGTCAACAGCAATCAGTCTACAGACGGCAAAGATCTAAGCACTTTGCCGTCAGCAGACAGATGGCAAAGTACTCATTTGCTGACGGCAAAATTCTGTACAGATTTTTTTAAAAGAAATTTATCTCAACAATTCAATAGACCATATATATCACAAATATAACAGCAATGTTCCATAGAAACAAAACAAACCATAGCAAATGTCCATATATATATATCATAGGGTATCACAAAGTGTTGCATATGAGATCACAAAGTAGATTAAACCATCACAAAGTATCACATCTAGCTGGGCATCTTCCAGTCATGTACTACTCCCGGAATTAGCCTCACGACCATCAGCTCTACACACACATGCTAAACTCCAACTATGCTACTCGAAAGGAAAGCACACACAACTACTCTCTATGTCAAGGAGATTAAAACACCACATCATGTTGACTGTAGCTCCGTGCAACCAATCAACGTTGCTGCTCCATCCCTTATTCACATGTCCACTGCAATTAACCAAACAAGAAAGAGGTTCAGACTTAGATTCATCATATCAAATAGATTCAGACTCGAGAGCACCATTCATCATACTAAAGGCATTTTTTGTCAGTCAAATAAACTTGTCAAGCATATAACATCATCCTAATAGACAAGAACATGTTGACACCAAATCTGAACTAGCCTAGTACAGTAATAAATATGACATGTAAAACAGCTCCTCCTAGTACATGAACGGCTCCTAGTACACATCATTTAGCAGGGCAAACATGACATGCAAAGCAGGAGCAAGTATTTACATGCAGAGCAGCAGGAGCAAATTAAATATTTGTTAGAACCAAATATGAACTAGCCACATACATGTACAACAGCTCATCAGGAAAAAGAGCAACATGAGAGAAACCTAGTGGCCTCATACAATTCAATCAAGCAGTATATCAACCACAAGAATACAAACCAGAGCAGAGCATGCATAAGTTGGGGAAATAAAACATAGTCCAGAGGGAGGGATCGACCTTCCCTGGTGGTTGGTTGTCGGCTCGGCCGTGGGGTCGTGTACTGCTCATCGTCCTTGTCTATTTTGTTCATGGATAGCGCCCACCCGCAGCAATTAACCAAAAAGGAAAAAGGTGCAGACTTAGAAATTCATCGTATAAAATAGATTCGGACTCGAGAGCATCATTCATCATACCAAAGCCATTTTTTTGTCAAACAAATAAACTTGTCAAGCACTTTACACTCTGAATAAGACACCCCCTTATCATCTAAATCTTGAGAAATCAAAGGCCCAAAGAAAAACTTTCAAAATAGTAAAACAAATGAGAATATTAAGATAACTGGTTATGTAATAACATGCAACACGAATCGTACACAAACTAGTGAAACTGTTGCATGAGATGAAAAGTAGACTAAGATTACATGATCTTGAATCCATGGTTGTTGCATGTTATCAAATAGTATCAACTGCAATTTTTTTGCAACAATTCATATTCTAGCTTTTGTATTGGACAAACAGTGAACATATGCAAGAGTCATTTGCTTCATACCCATTACTGCTTGAATCAGTAGTTAATACTATCTTCTATTATTATTTCACTCAAGGAGATAAATAAATAGAGTTTTGGCAGTAGTGCAGAGGCAAAAGGAGAAATAAAGAGGCAAACTGAGAACACATCCAACACAGGAGACCTTAGAAGCAAGAATATTCACCTGGATTCCTATATTATAGAGCATCCTTACTGTACTAAACTCTGTTACCCATCTTCCTTCTCCAATTTCAAAATCAAGGGTGGTGCTGCAAATAAACAGTTCAAGATAGAAGAGAAAGAAGTTACAAACTCATATACCGGTTTATCAAAAAAGTGCAAAGCAGTGAGGTTTACATGGCCATATAGAAGTAAGATCACAGCAGTATATACCTTCCAACTCTACCAGCAACATGGCCATGGGACTTTGAGGAAAAACTCAAAATAGGATGTATGTCGGGGCAGTGCTTGACCCTATACTTATATAGTAACTTCACCATGGATGCATATTTTTCATGTATGCAAGCAGCAAGTCAGCCAAGAGAAAAAATGTGTTGGCTGTAGGAAAGATAAATCATAACACAAGAAAACCATGGATACATGTATTAACAAGTGCTATTAGGAGCGTGACCAGCAGCAAAATAACATCAAAGGAAGAATCTTGAATGATACAAAACAGGAATTGAAATACAGTGCATTTTCCAAAAGGATACTAACCCCAAAGCCCATAATTAATCAGCCCATAAATATATAAAAAAACAAAAGCCTCCTACGTGCATAGATAATAAGGACCTAACATGGCTAATGGCAAGGAATTGCCTCACAGCGTATCATGACATCAATGAGAACAAGGCATCTGTTTCGATCGCATAGATCCTTCCTCAATCATTAAGTATATCATAAAAGCAGGAATACCAAACTTGAAAGTCTGTGAGGGATGATGAAGCAACAAAAAAAATACTAATTGGCATTGTACATCTATTTTCACTAATGTGATGGCACAACCCAGAGCCTACCCGTGTCTCGGTTCTGATAAAGTGTGTAACCGGAAAACTATTTCAGTTCCGCAGAGAAACCCAAACCATGTACCCCCATCTACTCGTTGTAGAAAGATTATCCGCTCATGAGGACCGGGACAACAATAATGAAACCAATTGGAGATTATCGAGTTCATCTTATACTTCCTGGATCCATGGGAGCACAGACATGTATTTTGTACTATTATTGAGAATACATATTTTAAGAACATCAATCTCATAATATAACACAGGAAATAATTTGAATGTAGAGTACTCCAATATAGAACATATAACCCTTGGATTAACTGCATAGAACGAAGGGAAGGGAAGGGTCGGACCTGTCCTCACGAGCACAAGCAGGTCTTGTCCCGGTGCGGATCTGGCCGCCCCCAACATGGCCGGATCGCTAGGGTTGGAGGAAGGGAGGGCATGGTGGTGCTTCTTCTGCTGGCCGCACCTACAGAGACGATGAGAGACGGGGGATCAGAGAAAGAGTCGGAGAAGAGATGGGGGAGTAACACCATACCGCCGTTGTCAAGGTAGCCACCGTCATCGTCGTCGCCGTCTGTCACCATGGCCCGGCGGCTAGGGTTTCCAGCGCGAAGAGTGAGGGAGGGAGGGCAGATCTGAGCGCGAAGAGTGAGGGAGGGTGGGCGGATCTGAGCGCGCGAGGGAGGGAGGGAGCTAGGGTTTCGGGCTGGCGGCGGCGGGCGTGGGGGGGAGGCCACCAGGGGAATCGGGCAGAGAGGAGAGAATGAGAGAGAGGGTGAGGGCCGGCTCGGGCAGAGGCTTTGCCTCCTCAGCCAGCTAGGCTGGTGGGCCAGAGCGCCGAGGCCCAGTGGCCCATATGGCCTTTGCCATCAGCCCCAGTATGCACAGACGGCAAAGACGGGCTCCCGTTTTCCCACCGTCACTTGCATAAATTTTGCCGTCTTTGAATCTTTGTCGTCAGCTAACATCTGTCTTTGCCGTCAGCTGGAAAAAACACAGACAGCAAAGTATGCTTTTGCCGTCAGCAAAACAAAAATAGATGGCAAAGTATGTCTTTGTTGTCGGTTGTCCTTTGCCGTCAGCCACTGACGACAAAGTATGTCTTTGCCGTCTGCCATGATGAAAAGCTGACGACAAAGTGCAGTACTGACGGCAAATTAGTTGATTCCTGTAATGTATCATCAGATTCGCATTCGTGAAGAAGATATCCCCAAGACAGCTTTCAGAACAAGCTATGGTTCATATGAATACATTGTCATGTCTTTCGGCCTTGTCAACGCTCCTCCAAGATTCTCCCGCATGATGAATTTCATCTTCAACGCCTACACAAATGACTTCGTCTTGGTCTACCTCAATGACATTTTGGTCTTTTCCAAGAACAAGGAGGATCATGCCAAGCATTTGAGATTGATGCTGGATAAACTCAGAGAAAATCAGTTCTATGCGAAGTTTTCAAAGTGTGAGGTTTGGCTCGATGAGGTTCACTACCTTGGGCATATCATCTCCGCCAAGGGCATAGCTGTTAATCCTGAGAAGGTGTCTGCAATTGTGAATTGGGAACCACCTCAGAACATGCAGCAATTCCGCAGCTTTCTTGGGCTCGCAAGCTATTGTCAAAAGTTCGTTGAGAACTTCTCTAAGATCGTGAAGCCTCTTTCCAACCTTCTCCAAAAGCATGTGAAGTACGTCTGGTCGCCTGAATGTGACATCGCTTTCAACACCCTGAAAGAGAAGTTAGTCACTGCTCCAGTTCTGACTCCTCCTGATGAATCCAAACCGTTCGAGGTCTTCTATGATGCTTCCCTTCAAAGCCTTGGTGCAGTGTTGATGCAAGAGAAGAAAGTTGTGGCCTATACCTCTCGCCAGTTGAAGCCCAACGAAAAGAACTACCCCACTCACGACCTCGAGTTGGCGGCAGTCGTCCATGCTCTTTTAACTTGGAGACATCTCTTGTTGGGAAGAAAAGTGGACATCTTCACTGATCATAAGAGTCTCAAGTACATCTTCACTCAGCCAAACCTCAACCTTAGGCAGACTCATTGGTCGAGATGATTCAAGAGTATAATCTGAGTATCGAATATACTCCAGGCAAGGCCAATGTAATTGCTGACACATTGAGCAGGAAGGCTTACTGCAACAGTTTGATTATCAAGCCTTACCAATCGGAGCTTTGTGAAGCTTTCCGCAAACTCAATCTACAAGTTGTTCCTCAAGGATTTCTTGCCAACTTCCAAGTCTCTCCTACTTTGGAAGATCAGATTCGCGAAGCTCAACTTCTTAATGCTATGGTGAAGAAGGTGAAGATTGGGATTGCCAAGAGTCAACCCAAGTACAAGTGCTATCGTCTTGATGACAAGGATACTCTATTCTTCTAGGATCGCATTGTTGTGCCTAAAGGTGACCTTCGTAAAGTCATTATGAACAAGGCTCACAATTCACTCCTCTCTATTCACCCTAGGAGTACAAAGATGTACCAGGACCTCAAGCGGTCGTATTGGTGGACTCGAATGAAGCGCGAGATTGCGCAGTTCGTGAATGAATGTGATGTCTGCAGAAGAGTGAAAGCAGAACACCAACGACCAGCTGGTCTCCTCCAACCTCTTACCATTCCAGAATGGAAGTTTGACCACATTGAGATGGACTTCGTGACTGGGTTTCCAAAGTCTAAGCGTGGCAATGATGCAATCTTCGTTGTCATCGACAAGCTCACTAAAGTGGCTCATTTTCTGCCTATCAAAGAATCTATCACAGCAGCTCAGTTGGCAGAGCTATATAACTCCAGGATTGTCTCTCTGCACGGCATTCCGCAGTTGATATATTCAGATCGTGGCAGCATTTTTGCCTCCAAGTTTTGAGATCCTTTTCAGAAGGCCATGGGCACCAACATTCGCTTCAGCACAGCTTTTCATCCTCAAACCAGTGGCCAAGTCGAGCGAGTAAATCAAATTCTTGAAGATATGCTCAGGGCTTGTGTCATCTCTTTTGGTATGAAGTGGGAAGATTGTCTTCCATATGCCAAGTTCTCCTACAACAACAGCTTCCAAGCGAGTTCGGGCAAGGCCCCATTCGAGATTCTCTATGGCAGGAAGTGACGTGCTCCTCTTAACTGGTCAGAGACTGGTGAATGCCAACTCCTTGGCAATGACTTTATCATAGAGGCTGAAGAAATGTGCAAAGTCATTCGTGATAATCTCAAAGCCGCGCAATCGCGCCAGAAGAGTTACTATGATAGCAAGCATTGTGACTTGGCTTTCGAGATCGAAGACCATGTCTACCTCCGCGTCTCTCCAATGAAAGGTACTCGTCGCTTCGGTATCAAAGGGAAGCTTGCCCCTAGATACGTGGGTCCTTTCAAGATCATCAGCAAAAGAGGCGATCTCGCCTATCAACTTGAACTTCCCTCCAACTTTGCAAACGTGCACGACATTTTTCACGTGTCTCAACTCCGCAAGTGTTTCAAGACTCCTGACCGCACCGTCAACTTTGAAGAGATTGATCTCCAAGAAGACCTGTCTTATCATGAGCACCACGTTTCTATTCTTGAAGAAACTAAGCGCAAGACTCGCAACAAGTCTACCAAATTCCTGAAAGTCAAGTGGTCACATCATTCCGACCGTGAAGCCACCTGGGAACGCGAGGACCACCTCCGTTCTGACTACCCGGAGTTTTTCCAGTCCTAGATCTCGGGACCAAATCCTTTCGTAGTGGTGGAGTGTTGTAACACCCCGTTTGTAACCTACCATATTTGTATTCCAACTCTTGCCATTCTCGGCACTAAGTTATGTTATTTCCTTGTTGTCGGGTTTTTGTCTTCGTGTGTTTTTGTCTTTGTCATGCATATCATATCATGTCATCATGTGCATCGCATTTGCATACATGTTCGTCTCGACGAGTACTTCATTTCATCTCATTGCATCATATTCATTTGAGCTCATCATGATGCCCTAAATGCTGTTAGAAGAGTGCTAGTTTCTGTTAGTTTCAGTTTCATATCAGTAATTGGATATTTGTCATTTTTGCCATGATTGATGTGTGCATGCTATGATCTTGAGCTCTACATGAGTTTTTAAGTATGCCATGCCATCTTTACAGGGGTGTATGCCATGTATTTTTGTGATCTCTGTGGTGACTAGCACAAGCATGCAAAGTAGCTCACTTAATGTTGCTGATTTTAGGGACATAGAAATATTCTAAGTCTTTGCCCTGTCATTATTTTTATGCCATGTGTTCTTGTTGCTACCGAGTTATTCGTGCCCCTTTTGAGCAAGATCAGTAAGGATGTTTTGTAGATATTGTGGTGCTCTATCCATCCATATATTTGTTTGCATTATGGAGCACCCTAGCTTGACTCAATCGAGCTCTACTTTTGCTATAAAATGTTCCAGGCAGAATGTTTACATGTTAAGCATTTTTGCCGAGCTTGTTGTGGTTGATCCATGCATGCTATGTTGTTGATCTTGCCATGTCTAGCTTCTATGCCATGTCTACTTGCTGGGTGTATGCTTAGTTTGTCATGCAATGCCTTGTAGTGAGTGCATCGAGCTCGTAAACATGCCTACTTGATATCTGTTTTGCCATGTTCCAGTTTCCTACTAAGTCTGAATCTGTTAACGTTAATTGCTATGTTCACATGGTTGCCATTGTATTTTCTGATCCCTTTTGGCTTATGGTCAGTAAGGGACTTTTGTTTTATGCTTTGAGTAGCTCCATGCCATGCCTTGCTTTGCCATGGTATGTTCCTGTAGCATGTAGTTATCTTGCTCTAAACATTGCTTCCTGATGTTAAATTCCTGACATGTTGTTATTTTCACTAAGTCTGTAACCTGTTATCTTTTGCACTTTTTCCATGCTTGTTTGGACCTGCTATTGAGCGATTTAGCCGTAGCTCAGTGTTCATCTTTTGTCAAGCATCTTGAGTGGATCCCTGCCATGTATTTTGTTGTCATGTTAGAGTGCTGTAGCATGTTGTTCTTGATGCATTTAGATGGCCTCGTGATGTTAATCGCAGACCCGTGCCATATTTGTTTTGCTTGCCATTTGCAAACCGTGCATCCGATTCCGGTGATCTTTATATCGATTTCGACCGAAATCAACTCCTCTTTCTAGTGGAACTCTTGGTTTTCCAAGATGAGGCCAGGTTCAATCATTTCTTTATGAATCTTGCATATGCATCGCATATCGCATCCTGCATATCATGCCATATCTTGCATCATGTTGTTTGTGCATTGCACGTGGTTGATTGTTCTCCCTTTGCTTGTTGTTCTTGCTTGGGTAGAGCCGGGAGATGAGTACATGATCAAGGAGCCCGTTCAGTATGCTTACGAGGATCAAGCTAACGTCAACTCGGAGAACTTTGCAGGCAAGATGACCATACCCTCGAAATCACTTCTATCTTTGCTTGCTAGATGCTCGCTCTTTTGTTATGCCTATGCTATGATACCTATCACTTGCTTATCATGCCTCCCATATTGCCATGTCAAACCTCTAACCCAACTTGTCCTAGCAAACCGTTGTTTGGCTATGTTAGCGCTTTGCTCAGCCCCTCTTATAGCGTTGCTAGTTGCAGGTGAAGATTGGAGTTTGTTCCTTGTTGGAACATGTTTATTGTTGGGATATCATTATTATATCTTGTCTATTTTAATGCACCTATATACTTGATAAAGGGTGGAAGGCTCGGCCTTATGCCTGGTGTTTTGTTCCACTCTTTCCGCCCTAGCTTTCCGTCATACCGGTGTTATGTTCCTTGATTTTGCGTTCCTTACACGGTTGGGTTATAATGGGAACCCCTTGACAGTTCGCCTTGAATAAAACTCCTCTAGCAATGCCCAACATTGGTTTTACCATTCGCCACCTAGCCTCTTTTTCCCTTGGGTTTTCGGAGCCCGAGGGTCAT